>NC_085861.1:34091499-34176499 GCF_034702125.1 Engraulis encrasicolus
ACCGGTCAGTGGATGTGATGAGTAGTCTATATTCAATTCAATTAAATCCACTCATGTCATCGCTTTCTCTCAGCTTTAGCTATGCTGCACTGCATTATCCAAGTGTGCATGGGGTGAAAGGACGATTTGTGAAAAAATGAATACAGTCCATCATCAGGAAGACGTTGAGAAGCACAAACATTTAACCAAGTGATGGACCGTATCCAGTCAGTTAGTAGCCTACACCAAGAAGTTGTTTACACCGACAATGGATATTTTTTTGGCTTCTCCGACATATAAACAGAGTTTTAGAATGTGCATTTCAAAACTCACCTGGGATGAACTGCATCCCATTTAGGCATATCAGGGATTTAGGGATTTTATTTAGGGTTTTTATTTTTATCCACAAAATTGCAGATTTCAAATGTGGACATTTTTTGTCTGTTCACGACGTGTTAACATAACATGTGGATACAATTTTTTGGATACAATGGTGACAGGTGCGTTTTAGCCTTCTAAATGGGATATTTTTTAAACTGGAGTTTTAAACCAGCTGGTGCTAAAAGTCATGGACATGTCATTAACATTATCTCAATGTCAAACATTTTATGACTGCTGTCATCAAGTGGCATTCGGTTAAGGTTAGGACAGCGCAAAAAATGACAACTTTTCATGACCATAAAGCGTTTAGGAGTCGTCCACGACTGTGTCCCGATTCCTGACACTGTTATGACAGTTATCACGCAGACGTCGAGGAAAGTGCTACCCAAAAATCCCCTTTTGTGATTTAAAATCTGTTTCTTTACTCACCACGACTTGGTCTGCGTCCACATACTGCAGGCCAAAGTAGTCGGACTCCACCAGGTCCAGATGGTAGATGATCTGGTCGAATAGGTCTTGGCCTTTTGACTTTTTCTATGCCACACACAAACACATGCACAGACTTATTGAATAATAGAGATTTATGCATTAGGGATGCACCAATACAGATACTGGCTCATTATAACCATACATGTCGTCTAACACTTACTGATACCTGGGACGATACTGCTATTACAATAAACAACGCAACATCTCGCCACGTTCCATTGATTTGAAAGCAGCATGAAAGAAAAGCGCTGCATACATTTACAAACATTTAAATCTGCATGGAAATTGACAGTAAAACAAATATCACAGGTGGAAAAAACAAGGCTGTGCATAATTATCAATGTGTGTTGGGGGTATTAGTTTCGGTACTCGGTATCGGCAAATACAGAACTGCACTCATACTTGTATCGGTTTTCAAAAAAGTGGTATTGTGCATCTCTAACATGCATTAAAAGGATAGGGCATACCTGCTTTATAAAGTACACAATTGCTCAAAATAACCGAAAATGTATTTGCTATTTCTTCAAAGTTTACAAAATCATTTCACCTGAAAGCTGCCACTGTTATAAAAAGTCACATCACCTGGTGGCATCGCATACAGGCCCAATCCAGCAGCTACTGCCCATAGCCAGAGCAGGCAATAACATCCCTGTCAGGTGACCAGACAGTGTTAAAATAGAGGTGATGAGAGGATGATGAAAAGAAATGTTGCTTATGTAAGTGTAGTTCCGGAGGAGAGCCACGAGTGAATGACAGCTGTCATTACCGTCTCCCGCCTTCGCCAAGATTCAGTCAATACTTCCCCTTTCACCTGTCATGCGCGAACACTTCCCAAATTGTCCCCATCACCTCCTCCCCGTACTCATCCATCTCACTAGGGCACCCAGCTAAAATGCCTCTATACACATAGGGGGTACAAACGGATCACATCTTGCATGATCTCCGCTTAAAGCATCCCAGGGCCAAGGTGAGCTAACATGCCACACATGCCTACTGTAAACTAAGCACTCTAGGGCGAACTAGTGGCAGTAGACATTTGGGGATGTTGAGGATGGGCTCGCCCGAAACACATGTTAACGAGCCACTCAAGTGGCACCTGTTTCTACCAGTATGTCTACAGTATACTGTAGCCTACTTTCATCATCCTGAGTGTGCTTGAATTTCTTTCACTGGCACACATAATATTATGTTCAAATATTAAAACTCACAAGTTCAAAATTAAAAGCAACTGGGTGCTCATTCCTTAGGAAATATACAAAATAAAGAGAACATGACAGCACTCCACGTTGTGTAATTTATTGCCCGTCAGACGTTTTGATCTTAAACTTCCTCAGTGTCGGGCAAGACAGAAACGTCTGACGGGCAATAAAATACACAACGTGGGGTGCTGTACTGTTCTCTTTATTTCACATAATAATATGGACACCGCCGTGTTTCCCACAGAACAAGTGACACATCGGGTCAGGGCTACATGTGTTACGCATGTACCCACTTTGGCATGTGATTATGTGGCTGTTGATCTCTCTCTTTATCACACCAAATAAAACATTTGTGGTTCTTGTTTTTCAATCTGTGGGGCAGCACTGCACAATGGTTTAAATTTGGGAATCACTGCACAGTACAAACAGACCATTTACTAGCAGACTGTATTCTCTTAAGTCACTAGGGATCTGTGAGCTATGTAACAGACAACACAATTACACAGACAGCCGCACAAAATGATGCATGGTTAAGAAGCTTGCATGAGGTGTAAGTACACTACTCTCTCTCTCTCTCTCTCTCTATCCCCATGTGTCTATCTAGCTGCCGCCACCCCCTCCTTCCCGAAACACACACACATACACACTTAACAGATATCTTGTCCCAGATGTCCCAGTTAGATGTCTCTCCTGTTATTCCCTTTCATCCTATCAGATGTGAACAGTGCATTAATCCCATTTCACCAATATCCCCAAAATGATGTCCTCTGAGCCTGGCTAGAAATCTCTGCAAACAGATGTAGTACCGCAACACTCACTGGATACGAGCCCTGATTGTAAAAAGCATCAGGATAAGAAAGTCTTTGTACGTTTCGTTTATAGTGTGTGTCCGTACGTCCCTGCGATGAACATAATGTGATGATGTGATTTGCTGATTGTTTACAGCAAGTGGCACATATCTTACTTAGACAAAAAAGTATTATGGTGAATGTATACTAGCAAATACAACATTTGTAAATCAGGTATTTGCATTGTGTTAGTACATTTAAATCATTCTGAAACGGCCATCAAAACACACATTTACAGAATTTTCACCTTGCATCCAAAAGGAAATTCTGAAATATCAAATAATCCTATAGTCATTCTTTTTCCCACATTTGTGTCTCTATTGACCTTACATCTCGTACAACAGTTCCACACAAATGCAATTTAGCAAACAGAGGGTCAACCAATGTATATTTCCAGTGATTCAACCTACGTAAAAAGACTGCTTAAGTAGGCCTATGCTAGTGTGCCAATGACTGAAACGGTCACGAGCAAGCCACTAGGGCTGTACAGATACACTTGACTCGGTTTGTATCACGATTTTTGACCCACGGTTCCATACACCCCATAATTTTTTTTATCAATTAATTTGCTTTTTTCACATTTACCAACTATATACATAAAATAACTATAATATGTTATATGTAAAATAGATTAAAACAGGCTACTAAAATAAAAAGTAGTTTAAAAAGAATCGCGATGATGATTTGAAGATTGGAGGGACCATGACATAGGCTAGACATCATGTAGAAGTTTTGTGGACTGAAGGGTAACTTTGAAAGGGCACATCACAATTCTGCCTTGTTGCACCGATACAATTCAGTTGTGGAACAGAGTATCAAGATTTCTTGGCTCGATACAATATCATTATTACAGCCCTATAATCCACACATTGAAATCTTACTGTCATTTTCACATCTTCCTTGCTACCGGCTGTAGGCCTACTACATCTCATTGTCAACATGCAACAGGTCTCCACAGACACAGTGTAGTCAGAGAGAGTAGAGAGAGAGAGGTTCCATTGGCCCACAGACCGGAACCTGGTGCCCTAGGTGCCCATAGAAACCTATTATGTTGGCATATCTCTATAGAATATCTCTGGTGTAGTTTTGCAAACAGTGAGTGGGTGGATTGCATTGCCACAGGTGCCTGAGGTGCTGTAACAATGAGCAGAAGTCAGGGCTACAAAAGGAGATGGCTGTCTAGCAGCTGATCCCATTACATTCCAGCCGCCGAGCACTTGTGTTTGTTTTAACTCTTTGGCCTGAACATCCTCATCTAGGAACACAACACAGTGAGCCAACTGAATGTTCTTGTTAAAGGCAGGGCTTTGTGTGCTGCCTGCCGCTTCCCTTTCATCTCCTCAGATTAGCCACAAGTCCACAATCCTTTGAAAATGTTCAATTATCAGGCAATGTGTGTGTGTGTGGGGAGATTGTTTTGAAAAGTAGTGGTAGTCGTCCATCCCCCTCACGCATTGCTGTTGTTTTATCTCCTGTTCCAAGTCCCTTTGGATAAAAACGTCTTCTAAATGTGATATAATGGAACCTCAAAAACATTGACAATGGCATGGCATTCAGCAAGTGTACACGGCAATGTGGTCATTGTGGACACCATTTTTCTGTAACATCATTGGTGTTACGCATGACATGACCTTGGAGAAGAAAAAGTAGGCAAAAAAAAAAAATGCAAACAAAAATTACTTGCTGCCCTCCCACAGTTTCTTTGATCCTGTACCTAAGACTCATCATCACTTCAATTTGTACCCTCTCGCCTCCCTTTACTGAAAACTACAACAAGCATTCCCCTCTATCTGTCCCTTCAGTCTAGGTGTCTAGCTCCCTTTTCCCTTTTTCTTTTAAAAATAGACGTGGTAACATTACAGGAGGAGTGGATTTAGGACGCACCTTAAGGGAGTGGCTATTATAGTAGGCTGGTGAGTGTGTGTGTGTGTGTGTGTGTGTGTGTGTGTGTGTGTGTGTGTGTGTGTGTGTGTGTGTGTGTGTGTGTGTGTGTGTGTGAGAGAGTGTGTGAGAGAGAGAGACGGCGAGAGAGAGAGAGACGGCGAGAGAGAGAGAGAGAGAGAGAGAGAGAGAGAGAGAGAGAGAGAGAGAGAGAGAGAGAGAGAGAGAGAGAGAGAGAGAGAGAGAGAGAAGCTCCCAGACCAGTAAGCCACAGCCGACATAGGCTACTGTATGACAAAGCTGTTCATTTCTTTCTCTGTGTAATGTCCCGCCATCAATGCACAAACACAAGGCCATTGAAATGAAAGCTGGCAGCTCTGAAAGTTTCCTTTTCTGTAAAAATGTTTCCTGCAAAGAGGAATCCTGCTGCCCGGGGTTTCAAGCATGCTCACTCTCTCCAAACACACACACACACACACACACACACACACACACACACACACACACACACACACACACACACACACACACACACTCCTGGCTGCATTCCTGGCAGGAAGCACACGGCAGGCTGGCAGGTTTGCTGGCCCCTGTGATGCCAAATACACACACACTCACACACATAACACAAACACTGATCTCTTGCTCCATGTTTTCTTGACCGTATGGGCGAGCCTACAGGTGATTGGCTCGAGAAGAGGAAGTGGGACCGAGGACCGGACCGCGAGACCATCTGTCCTCCACCGGAACCCTCCCGTGGATTCAACTGTTTCCAGCCAACCACAAACACACACGCATACAGACAGACAGCTACACATATCAAAAGTTCTGTTCCATAACTCAAAAGAACTGAAAGATTAAGAAACCCCTTACCGACAGCTCCACGTTCACATCTGAACCGTCCAGAAGCATTACGCGACAGGTTATTGTTGAGGTCGTACCCCCAGCTGCAGGGATGTGGACAAGGGTTCCCCCGCTCACGACGACGGGCGGGTGGATCACCTGCTGCGAGTGTTTATGTCCCGACCCACTTCCCCCACGTCCATCCACCTCGTCCGTCGTTGTGCGGAGTCGCCGCCGCGAACGGCGACTAAACGTCCTGCGCAAGAACCCCATCATCTTCCCCCCTTGACCGAGTACTGTCCCAGTGTCCGCGAGCCAGTGTCCCCCGGAAACCCGGGAGACTCCAGGAGACTTGTCTCCCTCACACACACAGCTGATTGAACGAAGAGACGCACGCACTCTCACTCAGACACCATAGTTGATTTCTCCTCCGCAATCCTCGCGGTTCACTAGATCGCCCCTGGTTAGGCTATCCCGGGGAGGATTTGTCCGCATATGTGGCGTTCACAGAGCGGATTACAGATCTGCCAGAAATCAGGCTAGATTGACGTTAATTCCAACCGTGTGAGTTACACCCAAACAGTGGTTTCTGTTCGCATTTCCCGTTCCACTCGTGTCGTGGGCTGAAACCTATGGCAGGTAAAAGTCAACTGGAGGAACTGGCCGAACGGCATGTTGCGCGCCTGCGTCAGATTTTCAAGCAAAGAAACTTTTTTTCTTCGTCGCGTGCTTGTCGGTATCGGTGAAGCAGCGCGCTCTGGCGACAGTGACGCACATGAATGTATTGAGTGCAAGTGTGGCAGTGTGGTGCTGGAGAAAAAAGGGATGACGATGACATCACCGTTACACTTGTACCATGTGGATTTTTTATTGGCAGATTGTTTAAATAGTGCTTCAGGGGATCACTGGTGTGAGGTGGCAGTTACAGTGATTTATTTGTGTGTCAGCTTGTTCCCTTGTTGTGTGGTGAACTCACATGTGTAATCACATACTAAAACTTGGACACATTGTTCTAGAAAATAAACGCAGAGACCACACCAGTGGACCCCAATCATTTTCACAGATGTGTTTCCCAGCATCTTTATGAGGAATGTTGCTGTAGTACAAAACTCACATGCGAAAAAAATGTCAGATAAAGGAATGATTTTCTCATTTTGTTGAGCAGTTGATAGCACCTTGGCGACATTCAATTAGGATCAGGCAGTCTTTAGGACAGAACACACTCTTTTAAGCAATTCAAGATCATATCACTTATATCCCGTGTGTGTGTGTGTGTGTGTGTGTGTGTGTGTGTGTGTGTGTTCATACTCTTTATAGTAGTCAAAGTGCCCCTCTGTTCCTACTGCATATTCGGACCATTATTCAATTTAATTTATTACATTAGGAAATATGTTTAAATACAAAAACATATACAGCAGCTTTGGTCATTTTTCTCCTCTCTTCTTCCACCAAGAAATCCTTTTAAGGTCCCGACGTTTTGTGCTTTTGTTTGAAAACCTTCAGGATTGCCTCGCACACAAAGCGGAACTGGCACTGAAAAAGATTTTGGGAAAACAAATAATTAAAAAATGCATGACAATAAACGACATCTTTCATCAATGTATGCAATGCAGGGGTGCAGATACCAAAAACATTTAATTTAATGTGTACCGCTGTACAGGGCAAGTCTTTGAGGCCCACTTGTGATTTAGGGTGGCCATGACTTTAGGGATGCACAACAATAAGAGTACATTAATTCTGTGCTTGCCAATGCAGAGGACCGATACTTTTACCACCAACATTGAAAATAAATGCATAGCCTTGTTTTCTCCATTGGTGATATTTGCTTGATTGTCCATTTCCATGTAGATTTAAATGTTAGTAAATATGTGAGGCGGCACCTTATCCCCACACTCCTTTCAAGTCAACAGAATGTGACAAGATGTTGTTTTGTGTAATAGCAGTGTTGGTGCCTGGTACTGCTCGCCAAGTGTTTGACGAGTGCGAGTATGAGTGTAATGAGCTACTATCGGGGCCGATACCAATAACAGTATTGGTGCACGTCTACATGACTTGTGTAGAGGAATAAATGAATGAATACATTAATATTTTGTGTCCAATACAGACATCAAATCTGCCCCTCTTTACGTGTGTGACATGAAGCGCAACTGCCACGGGATAAGATAATAATAATAATTTTTAAAAAAACCACCCAACCACCCCCCCCAAACAAAAAAAACAAAAACAAAAAAAAAACACCAAATGTGTGTGATACACACCGGTGTTTGGACCATCATGGCTCGCTGTTCTCTGAGCGTCTGGACGATCTGCAGTGGGTAGACCGCCTCTCCTGCCTCCATCTGCATCAAGGCGGTCTCCATGGTGATCAGGACACCTGTCCGTCCAATCCCTGCACTGCTCAAACAATAACACACCACTGGGAGTTAAAACCATGCCCCATGGGAGTACATCAATTACAGCAGGTTTAGACTGTACAGTACATTCAACATTCAGCCACCACTAAATAATCTGTAGTGACAATGTCATCTAGAGCAGTGGTTCTCAACTTTTTTTACTTAATAGAGGCCCCCCTGAACGTCACCTTAAGCCCCTCAATGCCCCCTTGATCTCATCATAAACCTGCCAACGCCCCCCTGAGTATTACTAAATGCAATAGACTAATGCCCCCCAATTGCAACTAAGCACCGCCCCCTCTCAGCTGTATCCTTCTGACCTGAAGAAGGATTGAGAAACACTTATCGAACCAATAACCAACACCAATACTGAACCATTAACCGCTGTAAGAAAATCTCATTTGAGGTGAAGCATTATTTTGATGCGTATGAAACTGAAGATTTAAATTACAGCAGGTTTTTTTGCACAACCTGTGCTGTCTAATGACAATAACACATAACCTTGAGTCAAAAATGTACTGTTGGCATAGCCCTTTTAGAACAGCCTTGGCACTCCCTATTAAGCCCCATTGTACCGGCTTTTTTGGCTGCAGTTCCAACGAGATTTCACTGGGGGCATCGGCGGAGACCAAAATGAATGGAGCTAGATGCTAAAAATGGTCAATTTCACCCATGTCTCCTCAAGAGCGCTCAGATTCGAATGTCATTCTGGTGACTTCAACAAAGGTTTTACATCAAGAATTTAATTTTAAAAAGTACATATGTCCGTTTCATTTTTTACAGAGGGAGTTTTTGTTGCCCACAATGTGCTAGCATTCTGCTATGTTCTGCCCAACCATTAACCCTCTGTCTATCTGGTTTCAATGGCACCTCTTACAAAAAGCGTTTTTCAGGCCAATGGCAAAATGAGCCAGCCAGTGTTGCGCAATATCTGTCGAGTTGACCATGCACGTTGGGCATCCAGAACTGAAAGGAATGTATTGATATGTGATCAGATTGAAAATATTTAATCGAATATCAGTGACTTCGGTCCCTCAGCCTCTCATAGATACAGGATATATCGTCTCTGTGCTTCACTCGGAGCATACACAGATTTCAGCACCACGCACGTGGACAGCTCCGGATACACAGATGAAGGTACGTACACTCGCGCGTGGGCAGGACCCCATAAGAGTAACTTGGTGTCGGAATGGCGGTATGAAAAAGTGTGGAGGTGTGTCGGAATGGCGGTATGTCGGAATGGTGGTTGCCCCCCATGTGGGTGACGTCATAGACAATTAAAATCACTTTTTAAGCAAATGCGTGGCTCCTAAAATCTAAAACTCAACCATGGGTATTTTCTACACATACTCTTTCGAAAACAACATTCAAATGACCAGAGAAAAAAATATTTATTGAGATAAAGGCACCATGAGGGGTATTGCTCCATATGACTCATTCATTCTGGTCTCCAAAAATTGAGCACCCCACCGGCCCCCACATGGAAAGAGGATGGAACTGCAGCTAAAATCGCCTTGTTCGGAAACCAGAAATGCACCGTGAAACCAATGAATGTCATAATATCTGGTTTCCCTAGAAAAAAAATCTGTGCTGTTGGTGCGCTCAAACTCAAAACATGTTTTTGAGAGCCACTTTGGTTGGGCTTTGAATGAATCAAATTGCATTTGTCAAAACAATGGTACACAAGTGTCAGTTTTGAAGCTACAGTTTTTTTTAAATTACATTAGCCAACATTATCATCTAGTGATTTAGAGTGAACCAAGTACAGAGGCAATGTCTGCTGTAAGAAATATCTCACTCCAACTGTGGCACTACTCCTTTTTACCTTCCATTACATTTACTCAACACTTAATTATGTAGAGTGACTCACAGTGAAACACGTAGCCTACAGGAGTAGTCCAGCAGAAGAACGAGGGGTTAAATGGCTTGCTAAAAAAGCACTTCAGTAGTTAATGATAGAGGAGAGAGCTTGCTGCTCACTCACCGACCCCACCGGCATTTTGCAATCAAACCTAAGACCTTCTGAATGCTAGACCAGACTAGGCTAATCACATGAGTGGGTAGAGCGTTTATTAGTTGGCTTGGCCTCCATGGCCTTATGGTTATGGGTATTTAATCTGAATGTTGCAGATTCAAATCCCATACAAGTAGGGCACGTGCCCACATCTAGGGACTGTAACCAATACCCTCAAAGTAATAGCCATTAGGTGGCTTTATGTAATGTAACGTCAAAGGAGGTTTACACAAGATTTAAAGCCAACATTTATTTATTATTTCTTTTCATTGAATCATTGTTGCTTTTTAAAATAAAGCTGTCAAAAAGAAATCAAATGTAATTCAAAAGTAAAACCCTGCCACATTTTCTATCCTAACAAGTACAGAATCATCTAATCATAATGACAACTCCAGACAGTAAGATCAGCTATTCAGTCAAATCACTGATTTTGGAAGGAAAACATGGCAGAGTTTTGACTTTCTTAATACATTTGAATTACAGGTGTTTTAAAATGAATTTTGTGATACATTTTGCAATCAAAAGGAAAGGAGAGCACTCCATAAATGGGCAACACACTTTGAAAAGTTAAAGTTTAGCACTCGTCAACGGTAACTTTTCGTCAACGTTTTTAAAGGACTTCATGCCTTTCCTTTTGATCTCACATTACTTTGGAATTTAACACCCAGAGAGTTGAGTGCGTTATATGAACTTTACCGATTTGAAATACACTGTGTGCAGAATTATTAGGCAAACATGTTTTTTGACTATATTGTCCATTTTATGCGTATTTTCTGCCACCAACCTTTATGAACATGAAAACCTATTGGATTTAAGCATTCCAGATCATGCATATGTGTATAATAAGATGGGGGTGTGATCAAAGGAGCCCAACACCCAATATCCGGTGTGCATAATTATTAGGCAACTTTGCTTTCTCCTGGGAAAATGGGCCACAAAATAGATCTAACAAACTCTGAAAAGTCTATAAACAATTTTGAAGTCTTCCAGAGGGATGTGGCTCTCTTGAAATTGGCAAGACGTTGGTAACGTTAGCACAGAAGTATCAAATGCACCGTTGCAAAGTCATCAGTCTCACATGAAATGTCACTGCCAAAAATGTGAAGAATTTAAGGTGAAACTACAAGAAAATTATTACCCTGCAGTGCTATCCTATTCCAGAATGCAAACTTACATCAGGTGTCCAGAAGAACAGGTTGTTGAGCACTCAGAGACATAGCAAAGGTAAGAAGGGATGACACCAGACAACCATTTAACAAGTTAATTAAGTCAAGACTGGGTCAAGAATTACCCTAGGACAGAGTTTTTAAAGGTATTATGGACTGGTGAAAGTGACTATTGACAGACAGGGTGGATGAGCCCATAGCTGGATCTGTGAGGGAAAAGTTTGCAACTTTCAAGAAGACAATGGTATTTATGCAGTATTCTGCTGGCATTTGAGTAGAACTCAGGAACTCATCTGAGTGTGCACATTACCGATCTAGCCATGGGCTCATCGATCTGGTCCATTAACAGTCACTTTCACAAGTTCATAAAACCATTGACAAAATTGTCTAAAGACCTTTCTTGACCCAGTCTTGACTGCATTTCTTGTTGAGTGGTCTTCAGGTTTCAACCTGTTTTACCTTGGTCGTGTCTCTGAGTGCTGAATACAATGTTCTTGTGGACACACGATGTAGGTTTCAGTTCTGGGATATAACAGCACTGCATGGTAATCATTTTGTGATAGTTTGACCTTCAATTCTTCTCAATCCGGCAGTTACTTTGTGAGCACAATGCATGTGACACTGATGACTTCGTAACGGTGCATTAGACGGATATGACCAATATCTGGGCAATTTCAAGACAGCCACATCCCTCTGGAAGACTTCAAAATTGTTTATAGACTTTTCAGAGTTTGTTAGATCTCCTTTGTGGCCTATTTTCCCAGAGGAAAACAAAGTTGCCTAATAATTATGCACACTAATTTTGCCCTGATATAGGGTATTGGGCCCCTCCGATCACACCGTCTCTTATTATACCAATATGCATGACCTGGAATGCTTAAATCCAATAGGTGTTCTTGTCCATAGAGGTTGGTGGCGGAAAATGTGCATATAATGGACAATATGGTCAAAAAACATGTTTGCCTAATAATTCTGCACACAGTGTATATACAATAATGATTTTTGCCATCACCTGCAGTGAACCATGACTGGCGCTGTTCCCTTCTTCCTTTTGTGCACAGACTGGATGAAGTCCAGGAACTCG
Organism: Engraulis encrasicolus; assembly: GCF_034702125.1. NCBI lineage: Eukaryota > Metazoa > Chordata > Actinopteri > Clupeiformes > Engraulidae > Engraulis > Engraulis encrasicolus. Next base: position 34,103,777 of record NC_085861.1, read on the forward strand.
GAGGCGTCATCTGGGGCGCCGTGGTCCGGCCAGGCCACGTATTGCAGGTGAGTGACCGAGCGCTTCTCACCCGTCTGGCGGAGGGAGAAAGAAGACCAGTGATTGGAGAACAATCGAAGTGAGATTTGAGTGTTTGTCATTTCAATGGCTTATCAAGTCATTCAAACAGCTCAAAGATGTTTTCCGCATATTTGATTCATATTTGATCACTGATTATGAAAGGTCTGAAATTGTCTGAACGACGGGACAAACCTCTTACACCAGAAATAGGCTTTACACCATATAACTTTTTGTGTAAAAGACACAATATTATTTATTTTATGTACGTATGTATTGTTCCTTAATAATTATTGGTCCTCCGAGACAAAGTTATCAAAATGTGTGTGTGTGTGTGTGTGTGCACGCACGCTCATGTGTATTTGTGTATTACTGATACTCCCTAAAAATCTATTCAGTCGTTCCAGAATGGCCCAAAATATGCTGGAGCAACTCAAAATGTGAAAAGTCGAAATTGTATTATAAAAGGTGAAAAGCCTAATGTTCTGGCATGAGCGTCTTCATCCGGTGGTTACCTGAGTGTTGGTGAGCGTGAATTCCCGGGTGACGTACGTCAGGTTGCCCTCCTCTGAGTGGCAGCGGACTCGGAGGTTGGCATAGTCCCTCTCCTCCGGGGGATGTGGCCAGTACTGATGACACTTGGTCTACAACACGTCATATAAAACATTCATACATGAGTATAAGTGGCAGTGGCTCAGGTGGTAGAGGCGCCTGTTCAGCAACCAAAAGGTTGCAGGGTCGAGCCTCACTCTACCAGACCCCATCATATAACATGCAGACATGAGAATAACTAAACGAAAAAGAGCTAGATAAAATGCACAAAATAATTGAAAATATACCTAAACATTCTATACAGAATGTGTATGGGTTCTCCCTACACATATTCAAGATTTATTCTATTGACTTGGTCTGACCAAGAGCATAACAATGAACATTTCCCAAATGGCATGGTTGACCAGCCTCCCTTAGTTTACTAGTGATCGGGAGGAGTTCCCGATTTTCCCTGGAGCTGAGAAACAATATTTGTATTGCTCCTGGCCTGATTAGAAGCAACGCTGAAGGTGTTGCTTCACTGGGAGGGCGTAGCCTGGCTAGAAAAAAGTGCCTTGGCTGTCTTCAGGATGTGTTCAACAATGCAATCTCTAGGAGGAAAAAACTGCTTTGGAGTCTGGTGGTACAAGCTTTCAAACGTGTATACTGTTTGCCAGAAGGTAACTTCCTAATGCATCTTGCTTCATATAAAGCCATATAACATATGTCGCATACCATAAAAGTGTCCCATTTCACATTTTCCACATATAACATTTGTAGCCTATAATGACATGATTTCTCTGCAAAAAGTGAGGAATATGGAATTAAATTTCAGAAATTGGGGCTTGCAGCGCAAACTGTATTCCTTTTGTGGAGTTGTGAAGTTAAAATATAGCCAACCCTGTGGAAACCCATCAGTTAAGGCGTTAGGCTAACACCCCTCAACCGCTAGCCTGAGTCGGATAGTCTGTTCCATCACACTCGTCAGAGGTGAAACCTCTAGCTGCAGTAACCGCAAGTTTCATACACAGTCGTTCCTCTGATCAAAATGAAAACCACTGACCACAACACTGTCTCATTTCCACTTGATCTGAGTGGCTGATCAACCTCTGTGACAACCTCAATGTCCCAATAACCAGCGCACCCTGAAGCAGTGATTAGAATTGTGGCAATGTATTTTGGATGCTTGGTGCAGATTTCTGATTCCATTTACAGTCCCAGGAAAAAGTTTGTACACCCTTTGAAATTTCTTACATTTCTGTCAAAATTGGTCATAAAGCATGGTCTGATCTTCCTGGAAATCACAAGAAGGAACAACCAGAGTCTGCTTTAACTAATTCAACCCAAACATTTACAAGTTTACATATTTTCATTGGCCATAAGATGTAAACATTCACAGGACAGAAAGGCATAAGTAAGTACACCCTTGCATTCAATAGGTTTTAACCCTAAGTTTGTCGCAATAACCTCAACCAGATGTTTCCTGTAGTTGCAGATCAGATTAACAAAACAATCTGGATGTATCTTGACTCCCTCTTCTTTAGAAAACTGCCCTTCTTCAGCAAGGTTTCTGGGATATCTGGAGTGAATAGCTTTCTTGACTTCATGCCATATCATCTCAAATGTTTTTTGTCAGAGCTTTGACTGGGCTATTCCAGAATGTGTATTTCATTGTTATGAAGCAATTCAAAAGTCAATTGCCTCTAAAGTATGGGTTGTTGTCCCATTTCAGCACCCATCCTCTTGTGTGCCTCAACTGTGTGACAGACTACCTCACATTTTTTCTGTAAAATATCTCAATAAACTTCTGAGTTCATTGTTCCACTGATAATAGCAAACTGACAAGGGCCTGAGGCACCAAGGTAGCCGCATATAATGATGCTCCCGCCACCATACTCAAAGGTGGAGATGATGTTTTGGTGAAGGTGTGGTTCTCCAGTTCTCCTCCAAACATGATACTATGTGTTCCCCTGAAAAATTCAACTTTGGTTTCAACGTTGGTCTGCAGAATATTTAGCAGTAATTTTATGAAGCATATAAATGCTTTTTCGCAAACCTCAAAGGTGCAGCAATATTTTTTTAGAGAGAACCCCATTAATTTTAGATTGAACCCCATTTTCAGTTATTCTTGGTTACATCTCCACTTCTGAGTATGGTGGCGGGAGCATCATTATATGCGGCTACCTTGCTGCCTCAGGCCTTTGAAAGTTTGCTATTATCAGTGGAGCAATGAACTCAAGTTTATTGTGATATTTTACAGAAAAAACGTGAGGAAGTCTGTCACACAGTTGAAGCACATAAGAGGATGGGTGCTGAAATGTGACAACAACCCATACTTTAGAAGCAAATCGACATTAGAATGGCTTCATAACAATGAAATACACATTCTGGAATAGTCCAGTCAAAGCCCTGACTAAAAACAATTGAGATTATATGGCATGAAGTCAATAAAGCTATGCACTCCAGACATCCCAGAAACCTTGCTGACGAGAGGCAGTTCTCTAAAGAAGAGGGAGACAAGATACATCCAGATTGTTTTGTTAATCTGATCTGCAACTACAGGACAAGTCTGGTTGAGGATATTGCAACTAACTGAGGGTTAAAACCTATTTAATGCAAGGGTGTACTTACTTATGCCTTGCTGTCCAGTGAATGTTATAGCCTTATGATAACATGTAAATGTTTGTGTGGAATTAGTTAAAGCAGACTCTGATTGTTCCTTCTTGAGATTTCCGGGAAGGTCAGACCATGTTTTACGAGAAATTTTGACTGAAATGTAAGAAATTTCAAAGGGTGTACAAACTTTTTCCTGGGACTGTATATCTTACTCTATTAGCCAAATATAGAAACTGTTGGGAGTGTCATGTTACCGCGAGTGAAATTCAGATTTGTGCACGTCCGTGAACAGTGAACAATGAATACTGAACATGAACATGAAGGATGGATCCCTATGCATGTATTAAGGGTCAATTATTATTTTTTAGCAGATGTCAGGTGGTACAACCACAGCTAAAGCCAATTAGCTAATTAATAACTGGTAATTAACGTAAAATCAATGAATATGCTTCTTCGATGATCCAGTAAAAACAAAACAAAATAATTTAATCTATAAAGTTAGTGGCACTGGCTGTGGTTGCACCACCCTGACATCTGCTACCACAAAAACGTCACAACCTTCAAATGTTTGCATCGTACAAACAGGACACTTTTGCAAATGAGCAACACATATTTTGACAATCAACACCAAAAATGTTACATGTAGTACCTGTAAGAAAATTAATTGTTTGCGGACATGAGCATATATTAGTACAGTGTGTGTGTGTGTGTGCCCACTCACCCGTCCTCTCTCTGTGAGTGTGGTGAGCATGATGATGTGTGTGCTGCCCTGCTCCCATACACACCTCCAGAAGTGAGCACAGGTGAGAGGCAGGGGGCCTTGAGCTGCAATGTAGTGCAACACCTTCCCACCAGGCTCTGTCTGCATACACACACACGCACACACACACGCACACACACGCACACACACACAGGCACACGCACACATGCACACGCACGCACACATGCACACGCACACACACTCACGAGTTTGAAGGCATCACTCTGCCTACAGACATACAGTACAAGACTTACAGCAACAGTTGATGCTAATTGTGCAAAGGAAGGCTCTGTCTACACACGCACACAACAATCACTACAATGTCATTACAATCACCCACACACATAACAAGCAAACAAAGACTTACGTTGGTTACAGCAATCGGTGTCAATTGTGTAAAGGAAGGCTTAGGTAAATCTCGGTCAGTCTGTCAGTCAGTCAGAATCTGTTTACACGACTCACGGTCATGTGTGGACCTGCCATGTGTATTCCTGGAATTTATGGGGTGGGCTGGTTGAGTGTGTGTGTCAGGGCTTGACACTGGCACCTGCCAACCGGCCAAATGCTGGTAAAACTGGGCTGTGGCTAGTAATACTTGCAGGGTCACTAGCCAATTTGGCTGGCAGCTTAGTCCTTGGCATGACATACGCATCATAGTAGCCTATATTCTGTTGTTCGCCCCTTGTGTATCAACGGTTTGTATTTAAGTTAAAGAAAAAGATAAAAGTTTCTATTTGCTTGATATACTTCCATGTAGAATGCTATACACTCATCTTGTTTTAGCACATCATCTTCTGAGGTTAGACGTACACCACCAAGAAAAAAAAAACAATATAAAATTTGTGGCGAGTGGAATACCTGAATGGCTAGGGACTTGGAAAATCCACTAGCCACAGTGGCCGGTGGGTGAAAACGTTAATGTCAAGCCCTGGTGTGTGTGTGTGTGTTTAGGCGTACTGTACCTTAACGTGGCTTGCATTGATATAGTCACCGTCATCCCCCTTCAACTCCACTCTGGTGACGTCATCTTTTAGGAGACACACAGATAGACAGAGAGAGAGGGAGTGTCTATCAAACATACAACACTCCCAGGGTGACACGCATTCAAAACAATCATGACAAGAAACAAAGGGCTCTCTCCCATAACACTATATATCTGTTTAAAAAATAAATTAAAAAAAATGCAATAACTAGAAATGCACTCAGAGAGAGAGAGAGAGAGAGAGAGAGAGAGAGAGAGAGACAGACAGACAGACAAACAGAGAGAGAGCGAGAGAGACTGAACTTTGACAGTGAGCTTTGAATGTTTAAGTCTACATTGTGCAATGATTTACATGGCAAGACGTCCTTGTAACGATTTTTCTCCATGTTCTCCGACAGCTTGGCGGTTGAGTAAGTGAGTCCCGGTTTTCTCCTGTACAGTTTCTGTGAAAAGACAGGAAATAATCAACACAATTCCATTCCAACTTAACTTGCATACTCAAGTCTTAACTTTTCTTTTTCCCCTCTTTCAGTGTCTTACCATAAGGGCTCTAATTTAACATGCGCAAAAATACTGGTGAAATTGAGGCGTGGCTGGCAGAAAAGAGAATTTACAAGCCACTTAGACTGGTAGTGTGCGTATATCGTGGCAAATAAATTATAACATCCACTAGGCTAGTGGCTAGTGATGAAAAATCTTAATTTATAGCCCTGCAAGATATAATTTTATGTTGCATTTAGCAGACACTTCCACCCAATGCGACTTACAACTAATGCCATAATCAACAGCACACTACTGTATGTGTGGGCAGAATAAAAATTGGGGAACAATGATGAACAAGGGTGGCTAGGGTTGGACTAGGGTGGCTTTGTGTTCGCAGAGGGAAAGATTTAGGCTACTTCAAACTCCTTCAGCAGCGTCCCTGCCAGTATTATTTTTGCCACAATTTTATTTTAACATAGTAACTTAATCTTGATTACCACCTAATGAAATGGTAACTGTTGTGCAATACATTTACGCACAATAGTATTCTAAATTGTGAAACGTGTATATTCCATGGCTCTAGTCCAGTGGTTCTCAACTTTTTTTTAACAAACGCCACCCTTCCCTTATTATAAGCCTGCCAAAGCCTCGCCCCCCCCCTATCAAAGCTCCCTATATCAATGCCCCTCAAGGGCCCCTTATTGCCCCTTGGAGGGCTGTAGAGCCCCCGTTGACAAACACAGCTCTAGTCTGTACCATTCCATTACTTCAGACTGCATCAGCAGAGTCCCTGTCAGTGATCTACATGAACTTTGTTTCTCCCAAACAGAGCCGTTAGCCACATTTCCATCCAAGCATCTTGAATGACAAAAGACCAACAAAGGTCGGCGCCTGCGCCTGCACTTAATACCTGTGTTTTGCTTGGTGCGTGCACTCCCAAAAAGTAGTAATCACTCAAGATAATGGAAAAAAAGCAATTGGAGACATTTAGAATGGACTAGCTCCGAAACGTCTGTTTCTCCAGTTAACCTTAGACTTCTGTTGTTTAATTTCGGCTTCAATACACTTTTTCACACAAGCCTTGTGTGCGCCTCCTTTTTTTCCATTATCTTGAGCCATCCAAGCATCTTACAATCAGCTGATTGTCAAGCCAGGTAGATCAGCCACTAGATGAAATCACTTCTCACTGTTGACAAGAAAATGTGGGAGGGTTTTTACTTTCTGAATTATTGTTATTCACTTTTTGACAGCTCTGCTCCCTCACACTGTACCCTTCCCCGAGTTCTCCCTTGCTTCAAATTGCATCAGCAGGGTCCCTGTCAGTAATGTGATTCCCACCTATAACACAATAACTATATGGAGTATGGTTACTCATTGCATTCTGAATATTTAAGTCGCTTACTTCAAACTGCATGAGGGTCAAAGACGTGCAAAATGGCATTGTCATTCAGTGTAACGGATGTCTTCTGCTGACTATAACTGTAAAAAAACATGACTCTTTTTATTTATTTATTGTTACAGGGAATTCATGAAAGCCTCGGCTGTCATCCATTCACTTGAAACAATTTGAAAATCATGTTTTTATTTGCAGTTACAGTCGGCGGAAGGTGTCCGTAACACTGAATGACAAAGACGTCTTTGACCCATGAACAGACAATAGGCCCTATTGTGATTGACCCCTGTTGAAACTGTAAGCAGCCAGTCACTTAACTGTCATGAAACAGTTAGTGATCATTTTTATTGTGTCTGTATGTGTGCGCACACACTCCCGTGAACCCCTGATGATTGGCAGCGTCTAGACAGCTTCCAGGGCCAGTGTGGGAATGTGTGTATTTGAAAGCACTTTGAGCCAACTGTATCGTTATGATATTGTGCTACATAAATGCTTATCACCTGGTGAGCAGACTGAACGTCTTCTGATTGGCTGAGCAGGTGTCCTTTATTCCCCAAGTGCAGGACACTTATGATGTCATGCGGGCGTGAGGGCGTCTAATTAGCTTCTTTTCTAACTTTCTGGCGAAGTGCCGTTATAGTCGAGTACATCTATGGCCAAAATGCACCAAACCCCAAAAAAATTGATACAAAAGGTTTTTCAACTGATTTCAATACATCCAGCTGTCCTTACTAACATACTAAAAATCTAGGAAAATCTAACTTCAGGAAAGGTGTCATTTTCAAGATCAGAGTTTTAAAAATTAGGGTTATTACATGATAATTACATAGGTATGAATTAACATGTTTTCAGGATCTGTTTGGTTGGAGTGCTGTTAGGGAGGATAAAGACACTACTGCTATGGTAATATCATGTACTGTTTGTCAGGGCACATCATCAGTGATGAATCATGGTGTCACTACGTATTTTGGGTCTTTCAGCAGCTGAACTGAATAGACAGGAGCCACTACATGTGTAAGTGGAGGGCAAGGTGAAATGGTTGGTACTGGAGACAGACAATGTCCTGAAAGGACATAGGGCTTTGCATAGCTTTCAGGTAAACCAGAGTAGGGCCTGTTGTAGCTTTATAGGCAAGGGTCAGGGCCTTGTATTCAATTAGGGCATGAAAAAGAGGAGTGGCATGCAGTGACATTTGCAAAGGGCTTATTGCACAAGCTGGAAGACCAGTCAGGAGGGAGTTGCAGTAGTTCAGGTCAGATGGACAATATCAGAAGTTGAGTCATTCAGGTCAGATACAGTCTGATTTTATGTATAATAGTGAGAAGCAACATGGCTGGGAAACTGAGACTATGTGGTCAGACAATTATAGATGGTCGTCAACAATGACACCTAGATTTATTGTGGCCTTATTTAAGGCAACAGTAGCAGAATCCAAATTGAGTTCGATATCATGGCAACCTAAATATCTGGCTGAGATCACCAGCAGTGCAGTTTGAGCGAGGCTCAACTAAAGGTGGCATTCCTTCATACTTGTGGATAGTTCAGAGAGGCAAGCGGAAATATGTGCGTAGACCGTGGAGTCATCTGGCACAAAGTACAGGTATAACTGTGCTTCATCAGTGTAACAGTAGTATGAGAAGCTGTGAGAACAGATAACATGGCCCAGTGACCTGGTGTGCGTGGCAAATAGGAGTCCCAGCACCAGCCCTTAGGACACCTCTGTGGAGAGGCTATGAGTTGAAGACAGCTGACCTTACCATGATACATGCTAAGAATGATACCACCAGACTCAAAGAATGTCTGGAAGAACTTCAGAAACATAAAACTCAATTATTTACATCTAAGAGAGATGTTACATGATCATGTTTTGAAAAAAAATGCTAGCTGCTGTGTCTGCACAAAGATTTTTAGATTTACTACAAAACAAAAAGAGATGTCCATAATCTCATCTGAAGATATCTTCTGGCTTACTAGAAACAAAATAAAAGAGTAATTTTGAGCTTGGCTGTTTCAGATTTTGAGTTTTTGCATTTTTAAATTTAATGCATATTTAACTAGATATACTCAAATTACCATATTAAAACATAGCATTTCAGAAAACTTGCAATACATTTTTTTCTCACAAATATGTGAGTAATCACTGGATTAAGTTTTATGGTGAGATCGGCAAGCTAATTTTTTTGGCCTATTCACCTGGAGTGTCTCTCAACCCTTATAATAAGCCTATGGTAGCCATGTTGAAAATAACTCATTTCCCAAAGTCAGATTTGACTAGATTTTTAGTATGTCATTTAGAAGGTCCAACAGTAATAGAATCCATAAAAAAACGTTTGTATCAATTTTTTTGGGGTTAAACCCTAAATGTACTCGCCTATTACTAATTCTAAACTGCAGGTTGCTATGGCCAAGACCCCGTCGTTAATTCTATCGCATTTGGTTCTCAAGTTGCCCCTACGTTTTGCGAGCGTCCTTACATGCCTCTGATAGAGGCGCGTCTCACTAGATTAGGAAGTGGTACCCATACCAACGTACCAAGCGCAGTGGTTAATCTCCTTTCTCACGAAGCCTTAGATCAACATATTAATAAATTAATACTTAAATGCTGGTAACCGGGTGATAAGCGGAATAGCGGCCTTCGAGGTGTCCCGATATCAAGGGAAATTGGCGAACGCGCCGCCTCGTCCATTATTTCCCTTGATATCAAGACACCTCGTCAGCCGCTATTCCATACATGTTATTGTTGCATTTCCTTACTTCAAACTGCATGAGTAGCGTGCCCGTCAGGATCCCCCTCTCCATCCTGGTCATGGACTCCTCCAGGCTCTGCTGCTGCTGCTCTGACGCCTGATTGGTCGGCTGAGGGATCTCCCCGAGCAGAGACACGCCAAGGTCAATATGGAGGGAGGGGACCGCCCGCAGAGACACACCTACAGCCACAGCATGCACGCATGCAGGGATATACAAATCTAAATGATTAATACAGTGAAGCATCATAGCACATACAGTATGAGCAATGGATGCATATGAAATACTTACAACACATACACAAGTTACAGTACATGTTCTTTCTAGCCAAAGTGCAAATACTTCCATGGCAAAAGTAACACGAATAGCAACGTTGGTACAAATGATGCACAGGAGGGGACAGCGTTTACAAATGGAGGTTAAATTGACACTATGAGATGATACACCATTTGTCTGTGTTGTCATATGACTGAGTTGACATACAGCATGTTCAAGTTGACATTATTCCATTACACTTTCCATTGCACTTACGTAGCTGCCACTTTTACCCAACGTGACTGAAGTTATTTAGGTACAGGGAATTAGTTACAGATCCCTGGAGCAGTGTGAGGTTATGTGCCTTGCCTTAAGGGCACTTCAGCCATCAGGGTACTGAGGAGCACCCACATTCTTCCCAATCTCACCCGTACAGGATTTCTACCGGCAACCTTCCAAACACAACACCAACTCCATAACCATTAGGGCACAGCTGCCCACACTACTGTTGAGTTGGCAGATGTTTTTGCTGACATTCTGGCTTAGCTGTCATACATATGCGTTGCCTTTATGGACGGGTTGGCATACCTATGTGTGACGTAGTAGCAGGGTGAGATGGTTGTCGTGAGTCTCTCTGTTAAGCAATATAGTGTAGTGTAGTGCAGTGGTTCCCAACCTATGGGTCGGGACCCAACCTATGGGTCACCAGAGATCCGCAGGGGGTCGCGAAGCCCTTCTGATTTTAAGGGGTACCATATATAGCCCATGTTGAATGAATAACAAAGCATTTATGCATATATATATGCATAGAAGCAACAAAATGTAAGTGTTACATTAAACATTTATTCTATAGGCCTATTTGACCTAAGACGAATTGAGGAATAAAATAACTAAAATGAGTTTTCACAGAAAACAGAGGGTATCGTGACTCCCTCTCGTGCAGACACTCGCGCAGCTGGGTCACCAAAGCTTACAATGGTAAAAACATGGGTCCCTGAAGAAAAAGGTTGGGAACCACTGGTGTAGTGTACTGAAGTGCAGCTGATCTTAACCTAAAGCCCCCCCTTACCTGTGCCTGAGACAAGCCTCAGCCGCAGCCCCCAACCCCCAACCCCCAACCAATACGTTTACACACACTTAAAATTGATGCAAGTTGATTAATTACAATGCCTCTTGCTCGAGACATTAATCAATACCTTAATGACTTTACATGGGACCAAAATATGTTTGTAATGTAGTGTAGTGTAAGGCTGAGTCTCTGAGGAGCAGTGTGAGGTGGTTGTGTGTCTCCCTCCCTGCTGTGCAGTGTAGTGTTGTACCTCTGCATTGTAATGCTATATTGTAAATGTTATGCAATGTGTTGCGTCTGCGTCTGAGCAGCCGTGTGAGGGGGTTGGTGTGTGTCTCTCTGCTGTATAGTGTAGTGCAGTGTGATGTAATGTCGTGTAGTGTAGTGCAGTGTGATGTAATGTAGTGTAGTGTAGTGTAGTGTAGTGTAGTGCAATGTGATGTAATGTAGTATAGTGTAGTGCAGTGTGATGTAATGTAGTATAGTGTAGTGCAGTGTGATGTAATGTAGTATAGTGTAGTGTAGTGCAATGTGATGTAATGTAGTATAGTGTAGTGCAGTGTGATGTAATGTAGTATAGTGTAGTGTAGTGTAGTGCAATGTATTTGACCTCTGCGTCTGAGCAGCAGTGTGAGGTGGTTGGTGTGTGTCTCTCTGCTGGCCCTGATGAACATCACCACCTGCTGGTGTGTGTGCTCCGACACGTCCCTCCCGTTCACCAACACCAGCTCATCCCCCACACACACCGCCGGTGTACAGCACGCCGCCTGAGAGGGGTGGGGGCGCGCACACACAGACACAGACACAGACACAGACACAGACACACACACACACACACACACACACACACACACACACACACACACACACACACACACACACACACACACACACACACACACACACACACACACACACACACACACACACTAAGCTAGACCAGGACCACCAATTATTACTTTTTCTAGTTTTCCACTCATTGGCCCTCATTTATCAAACTTGCGTAGAAACCATCAAAGAAAAGAGCGTACACATAGATCTCGTCGTACAACAAGGCTCACTTGAGATTTACTAAACATGCGTACCTCTCGAATCCCATCATAAGAGCAAGCGGCTGTTGATAAATCCAGCGTCTTAAAACCATCGTAATTAGAATAATCACGCCTTATCTATAATGGCGGGAAGGAGACAGCACCCCTGAGTCTGCGACATTGAGAGAGGCAAACCGGCTAAACTGTCCACGTTTCTGGTTGATTGACAGCTTGAAATTAGACACAACAGCGAGATAGACAACAAACTAACACGTGGAAATAATTAACAGCTGCAGTCAACAACGTTTCATTTGTCCATATGGAAGGGGGTCGAATCCTTTTAATGATGATGGTTAAAGAAATGCTTGATTGACTACAGAAAGATAATGATAATAAAAAACTTTGAATTGAAACAAGGTCAAGATCAAAGGGTCCTATGTGAAACTGGCCAAGAAATAGGGATCATTTCTTGGGAGAGGGGATTGGTATTCCATTGGTATTCCATGCTCCACTGACATGCGTTCCTCCTGCGCTACATGTTTGTCCAGTCCTATGACAGAATAGCCTTTTTGCCACCTAAATGGATGCTAAATGTATTGGCCATCCATCGGATGTATGTGTACTGTACAGTCATTAATGGATGGTGCAGACACACTTGTTAGGGTACCAATGCCTCCAAATTGCGAGTGGAAAGTCAGCCATCAGCCAAAAATAAGTTAAGGATAAATGAAAAATGAAAAAAAAGAATGTGGACTGCGTGCATTTGCACAGGGAGGCACCATGCGATGCAGGAAGACAACTTCTCATGACCCACTCTCCTGGTACTGGGGAAGAAACATCTCGGGGGGCCTCATTCATGGCCTAGGCTACCTAGTCCGTGTACCCACCTGCGACCAAGAGGCATAACGCCGCTAGTCCCTTTGATCTCACCACTGAAGCTTGTGTTCCAATGTAGGCGGCTGATTATTGCATAATTATTCAAACATCTCAACTCACAAATTACTAGTCTCTTGCAGTTGTTGACCCATGTCAAATTAACGCAGCACTCCCTGCGAGAATGCACCAGTTCAAACGGGAAAAGGAGTTGGTTTATAGCCAAAATATAATGTTTAAAAATGTTTTGTAATGATCTAGGCCGTTTATTTAACAACTGCTGCTAAAGTTGGCGATCATAGTCATTTCAAGTCCAACTTGAAAACTGTGTACACCGTCCGAGACCTGTCGTACCGGTTTCATCTTTCCTGCGCTTTACAATGAGATTTGATAAATGCCAATATGTCACAGAAAAGAACGTACGCATTACGTACGCATGCTTTTCATCGTACGCTAGCTTGATAAATGAGGGCCATTGACTCTAACAAGCGTAGACACACTAACAAACTACTGTAGATGTATGATACACAAGTTAAAAACAGAAACATGTTTGCATACAGCAAGATGAGGGCACATTCACTCACTCAATCCCAGGCATCCATTATCTCTCATTATAAGCAAACTACAGAATGCTAAACTGTGCCCAGACCAAACCCTACCCTACTGACTTCATTATAGGACTAGGTGTTAAAGTCCCTTCATGTTCATAACAGGTGATGGTGGAGTGGGGTTTAGTGATGGCCATGTGATGCCACCATCGCAACACATCGTCAGTAGTGTACCCTGCATCATTGGGTGTTTCGGCCATTTCACACAAAACACTCTCATACAGGTTGGCCCACCACAGGCTGATCAGACCTGGGTGTGTGCTGTACGGTGGCATCACATAAGAAAATAATTTTGCAAAATTTTTTTCTTTTACAAAATGACCAAGTTGGCTGTGTTGATAGGTGTGAGGAGCACTGTAATGTCATTATACACTTCAGTCCCTCAACAGTATACACCAGCGGCTCTGGTATACATTGTCACAATGCACCACCTACCGGAGATTCCGGGTTGACGTGGGAGATGACCAGAGGCATCTTCTGATCCACACCTCCCTGGAAAACAACAATGCTAACCAGTCAGAGCACAAAACTCACACCGGTACATCCAGTCAATGGGTAGCTACAGGGCGCTTTCAGACGTGTGGTGCAACTGCTTTGGGCTACACCAGTCAGAAAAATGTTCATGTTTGTTCAACTTTGGCAACAAAACAGTGCACAGCGCTCATCTTATTAGTCATATTAGTCTAAGTATAATCAGTCAGTAGTCAGCATGTACCATTTAATTAGCATGTTGCTTAATGAAAGCTCTATTGGAGATTTTCATTTATAAAGTGGCTATACTGCATTTACTCACCTTGACATTGAAGCCAAATTTGCCATCGGGGTCAGGACTTATTCTCACCAACACCAGGTCGCCATCTATCACAATACCCTACAAAACGGGATCAGAGATTACTCAAAAGCAAGCAGAGATGGCAACCTGCTCCGTGACCAACACAACACCAACACAACACCAGCGGCAAAAGATGTCATGTCTGTGTGTATGCTTGCCTAGTAATAAATCAGTATTAGTCAAAGTGTAGTTGTCTAAGTCAGTGGTTCCCAAGCTATGGGTCGGGACCCAACCTATGGGTCGCCAAAGATCCACAGGGGGTCGCGATGCCCTCTTGATTTTAAGGGGTTTAATTTTAAATACCATATATGCCCATGTTGAATAAATGACAAAGCATTTAACTAATATATGCATAGAAGCAACAAAATGTCAGTGTTACATTTAACATTTATTTTATATTTGACCGAAGACTAATTGAGGAATAAAATGACAAAAATGAGTTTTCGCAGGAAACAGAGTGACTCCCTCTCGTGCAGGTGCTCGCGCAGTTGGGTCACCAAAGCTTACAATGATAAAAACATGGGTCCCCGAAGAAAAAGGTTGGGTACCACTGCTCTAAGTCAAAGCGTACTTTATTGTCAAAAATCTATGCACTGCTGCATGTGTCTAGAGATACCATGAAAGACTCCTATGGATATAACACCTTTCAGATAAGTAAAATTAAGACTTGCAGTCTTCCTGTGCGAGTAGGCTAGGTCTTGATGTTATGAAACTAGGCTATGTTACGGACACTTCCAGTATCATCTTTCTCTAGGGATATTGTTATTGTATCGTGTGTGTGAATGCGTGCGTGTGTGCACATGTGTATGCTGCACTTTCTCACACGAACCCCTGTGCGGCAGAGCTGGTGTGTGAATGCGGGAAAGTGTGTGTGTGTGTGTGTGTGTGTGTGTGTGTGTGTGTGTGTGTGTGTGTGTGTGTGTGTGTGTGTGTGTGTGTGTGTGTGTAATGCACCTTCTCACATGAACCCCTGACAATTGGCGCCGTGCGGCAGCCTCCAGGGCTGGTGTGTGAATGTGGGAAAGTGTATATGTGTGTATGTGTATTTTGAAAGCACTTTTAGACAACTTTAGTTGTGATATTGCGCTATATAAATACAGGTTGTATTGTATTGTATTGTATTGTATTGTATTGTATTGTATTGTATTGTATTATCAGATCATATCACATTGTCCCATATAATATCACATAGTGTATTATATTGATGATAGATGTTCTTTCACTCTCGCACTTGAGCACACCTTCCCACAACCACACACAAAAATAAGACCACCTTGTACCGTATGTGTCTGACGTACACAGTAACAAATGCAGTGTTAATTCAAACCTTAAAGAGTACTCTGGGACCCAAAACATGCTAGAACATGTTAAATTGACTCTCCAAGTGTTGAATTAACACATTTTTCTTTACTGTGTACAACTCTGTTGTTTTAGATTTTGTCATATCATGTTTCATGCAATACAACCAACACGATATGGCAGCAATATGCCCACAAACACTCACATGTACACACACGCACACGCGCACACACCTTGTCCCAGGGAGAATCATCCTCTTCGGCGGTGCGGTGGCGAGAATCATCTTCTTCTGCGGAGAGGTGTCTTGAGCTGTTATCCTCTTGAACTTTCCTTTGCCATGACAAACAAAAGACACAGCTTAAATAACTAATCAAGCCGCCTAAAAGCATGTATTCATACATCACTTCATTACGTCAACATGCAATGGAACAAACAATGCCATGTACCTGTATGTGTAAAAGACTTCCTCACTCTCTGTTCCGTCACTCGGTTCCCCCGTCAGATTGTCAACAGATGATGGCCGGGGCTTGTGGACATCGTGTCTCATTCGCGGACTCCGCCTTTAAAGTCAAGAGTACCACAGACAGAGTAAAGAGGTGCAGGTTTAGGACGCACACACACAAGGGGAGTGGATTAGAGCACAGTAGTCCATCTTATTTGGAATGGAATAGAATTGAATTGAATGAGTCGCATCAAATACATTAGAATTGAATTAGACAGAAACAGATAACTGATAACAGATAGCTGCTTTTGGACAGACTATTAGCATGCTACAAAATTATAGCATTTTGATCATATTCGAGATATTACAGGAAAACTACAGACAGAAATTATACGATCTAAAGCTATTTTCACATAGTTAGAGTATTAGCAAACCATGGTAGTAATAGCACAGAAGCATCATGCAAACATGATACACACAACACAGATCTAGGTCTAGGACATTCATAAGGGGAGAGAGAAGAAGCTCTTCATGTGAACAGGCAGCTGAGAATACAGTAGATGAGGTGAGTGAATCAGAGGTCAGAGCATAAATAAGGGCGACCAAAAGGAAGAATGTTACAACATACATTTGAAATGATATGACTTGAGCACATCAGAAGATTTCACCATCAGAGGGTTTCCCCATACATTTCAATAGGTCTGATCTCAGTAAATCTTCATGCTCCAATTGGTTACACCCAGTCCATGTCGTCGCTCTAGTCACTCTCAGTCTGAACGCACACCAAGAAGAAGCTCTACTGGCCTTACACGGAATTCAATCAAAGTGTAAATGTAAACTCGGTGGAACTATTTAATTCTGAATTATTAATTCGGAATTAAAAACATCATGTAAACGTGCCCAATGTGTTGCTCTCATCACTCTCGTTCTGAATACACACTCTAAGGTGCCTTTTATACACACCCAGGTATTTTGATGAACAGTTTCTTCCCTACGTTCATCAAAATATCTTCATTCACCCCATCGGCAAATCTGAATAAATATGCTAATGAGAGCCGTCATAAATACGTTAAGGCTGAGCGTGGCAAGGAGAGCGCCATTCAAGTTTCTGTTGTTTTCTCCGTTTATATACAAACGCTAACCAGAGTTTTTTTTTTTTTTTAAATGTCCACTTTTCCACTGTTTTAAGGAAGATTCGTTTTCAGAGGGAAAAAAACTCAGCTTATGTGTAAATAAAAGGCACAAATGAAGGGAAAGGTCTTTGTTTATCAAAATAACCGGGTATGTGTAGACAGCCCCTAAGAAGATCTGCCTCTGAGGGGTGAGAATGCCTGCCATACCAAGTGGGGGTGCCTGGGGGTGATCTGGAGGGGAGGCTCTGCGTCTCCAGGTGTTCACTTGAGCCTGACTTCAATGCTGAGTCCCATAGCTTTCCCCTCACAAGCCTACGGTATAATGGTCTTCACACACACACAGAGAGAGAGAGAGAGAGAGAGAGAGAGAGAGAGAGAGAGAGAGAGAGAGAGAGAGAGAGAGAGAGAGAGACAGAGACAGAGACAGAGACAGAGAGACCGACAGACAGAGGGATAGAGAGACAGACAGACAGAGGGATAGAGAGACAGACAGACAGAGAGAGAGACAGACAGACAGAGAGAGAGACAGAGACAGAGAGAGCACATATGATTCATATTTCACCAACTTGTAGATGTATCCAACTCAGGTTTCAGACGCATACATCAGTGCGCAAAACATTACAAGCAAGCACACATCAAGTCAAAACACTCAAGACACACTCAATTCAGATACAGGCATGGACGTCTTTCTTGCGTACAGTAAATATTCCATAGAGTACCTGGTGGTGGGTGCTGTGTGTGTGTTCCTGTGCTGGTAGAATGTGTGATGGTCCACACATGACCTCCACAGGGCCTTGCA
Source organism: Engraulis encrasicolus (assembly GCF_034702125.1). Lineage (NCBI taxonomy): Eukaryota > Metazoa > Chordata > Actinopteri > Clupeiformes > Engraulidae > Engraulis > Engraulis encrasicolus. Next base: position 34,121,685 of record NC_085861.1, read on the forward strand.
GTTACGAGAACTCAGCATGCAGACAGATACCACCTGCTCGCCCACCTCTCCCTAAGCACATATACACACACACACAGTACACACACAGACATACACACACACACACACACACACGTGCACACGTGCACACAACATGCAGAGAGCAAAATCTGCTCATAAATACTACCGAATGTGCTGTGCTTAAACACATAAAGACTGGGGAAAATAGTTCTTCAGACATACATGTTTTCTCCTGAGATGTATGCACAGCCTTTTCCTTTTGAAGGAAATCTTGATGATGTTGATCCTGGCAAACAAAATAAGCATACACATTAGGCTTACCTTGTTTACCATTCCACACACACACACGCACACACACACAATTGGAAAGTTCCCTACTCAGGGGAGAGGAGTCGTGACTTACCAGGGAAAGAAGCTGGTGCAGACGAGGTTGCAGAAGAGAGCGACTCCTCCCGAGGCGATGCCAACCCATAGGGTGGATTTGTTTACGTCCTGAAATGAGGAGCATAGAAACCAGCTTTGCCACCACCTCCATTACGTTTAATCACCCTAGATTAATCTCTCAATTCCATACGAGATGAATTACTTGGTAAATTGTGAATAAAACACTATACTAAATACAAAACACTACACAAAATCCTGTCATTTACAACCCATAGGGTGGACTTACGTCCTGAAACGAGGAGCATATAGAAATCGGGGATAATATTCCATGAACATGGCTAAGTAGAAAACCATGTTAAATTAACCTTGAGGAGGTGGCAAATCTGGAGTCTTCATTTTCTTAGCCAAATGACACCTGTGGACTATCTTTTACCACCAACTGTATGTTAACGTAACCAGGTTTCTCTCTTAACCCTTTAAGACACGGCTTTATAAATTTGTTGTTCCCAGTATGGTAATGACCAAGTCGTACTGCATTACTAAAGGGCCTGTGTTGTGTCATAGTATTGTAGTGCTATGGTAGTTACATTTCAATTACTATTACAACATGCCACTGGACGTACGGAGTGCATTAAGGGGCTACCCTTGTTCTTGAAATAGTAGACTACCCATTTGCGCCATACATTATTATGTCAGTTCCAAATGAGATCGAACACTTTCTACATTTGCGGATAAAACACTATACTAGATCGTTTTCAAAACACTCAACTCAACAGAATAGCGCAAAGAGAACATATCGGCTTGCTGTTTTGGAAGGATATTTATGGAGACTAGGTATTGCGATTTCTACTATCAAAAAATGATAGTATTTCGTTTTTATTCACGATTTAACAAGTGTCCCTCCAAAACTCTTTTTAGAGTTATTTCTTTTTTTCCCTTATGTGTTCCTTTACTACCTGCACACGCAACAATTGTTATTTGGGATGTTCGCGCACCTAACACTTTTTGAATTAGTGTTGTACATCGTGCCAGAGCAGAAAACAGCTTCCTCAGCTCCCTGGGGTCTAATACTGATGCATCAGGTGCAGTGGTGACGTGTTACCTTAGCAACGTGCAGCTCCACGCCGTAGAGTTCTAGTGTCCTGGCTGTGTTGAGGAAACAAAGCTCTGCTTCACACTGGCTTAGACCCCTACAGTTAAGACACAAAAGAACACACTATACAGTATGCAGTGATTCTACAAATAGGCATTATACAAGTGTATATTTATGCCATGCATCATTGTGTCAGTGTGCATGCGTGCATGTTCATGTGTGTGCGTGTGTGTGTTTGTGTGTGTGCTCCTTTTTAGCCAGGTTTGTCCCATTGAGACTGAGTGTCTCTTCTGGAAGTCCTGGTCTACGGAGAGTATACACATCATGGTCCATTCACATACAAGGTTCTCAGGGACAGGGACGAGGATGGGGGCAGCGCGAGCGCGAGAGGTTCACAGGCTGTTCAGATGTCTTTCTCACACTGGACGGTCTGTATGCGTGTCCTATCCGCGAGAGTAAGCATCCTGTCCCAGCCCATACATTCCAATGGGAGCCCGTTCATAGCATGCGCATACATGTGCACGTCCACGCACACTTAACGCACGCTGAAACGCACGCTGAATCACACTAAAAAGGTTTTTCGGTTTTCATGTTTTCTAACCATTTTGGACTGATCGTGGATACATCCGGGCAGGTTTGGCCTACTCCCCGTGCTTGCAGTGTGAATGAGCGGTCATACGTACCTATGTTGAGGGTGTAGGGCTTCTACTTTGGAGAGAAATTCCTCATTCTGTTCTGGAATGAACTGCGCCTTGCTGAGGTACCCTGGTGCCGTCTTAGAACTGTGGTCTCCATGTTCCGCTGCCAGTGACATAAAGACATAAAGACAGGTGAGTGAGGCTTCATGCACAATTTCACACCAAGCACTCAAAGAAGAAACATTGCTATTGTGAGCGTACACAGAGAATGGAATGGCATCAGGTACACAGTACTGGATTTCCATTACTTGTAATGTTTTATACTAAATAAAATGTAATACAGCTTCACACAAAATTATACAATAGTCTGTCGCTAAATTTTGCTTTATCTGATAGGACGAGATACATTTTACGTGTCGCTAGTTGGAAGAAGGTCCACGGCGTATAAGAACCACTATGCTCTGATCTCATTTGAGCAGCGGGATAGGGAAGGACGAGGAAGAGATGTCCTTACACAGCTAATAATGCAACTGTTTTAGCAGCAAGCTTGCCGTCCACAGCAATGTGCAAATCAATGTAGGCCCTACAGGCCTACAAAAGTAGTAGGGATGCAAACTATTAATCGATTAATCGACTTCAATGCATTAATCGATTAAAAAACATTCATCGCAATTAATCGACAGTTCAACTGACAAGTGACCCAGGTGAAATAGGCATGTGAAGAGTGTGTGTGAAGAGGGGTGTGAATAGTGGGAACATTTCAATCACCTTTGGATTAAAGAATTGAAATAGAAATCATTTAAATGTGGTATTTTATCTCAATTTTTAATTAAAATGTTTAGATATAATAGTTTTTTTCCCGAGAAACATTGATATTTCGGGGGGAAAACGCAGCTTATCAATTAATCGTAAGTCGATCGATAAGACTATCAACTAATGATTAATGAATTAATCGATAATTTGCATCCCTAAAAAGTAGACATCTGGCTAAAATTAAGCAAGATATCAGGTGCTATGCAATTTAAAAGTCTGGCCACCTGGAACTGGAATAAGTTGGGTAGTAACCTGAGTTTATTTGAAGAGAGAGAAAGACTTCCTTGGATTAAAATTTCCAACTCATACCAACGTTTACCTGAGAAAGTGGACGTTGGCATCATCCCTCCCACTCATGTTATATTGCTTAACTAGCAGTCAGAGCACAGCAGACCAGAACAGTTCAATTTGAGATTTTGTCCATCTATATAAAGATTCAAGCTTCAAGTGAAGATTCTTTTCATTTGTCCCGAGGGAAATTTGTCTCGGACATGCATATAATTGCAGCATAACACACAAAGGACGCAACAAAAATATCTATCTATCTATCTATCTATCTATATATCTATCTATCTATCTATCTATCTATCTATCTATCTATCTATCTATCTATCTGCCATCCTTATAATTGTAATTCACTGCGTAAACAGAGCTTTACAGCCCCCCCAGCTTGTTGTGCGTAGGCCCGTTAGATGACAACACACAAGTCTGACACATGAGGCCGGTTGTGAGTCTGCAGTTAATAGGCTGAGAGAGCGTCCTAATTGGATTAGGGGGGCTTCCTTTATCACGGCCTTGTTATGCTACAAATCCCAAACACAGTGCTGCTCCAGGGAGAGGCTCCCTCCCTCCCTCCATGGGCAAAAGTAGAGTCGGGGGGCGTGACATGGCTTGTGGGGCTAGTGCACCGTACTATTAGACCAGACCGGGGGCCCGGGTTGGCCCGTCGTAACTTTGCAATCCTTCCCCATCTCTCTCATCATCTTCGACCGTCTTATTGCAATATGGGCTAAAAAACCCAAAACGACATATTTAAAAAAAAAAAAAAAAAACTCGACGACAGTCAGAGAGGTTCCAGACTGGTGGAGGCATGCTTCAGACCCACCTCTCACCTCTTCCATTCACTTTGAATGAATTTTCCAAACACCTGACCCCCCCATGTGTGCCCCCATCTCCGCTCACCAAGGGATCTAACGCGCCCTAGGGGGGCTCTACAGTCCCTGTTGAGAGACACTCATTTTGATAAATGAGAATCTCTACAGACGTTCCTGTTGTGACTTAATGGTACGACAGTGGGAAAACGGGCCCCCTATGGTCAATTCCCATCCATTTGAGCTACATGCACTTTGTGAGCGAGTGAGTGAGCAAGCAAGAGAAAGAGAAAGACAAGACATCAAAAGCAAGAATAGGAGCGGGAGAGAGACTCACACTGAACAGCATATGAGGCCAGAACCACAGCAGAACTGAGGGGGCATTTCAACCTGCAATATTAATATTGTCAACTGTTAGAAATCTTGGCATGTTGACCCATATGCACTGAATGTCATGTGAAGGTAAAGCCATGGGCAGCCTTAGCTAATGGCAGACTACTTTACCTTCCTTCCTGAATGTCTCTCTTAATCTGAAGGAAATACAAATGTCTGTCAGAAACAAAATGGACATGCATTAGAAGTTCATTCAGTGTAAATGCAACATGCTCAATCAACAGTATACACTATAGCAGGTAAAACAAAGCAGTGCACAGAGATGAATATCAACTAGATTTTCTTTCTGCTTCATTTTTCCAAAAATCATTTAAAATCATCAGCACTAAAAATAGTTTTTCCTGTATCACAACATTTACATTCCAATTGACATTTTTACATTTCTGAAACTGTACATTTCACGTGCCGGTTGTAAAAGGATCACCATTACGTCAGCCACCGCTGTTAAATGTCATTAGGAGGTGTTGTTTCAAATCCGTTCAAGGCCTGACAGCATGCCTGACATATCAAAAGGTATTAGTCACCGCCTCTGATATCCACACTTACCTGGTTTGCTCATGCTGCAAAGAATTTGGATCAGAAACAAAGAACCGAACTCTAAAACTCAAGAAGAATGGGGAATTGCCTGTGTGTGAGAGAGAAAAAAACCCATTACATTTAAGGCATACAGTCGGTACATACAAGTTAAAAAGCACAATTATTACGGGATCATTTTCTCTAAATCTTGCCGTGGATGAAGGCAGCAGAATTTCGGTTAGACATGTCAAGAGCCCCCAGATGAATGTGCAGACTAACTGACTGCAGTTTCAAGCAGGGAATATTTCAATTCCAAGACTATTGGCAGTATTCAATTTGCGCGCGACCCATATATACTCCCATGTGAATTTCGAATGTGGCCATATTCCATGGATATCTTGACAACCCTCTTCCACGCATGTAAAGGGAATATTGGAACTTGTTTTAAACCAAATACTGGGCTGCTTGAAATCAGAATGCTCCCTGCGTGTATCTGCAGTCACTGTTGTTTCAAGTAAAATGTATGGCCCTGGCCCATTATAATTAGCGTGGCTCTCACGCAGACCCTTCGTGCATATCCGCTCAACTTTGTGAGCTCGCACGAGGGTCTGGAAATCTTAGACAAGCCCAACGGAATCAGAAATTTCACAACCTGTCCAATCAGAATCACGGGGCGGGTAATACAGTGCCATGAGAACATTTGGGCACCCTTCTAGAAAATCATTACATCAGTTTATTTCTCGTTGAGCTTTTAAAGTAGTGTAAAGTAGGTGTTAAAATATAGTTGCTACTTTAAAAGCTCAACGAGAAATAAACCGATGTAATGATTTTCCAAAAGGGTGCCCAAACTTTCTCATGGCACTGAATACAAGTCAGTGGTTGAAATAGTACATGATTAAAAAAAAGCCACTTGAATTCTCCAATCAGGTTCGAGCTGTTTTGAACACACCCACGCCTTTCCAGAGCAAAGGGATTCACAATGTTCCACAACCATCGCGTGAGAACCAGGTTACATTATAATCACTTTCATTGGTTTTGGCCCCAGCATTCAATTTTGTGGGTGCCCACATGCACAAACAACTCTGAGAGAAAAGGATAGAGGCTTAGAGCTTCTTTAAATCACCTTAAATCCACAATGCTTGGCCAACAAACTCACCTTTCAACTGCTTCTTCAGGGGTTTGTTCACTTCTAGCCATCTCTACAGCAACAGCAAATATAGTGAAATAAGATCACATGAAATAAGAAAGCGCAAAAAATCTAAAGAAGTTTCTGACATTTCTGAAATCTTGGTTGTATCTACAAGACTATAACATCTCATCTCTCTCGCTCTCGCTCTCTCTCTCGCTCTCTCTCTCGCTCTCTCTCGCTCTCTCTCGCTCTCTCTCTCTCTCTCTCACACCCCTTACCGGAGAGGTCTCTCGGAGTGTATTCTCTGATATGAGCAGACTGTAATAGTGTGTGTCCTGAACGTCCAGTTGCTTGCACACGGCATTGAAGAGCACAGAGCCATCGTGTTGCCTCTGTCGGGGGACAAACAGCACTTCTGATGGATCATAGATCAACATTGTGTAACGATGTAACGGTGACCTAAGAACAAGCCACCATGCAGCTTATAGGGGAGAGGAGCACCTCTCCTGATGGACTACCAGTGATTCTCAACCTTTTTTCAGACGCGGCACCCTTTCAATTCATGAAAAATTTCAAGGCACCCCAAACCAATAAGGCATTGCATCCGATACCACACAAGCTTAGAAAAGTAACACATTTGGAGACGTCACACAACCTACGTTCAAAGTTTTCTCAGACAGGCTACTGTATATGTAGGCCATACTGGGACGAACTAAGTTTACTTTATTGTGCTTAAATGGCAGATGAAAGATTCTACTGAGTGACTAAGCATTCATTTATTAATTTAGACAAAAATGCATTATATTACCTAATTTATTTATTTATTTAGGTCAAGTCCACATACCGTCAGCCACGTTTCGGCGGCACCAATGAGGGGGGTGTACGGCACCCCAGGGTGCCACGGCACCCCGGTTGAGAAACACTGCTCTAGACCAGCATTAATCTAACAATTATGAAGTAAAGTAAGAAATAATGTTTACTGTAGGTAATAATACACTGAAATCCAGTTTACACTACAGGTATTAATACTGTTACAGACAGTAACAATAGCCAAACAGGAAGTTAGCTGATGCAAACCTGTTGGCACGAGATGCATCAACATAAATTGCACTGCATTATTCCCTATTGTGTGTGTCCTGTGTGGTGTGAGAGTGAGAGAGTGAGAGAGAGAGAGAGAGAGAGAGAGAGAGAGAGAGAGAGAGAGAGAGAGAGAGAGAGAGAGAGAGAGATTGGGAGTTAATGAATGTGTGAAGGAGAATGACAGTGCGTGCTTGAGTGTGTGTGTGTGTGTGTGTGTGTGTGTGTGTGTGTGTGTGTGTGTGTGTGTGTGTGTGTGTGTGTGTGTGTGTGTGTGTGTGTGTGTGTGTGTGTGTGTGTACTTACATTGACATGGAATGTATGTGTGTCGCCATCAGGAAAGAGCACCACACAGAGAAACTCGGCCAATGACATTAGTGTTACGTGTCGAAGACTGACGCCAGGAAAACAGAGTTCTTAGGATGGTGCCAAAGCCAAGCTGCCCACGCCAAACGGGCGACCACAATTTAGCACCTGAGGAAAAAAAGCACAAGTCAGTAAATAAAGAATAAATATAGGACGCATATCCATCCTCCACCCCCCTATTTCCCATCAACACTGCAGATAGAAGCACACACCCCGGCCCGCACAAGTCAGTTCCCTTCCAGAATTGTTTCCCCAGTAGCCTAGTTATCCGCGCGAGGTTGTGCATAATGCAGTAAGTGCGTGACTTTGCATGCAAGCTGTTAAACTTTCACAAACTAACGATTATTCTGTGGCGCTCTTAAACAGACTTGATCTCACAGACAAGCACAACTTTTGAGGGCATTAAACAGAGGCATTCTTTCTGATATGATTCACATTTTCGACATTTGGGGTGGGTGTGGCATAAAAGATGCTCCACCACAGCAACAGTGCAAAACATAATAGCATAAAATTCATGGATTGGCATTTGATTGAGGATGTTCATTGGCAAAGTCCGTAGCCAAAACGCCCCATATAGCCCAACTCTCAACGGGATAACTTAACTGGACAGCACTTCTGTCAATCTTCAGGGCAAATGAGAAGACCCAAAGAACCTGTGGTAGTGAAGTGTAAGGGAATCATGGTTGCGAAAAATGTACGAGGATTAACGTGGCAAGCCCATTCAACTTCGTGTTTTAATTTAGAGATAGCGTAGCTACAGAGCGCTAGATTCTTCCTCCCCTGGAAGATGCCTCTCTTTTCGTGTCAAGGAAGATCGACAGTATTAGTCATCGTGAAAAACTTCAGGGCGTGCATTCATCCGAATTCTCCAGTGTGTGCTCGGATAGCCTACAACTAGCTACTGCAAGATCACCACCGAGAATTAATACGATGGCTTCGGCTGCTTGGCGTTCCACGGGTAATCACTTAAGTCGGCAATGTTGCCATGACAGGGTGTAGCCGAGCTTCACCTGAAGTTATTTCTTTAGGTGTAACCCATGGTTATGCCTGCGTAAGAAACTTATCAAAACAGCTTTACGCGACAGTGTGTGGAAACGATACAGAATGTTGGAATTGACGGGTATCGGGTGAAAAGTTCAGGAATCGTACCTGTCTGGTTGTTTCGCCTCGAACAAGCAGTTATTTTACGCACAGAGTTACTTCCATGTTGGGAGAGCCAAGGGCGCAGGTGAGACATCCGGAAGTGAGTGTTATTGTGTTGTGGTTTGTTTGTTTCGATCTTACCCTATCCCAGTGACACTCCGCCCCTTGCAGGCAAATCTTCGCGCGAGCTCTCCGTTAACACCACGAGCTCCCCGTTAACACCAGAGTGATTTTGGATGCCAGCTGCCTATAGAAGAAGAAGAACACCAGCGTGGTTTCGCTACATTACAGGATAGTCTGTTACTTTGCCTGTTTGACAAAGACTTAATCAAGTGCGTATACAAAAGCACGACAAACCTTCGCTACTTTGTTAAACAGAATGTTGAAACATTGAAGCCTATCGGGCATCCACTTCACACGACGGAGAGTAGACTGGCAAACCACACAACCTTGAGACAAGTTCAACCTCAAGCCCATTGCGACTTCCTACCGTGGATATTAGCCTGTAATGCCGAGGTTATAGGCCTATATTTTCTCTCGATAATCTTATATCTCTCTTGTGAAATTGGCGTTTGAAACGTTTTATTCGAACATTTGCGCGTATTTTAACGAAATGAACCAGTCAACTAAAATATAGGCTGTAGGCTAGTTGATTCGGTCAGATCCAACTCAAATATCAGGACTCTTCACCCCACACCATGATGTGGTCTTCCATGGTGGGTAGCAGCATTTGACACTTCATAAACTACTATTACAAAATGAATATAGTTGAAGAACATCCACATATTTACATATTTAGGCTACTAATACTTGGCAAGGAATTTAGATATAAAGTGGAATAGCCTACACAAGATTAAAACAACCCTTGATGCAGATTTTTCTGCGTATTTGAAATGCCATGACGAGCCAAGAGCACTTCATTGACAAAAAATAACCTACTATAGTTGGGCAAAGTGCTTTTCGAGAAGGGTACTAAAATACAAATGAATCAATTAAATGATTAATAGCACTCATAATGATGTACCAGATCATCAAGTCTGTTCAAATCATACGGTATAAAATTAAATGACTTTAAACTTCTTGGTGATGCTTGAACAGTGTCACAGAGAGGGCAGATCTGTTCAGTGATGGCTTATTCCAGATCTTGCATGGGTAGCCATGTCAACCCGTCCCCATACAAACGTGCATGGAAATGTGAATTGACCGGAAGCTTATTAATGGCAAGTCCAAAATAGAGCTTGGGACCAATCACAGCAAAAGCCCAGAGACGATCCCCCCTGCTTTTTAGTAAGTTAATACATATTCATGCTTTTATATCATGTTACTCAAAATATCATCGTACTCTTTCTCCATCACAACAACTCATAAATCAGAAGATGGGGGTGGGTGAGAGGCCATCTTCATCTGCACCCACCAGAGCCATCTAATAACAGAGTTGCGCAAACCGGGGACTAGGAAGTCGGTTGGTGATGTGATTCGCGTAGATTAAAATGTTTCTTAACAGTAAACTTCTGTTCGTTGGAAACTAACACAGAACCATCACATACCAAACACAGATTAAGTACAAACAAATCACATTACCTTTACCACATTTTCTGTGTTCTACTGCCACCTCCTGGAACTAAGTAACTTCTAATAGAACTAAAGTCAATGGGGATTTCCATGTTAACGCTCCGTGAGGCTCCATGAGAGCCGCCATTGCTGTGGAAAGATTGGTCCATAGGGGTCTATGGGAGTGGCGTAACTCTGATATTAGATGGCTCTGCACCCACATGGAGCACGCTCAAGATCATGTGCATGGCTGAGGAGGACGTATCCCCCAGAACATGCTGTGCCCATGGCTAACTGAAGCTTTTGAGGAGTACACACACAGGCCTGTGTGATTACAAATCAGGGTTTCCCCCAGGTAAGGTGGCCACTTTAACATTACATTTAACTGACATTTTTTATCCAAAGCGAATTCTGTATTTTTTTTTAAGTACCGGATGTTGGTTACAGTCCCTGGAGCAGTGTGTTGCTAGGTGCCTTGCTCAAGGACATTTCAGCCATGAGTGAGATAGGGTGGGATTCAAACCTGCAACCCTTAAACATTAGGCCACGGCTGCCCTGCTTGGCCTGTACACTCTATATATTGTATCATGCTACTGATTATGTCCTCGCTTGAGAGTCGCTTTGGATAAAAGTGTCTGGTTAATGTAATGTAATGCAATTAAATATAATAAATTCCCCTGACCCAAAATGTTTATTTTATCACTAGAATAGCTGTGACTGCTTGCTAGGCTGTCAGGATGCTTCTGTTTACATTAAGGTGGCTCACTGCCAGAGTTCACTGAGTGACTGGGATGGAGATAGAGCTTAAGTTTAAACTTAAGTTACCTTTGGATGTTTCCTGCCTTGTTTAAAAACTGACACAAACAGTAGGCCTATGGTTTAAAGGAGTTGTATATCATAATTTTAGGCCTAGGTAGTTTCCTGTCTGAAATATCCACTCTATTTATGCAAAATATGGAGCACTATCCCATTCACATTTTGTTGCAGTAGTGTGATATGCACAAATGAGCTTTAAAGTCATCTCCACATCTCAATTGCAATTGCACCAAAGAGGATAGCAGTCACCTCAATAACATGCTAAGATGCAGAAGGCCTTTGCTTGTAATCCTGCGAACAGTTAGGAGAGGAGGTGTGCAAAGTTTATTAGAATGCCTAAACTCATATCTACAACTTTAAAGAAAGGGCCCATATAAAGTGTATAGCCAGCATGCACACCTTACCATGAATTGCATATCTCATATTGTTGCTGGAAAGATGTATTGGGCAATTCAACATTGGCCTCGTAGACCTGCGAGCAAATCATGACACCCCATAGCCTCATAACTCATAGACGCATAACTGTGGTGATTATGTTACGTGTATGTTTTAATATGGGTGTTGTTATGTAAGGTACACAGTGGTTCCCAAAAAAAAATCTGTGGCGACCCCCTTTTGGACCCAAGCATATTTTTGCTATCCCCACTCTCGGCCAACACTTTAATTTTAAATTCCTAGGACAAGTAATTTAATTCACTAACCATAAAAATGGAATATTGTTACTGACCTATTTATGGGATTATGATAACTGTTAACCTGTGTTTTTCCTGTTTTTGGGTGGTTGACGTTTAAGGGCGTAACGCCAAAAAAAAAAAAAGTTTTTCCAATTCCTGAAAAAATTGATTGAAAAAATTGGAAAAAAATAGAAAAAAATAAAGCACTTAGTGGTCCGTGGAATTTCGCCTAATTTTTGCCATTTTTGAGAAAATGTGTCCTGCATCAACACATTGCATAGGCATGTCACACCGCAGGAAAATGAAGTCGCACCACAGGAAATTCACTGCATTATGGCCATTTTAATCATTTTGTATAGGCTACATGACTGACATCTGAGCTCATGCTAACTTGATAATGATATTGTGTTTAATCTTAATATGTGTTTTCATTTATAAAAAAACTTTTTTTCCTTCTATAAGAGCAGTCACACCACAGGACACCATAAAATGAACCTAAGCATTGCGTGACAGAAACATTGCAATATGAAGACATATTAAGAGGTTAATAGTCACCTTAAGCTTCCACAGCACTCTCCAATAACTGAGGTACTGACTGGTTAGGAGCCAGTCTTTACGACCCTTGTAGTTGGCCTTGCAGCTGCCCGTTCACAAACATTGACATACATGTCACCCCACAGGACGCAATTTGTGTTACGAAATTGAACTTGTAGTTAATATTACTGTCTTGAGTTTTTTCACATTCACATATCTTAATATAAAGTTAATATTTATGCAATCATGCCAAATGCTTTATACATTATTCAAAATGTTGTTGGTTAATTTATATATATATTATATTCCAGGTTTCATTAATGTTACAGTCACACCGCAGGATATTTGACATATAAACCTTTACATAAATCTTAACAAAAATGTTTCTTCTCATCTAAGACTAATATGAAACATAATGTATCACATCTTCTTTCATTGATATTTGTTTTTTAAAGGAAAAATAACAGTTTTGTAGGTTTTTAACCAATGTTACGAAAAAACAAGGCGTCACGTCTCCCACCCTTTTATGCAAAGTCCCTTCTCTCTGCAACCCCCATGGGTCCCCCCTAGGGTCGCAACCCCCAGTTTGGGAACCACTGAGATAATTATTTCATTAAATGCAAAATTTACTTTGTGCCTTATCATTCATGTTATTTTGTGATCCCCGTAGAGAAATCAACAAATTGTTAGCCTATATATGTTGTTTTATTTGTAAATAGGATTTTGCAATTAGTGTGAAAATTAGGTAAACCTGATTGGCTGATCCATTGACCAGTGGAAAATGCAGGTCCTGGAGCTCATTTCATATTTAAATATGAGACTGTGGCGTTAGCCGTGGTTAGTATGTGGTGTTGAAGTGGGTGGGTGTTGGCTAGTGATACGGGGGGTGTCGTTTTCATGTCACTTGTCGGGACTGGCTGTTCCTTAACCCAGACGTCCAAATATAGGGTGCCGGGTCTCACCCTTCCATCGCCAACTGTACCTCTCTCTCCTTTCCCGCTCTCTCCCTCTTCTTTCCATCTCACGTAGGCTAGTTGTCACCCTGGGCGGGTGTATGGCAAATATTCAATATGTCACTCAAAGGTCAGAAGTTATTTGAGGTGCTCTCTCTCTCTCCCCATTGCTCTCTCTATCCTTCTCTCTCTCTCTCTTTCTGAGAATTGGGTTTATGTGCTACTGAATACGATTTATGTAGGCTACTGTAGAGGAATGTTTGAAGGGAGTTGTGGACGAAGTGTCACCGTGGTGATAGGCTGGCATGTCCGTTATGTAACCAGTTTAGGGCTAAATCACATCAGGAGGTGTAAACCGAGACGTTTCTTCCTGAAACCCGAGAAACACTTTGCCAAGGATAAACTGTGATTTGTTCAAATAACTCTACACAGTCTAAACAGCTTTGCTTCAAATGACCCGCAGGTCATGGCCTACATACACTAGGTTTGTGCCTCAACTACTTGGCATGCATTGGGGAGACTGCAACAATCCTGGATAGGCCTACCCTACCTCAACCTGACAAAAGGCTGAATGGAACAGCTTGTCCCCACCAGTTTGCCCTCACAGCCACCATCACAGTCCAGTCCAGCCCCACTGACACGATTGACTGGGCTCTCTGGGTTATTAATATTCATCAAGTCAACCCTCCCGTCTTGAATAGTGTGACCACCGGGGTGCCGGGTGACCACGTGCTCAGCAGAAAATAGCCGGGGAGCCTTGAACCAGAATCGGCTGGATAAGAGTGCAGCTCAGCAGACCAGTCCCGGGCAGACTCGGAAGATATTGTAGCTCGAGGCAATCTTTCCTCTGGTCGTGGGCAAGGCACAAGAGGTCAAAGATGGTCAAAAACCTGAAAGCTCCCGTGACATATGCGAAAATGAAGGGCATTATGTCCCACTTTTCTGGTAAGTAGTGGAAATTCATTATTAAATCCATTTATGCATGGCAAGTTGTTGCTTTCCCATACATTGTACTGGCCTACATGGCACAGACAAACTCTTCATTGGCTTCTAACTTAATTTTCGATGGACCCATTGCAGTTTTAGGGGGTCCTTGCATCTCTTCTTTAGTTCATTTTGTTATCACATATGGCTACATAAGTCTGTGTTTTGCACAAAGTCTAATGTAATAATATTTTCCTCCCTCTCTCTCTCTCTCTCTCGCTCTCTCTCTCAAGCTGTAATTAAAGAGAGGAAAGCATTTGCCAGTGATTTAATGCAGAAACTGGTGTCCAGTCCGAAGATATATCGGCGGTAAGTTGCTTGCTTGTAAGATGCATAAGGAGTGCCTCACTGTAGCCAAAGTTAACTGTCAAAGAGCTCACTGTGTGACATTTCAGAAATGGTAATAGACGTCCAGCTCTAAGCGTTTGTGTTTATACTCTACCTGGTACTTGTAAACAGGTAGTCCTCAAGGCAATGCATTATTTATACAACTGAAAAAAAGACATCTGATGGTTGAAGTAAGGAATTGTTCACAGCACCGCTTCCAGGTGGAAGGCCCTGATGATCTATGTTAACACACACCTTCACACACAACATGTGTACAGTATGTGTGAAGACGGGGAAGTTGTGTGCATGTTCCCCCTTGTTTGTGGAAACTGGAAATGGAACAAAGTCTATACACATTTTCAGTTGCAGCCTACAAGCAGATGTGAAACTGGTGTGAAACCACATTTGGATATTTGACCTTTGGGTTTTGGATTTTGTGAATAGTGCCATCCCTGTTCCTCAGACCATAAACACTCTTTTCAGTAATCATCTTACAACACTTTGTCCAGTACTACTAGTGTGCTTACATAACAGCCCATAAATTTCACGCCACTGCCTTAGAGTCTTGGCCTGCTTTCAAGCTGAGTTGGACAGCGCTTTGGATTTGTTAATGCGTTAAGACACGGCCCATGTTAAACATTTGCTCTTACCAGAAAGGCAATGACCAAGTCCCAGTTTACTATGGTGATAAGGACTCGGTGTAATGTTGTAGTAGTGTACAAGTAATTTTACAAAGTTATTTTTTTTCTAATCTATTTTTATTTTTTTATTTCTCTTCTATTTTTTCTCTTTTTTATCTACAGAGCAACATGGGACATTAATTTCCCCTCGGGGATAAATAAAGTTCAAGTCTAAGTCTAAGTCTAAGTAAAGTCTTTTCAATGACTCGTATACAGCATTCCACTGGTGGACCGGTGTGAATTATGCCCAACACGGATACCACATGATTTTTTTCTGGTGATTGAGATTGTCTTGCAAAATGTCAGCCAAAATCTATGGTTTGATGTTAGCGTCCAAGTTGAAATTCTACTCTTCTCTCTCCAGCTTTGACTCTCAGGGGTTTCTAAGGCCAGAGGAGGAAGCTGCTAATGAAGTAAGTGTCTGGTTGGGGGCACTGCCCATCTTTGGAGATAAAACCGAGCACATTTCAAACTAAACATTGTAACATTGGTAAACCAACTGCATGTGAACAGCACACGTTATTATTTGTATATATGGTTATGAATTTGGTAAATAGTGATATTATTATTATTATTATTATTATTATTATTATCATCCTAGTAGTAGCAGAATACTGGTATTGATTATGCTTTGTTATATATGCTTTGCTATATAATATATAAAATATTGGTATATAAAAATAGACCTTGAAGGCATTAATAAAGTTTGAATAAAGTCTTTTATATATATATATTTTTTTTTTCTCAGCTATGCCTCAGGGATGCATCACTACAAAAGTAAGTAACTGCCATATGCATGTTAGTGAGAGGAGTCAGAGTGAGAAACGCATGCAGTAAACATACTGTAGACTACACAACGGACAAATCACAAGTTTCCTTTAATCCCTCTACAGGGTGAACGCCTCTGATTTTGACTACTTGAAGGTGATCGGGACCGGCAGCTTTGGAAAGGTAGGCTAAAGTGCATGTTTCAGTTAACTAACAGTCATGTGCGCTATTGAATTGTTTTTTAATTGTATTTGTCATTTCAAGACTCAAATTTTCTGTAATCATCCACAGGTCATGTTGGCCAGGCACAAGGAAAGTGAGAAGTATTATGCTGTGAAGGTTTTACAAAAGCACCCTATTGTGCAGAGGAAAGAGGTAAGGATTAATATTTGCCTATCAAATCACTATGTAGCAAGTGTTGGCAAGTATAGGTCTTTGTTTTGACATTTTGTGTCATGTGTCGTGTGTGTGTGTGTGTGTGTGTGTGTGTGTGTGTGTGTGTGTGTGTGTGTGTGTGTGTGTGTGTGTGTGTGTGTGTGTGTGTGTGTGTGTTTTTTTTTTTTTTTTACAGCAAGACCACATCATGTGTGAGCGCAGTGTTCTTCTGCGGGCCCTCGACCATCCTTTCCTCATCAAGCTTCACTACTGTTTCCAGACCAACGACAAACTCTACTTCGTGCTCGATTATGCAAGCGGAGGAGAGGTAGGCCTATCTTGAAAACGTTGTAAAACAATATAAAAGCCAGTTCTTTTCAAAGTGTCTTTAATTCTTAAAAAAAAAGGGATTTCAAGGTAGCATCAGGGCAATTGGAAGTGTGTTGTAATTTTGTCTGATGGTTCCTTATCTACTGCAATCCTCATATCTGACTTAACTAATACTAACTGAGAATTTGTAAAATATTTTAGAAAATATGTTAGTGTTTTGGAAAAGATCCCTTAAACGCAAAATCAGTAAATGAATAAAAATAAATGAGCATTAAAACAAAATATTTTACAATTATACAATAAATATACACCCAATTATACAAGAAGTCAATCAGTAAGCACTCTAACATTTAAATGAAGAATTTGAATTCAAAAGGCCAGAAATGTGACAGTGTGTTTACATGTGTTTTCAGCTTTTCTATCACCTCCAAAGGGAGCAAGTGTTTTTGGAGCCCAGAGCACGATTCTACGCTGCTGAGATTGCAAGCGCTCTGGGATATCTCCATGCCTTAGATATCATCTACAGGTAGGCTACTCAAAAAAGGCACCCTGCACAATTAAAGGTATCCTGAGCGCCTTTACTTTCTTCAAATGTGCCAGAGCAGAGAAGTGTCAGTATAATACCTAACTTTTCACAAATTATTCTCTCGTGGGCCCATGTCTTTACCGCAGGAACATTATTTTTCAACTGCCTCAGAATGTTTGGATGAGTTTTCAACATTTCATAGCTTTTGATTCTGATCAAGTATACATCACGGAATGCTTTGCATTACTGCTTATGGGATGGAGTTTTAGTGAAAGTAAGTAAGTGGTACCACGCACTGATGAAGGCTTGATAGCCGAAACGCGTTTGCTTTTGGACATGGTGGTAGCATAAATAAATAATGAGACTTAGTTTGTGAGTGCGGCTTTTTCTTCTTTCAGTTGATACCTTTTATCGCGCACCCAAAGACATTCATTTTTTCCAAGAAGTTGAGCGCGTCCTCTGACAAAACTTTACGTTTTAGTGAAAGCCCAACTGGGAAACTCCAAACTCCAACTCCCATTGTCATTGTGACACAGCACTACACAGCACACGAGTTTTCACTGCACACAACGAAATTGCATTTATTTCTCAGCCGTGCAAGGGGGCAGCCCCCAATGGTGCCTCAAGGGAGCAGTGCGGTGAAACGGTACCATGCTCAGGGTACCCAAGTCATGGAGGAGGATGGGGAAGAGCACTGGTTAATTACTCCCCCCCCCTCCAACCAGGCGGGTCGGGAGTCGAACCGGCAACCGTTGGGCTAAGTCTGACGCCCCTACCGCTTACCCATGACTGCTCTTTCGGCGACGTCGCAGACAATTTAGTTCAATTGCAGAGACACAGAGGGTAAAGTTGCTAGTCTGTCCACTGTCAGTAGGAGCTCCATAGCCTATCTGTTCGTCTAACAGATAGACTGGGAGGGGGGACCCCCATTTGTGTACAGTATACAGGAGCAAGCAAGGGGAACTCGTACACCTACATGCCAATGCAACAATGTCCTTTTGGTGCATAAAAAAACAAGAGTGCTACCCATGTGCAATGTGCAAACTTTCTTCCTGTCTTTTTATGTAATAAAAGGACATTATTGCATTGACATACTTTATATACTAGGTGTGTGAGTTGCTCTTGTTTGCTTGCTAGTTTACTATCTTTTGGAACCTATGCATCCATCAGGCAACAAGTCCTAAGGCACCTTACCTCCATTGGAAAGCATGCATTCAGTATATAATACAATAAATATAAATGAACGCCTAAACATTTTATGCACTTGACATTTATCGCACACATTTTAAAGATTTTCTCAAGGCTACACAGCTGAGGTGTCTGCCTCTCTCTCTCTCTCTCTCTCTCTCTCTCTCTCTCTCTCTCTCTCTCTCCTGTGAACTCAGGGATCTTAAGCTGGAGAACGTCCTGCTGGACAGACAGGGCCACATACTGCTCACCGACTTTGGCCTGTGTAAAGAGGGGGTGGACAGGGAAGGACGTACCAAAACTTTCTGCGGGACGCCAGAATACCTGCCGCCTGAGGTGCTGCAGCAGAGGGAGTACGACCACACGACCGACTGGTGGGCCCTTGGAGTGGTGCTTCACGAGATGCTCTACGGGCAGGTACATACCAATCATGTGAGATTAGATGAGATGAGATTAGATTTCAGACACAGTGATACAAATGTGAGGCACACACAACACATTCATAAAACACAGGATTATTCTGAAAAAAAGGATCTTCTTGCTGACTGGTGGGCCCATGGGGTTGGTGCTCCATGATACAGTCCGATACATATGGTACTGATATGTTACCAAGTGAAATATCAACTCTCCTCTCCCTTCTCAAATCCCACCTCAGAACTCATCTATGGCAAATAAATTGTGAATACTAAATGCTAGTTCAATACTAAATACTAGTGCAAATTCACTCCACGCCTCTCCTTTTACAATCAGACCCACAGAACTTGTATGGTGAATGTGTGAGACATATCCGTATTGTGAAACACTTTAATTGATCGTAGGAGTGAAGCAGTTGCATCTCCACTTACCATTTATATCCATTCAGATCAATTTAGAGTGGCATATCACTGAAGTAGTGGTCTCAAGTGCCACTGGGGCATATTCCCCGAGCATGGAACCATCCCCACACTGCTGCTGGCGCAGGCACCATTGTCGTATGGCTGCCCCCTGCAAACGTGTGTGAGGAGTTAATGAGAAATGCAGTCACCTCACAGTCACCCTTTTCTCTATTACGAGCGCTTGCTGCACAAGAATGCTGAATTAAATTGCTAGCCATGTACTAAAGAGGATATATTGCAGAGCACTTTTGAGTCATGACAGGTGCAGAGAAACTCTCTCTAGCACCCCAAAGTGGTAAAAATGGTAGAAGCACATTTTTGCAACCTTTGCACAACACTGCATGAAAAATATTTAAAAACTGATCTGATTTGACCTTAACTGACCCCTCTTCATGCAGACTGCATAAAGTGGGAGAATGACCATGTGGCCACCTCCTTCGTGCGATCCTGGTTCCAGGAAGTGGCGGGTCGGCATGGTGAATTTTGGTATCACTGCAATTTTTGGGTTAACTTAAGTTAGCTAATTAGCTAACTAGGTTTGCAGTGCTGTTTGTTTTTTTTTTGTTTGTTTTGTTTTTGTTTTGATCTGATTGATTTCTCACATAAAATTATTTTAAGCATTAAAAAAATATATTATATATCCCTGATTGGCTATAATGTAGCTTACTGGAAAGTATTGTAAGAATATATAATCATCCCATCTCGGAGCAAACTGGGTGTGGGATTTCAATTGGCCTTTCCTGTTCTTTCACAGCCTCCATTTTTTAGTGAATCCCGATCGAGGATGCTGCAGAATATCCTCCACCAGCCGCTTGTCCTGAGACCTGGGGTTTCCAAATCAGCCAGAGACCTGCTTCGCCATCTCCTGGAGAAAGATCCCAGGAAAAGGCTACGGACCATGGTAAGTAGGATTTCTCCCCAGCATGCTCTCCTTCATAAAAAAGGCAGCCACCTTTACAACAACAACAACAACAACAACAACAACAACAACAAACACCTTCCACTTTGACATTAGCAATAGAGTGGTTCGCTGGAGAGGCACTTGGCTATGTCATGGACGACAGTATTAGCAGTGTCATCATGGGCTCCCAGCAGATGTTCTACATTGGTACAATAGTTTCCAGTCCATTCACATCTCCCTCCACATCCCTCTGTACCAACTCAGTACAAGGGTAATGATAAGACCTGGCTGTCAACAATAGCGCATGCTGTTATGTGTCGCCATTTCTTAGCTCAAATAAGCTCATTGTCCTAGGCCAAATATTTGGGTCATTATAAATGAACATGGGCACATACTGTATGTGGCCCAGAGGTGACTGGATGGACTGGCTGGACGTACCGCAGGGGGTCATGGACAGAAGGGACTGTTTACAAGAACACCTTGCTGTCATATTATAACCGTTCCATAAATTGGTTAATAACAGTATTCTTTTCATTTTTTTTTTTTTTCCAGTGAATTAAAATGAAAATTTCTCAAAGGGGGTCACAATAGAAAAAGTTGGAGAATGTAACCAATGTGTCAATTGTATAGTAGCAGTGTGGCTCAAGTCAAGCATCTTGCTCAAATAATAATATAAATGGACTGCCTGCTGAACACCACCATGTTGAGTCACAATGTGTTAAGTGTATTACACCTTTGTAACACATTTTTCTCCATTTGTATTTTCCTGTAGGCAGAGCTTGAGGGACATCCGTTTTTCTCTTCAATTAAATGGAGTGACCTCGTGGCAAAGAAAGTGCGCCCCCCTTTCAAACCATCTCTGGTAAGGTCAGGGGTTTCAAGTTCAAATTCAAAATAGGCGAAAATCAAAATCTGAGACGAGATAGCGGGTCATACTCAGTATTTATTCAAAACTGTACAGAAACGGCAAATATTATTCACAAACACATTACCCCATTATTACACTGCACGGTAATTCAAATGTGCCTTCATTATATTCTGTCGTATGCACCTGACTAACTGGAGGTTTCACAGGTTGAATGTGTTGTTACACTAGCCTGGGCATAGACATACTTCCTGTGATGCAAAACATTTTACTTTATGTCATATTACTGTATTAAGTTTGCAGTTTTTAATTGGCAACTGTTAAACCACGTTTGAAACTTTCTCGAGGGCTACATAAGAGTAGCCTACACCACCATAGCCAGATTTGGCCCGTGGGATCAAGTGTGACATCCCTGGTAAAGGTTGCTATACATCATTTCGTAAGCGTTTTGTAAAAAAATGTAACCAAATGTTTGCTTTTGTTTTTGTTGTATTGACAGTCGGGGCCAACCGATTTGGTGAATTTCGATCCTGAATTCACCCAGCTGCCTGTTCCACCCTCCCTCGGGGCATGCGAAGGGTCCGAGCAGGCTTTCCCTGGCTTCAGCTACACCTGTGAGAACGTGTCCTGTCCACCCAGGCGATGCTGAATCACTCTGTGCTTTACACTCATGGAAGTAACCTAACCTTAGAGGTGCACTGTGTGGGATGGTGGCCAGAGTAGGTACTGCAATTATGCAGCTCATTGAAACTGTCTACTACCAAATCTGATCTTTTCATGAATGTTTACTAAATAATGAACTTATATTTACCAGTATGACCAAAGTACAGTAAGTTTTGCAGCTAAAAAAATATTTTTTGGGAAATTCAAAATGGCAGACAAAGGAAGATCCCATTTGCATGTATGAAGAATGCAGTTTTCTCAGTCATAAGGAATACTTAGACTTTGATGGTGTGGTGGTAAGTATTCATGAAAAAATTAACATTTGTGAATGGGCAGCATGAATTCTGGAAAGAAACTGCTAAAAATACAGTGCACCTTTAAGCCTCAACATTTCCATGTTGCGATCTCAGTGACCTTAAATGTTACCTCAAGACAGTTTAGATTTTTCCCTTTTTTCTTAAACAACGCTAAGGTAGCAATTACTATGCCAGTGCAGATTTTTTTCATATAAATTACACCTAGATATTTATTAATAAGGCTACGCTCATGGACCAAATGCTGTTAAATAATCACAGCGGTCGCCTTTTCTCAACGTCCAACACAGGTTGTCTTACTTCACCAGTAGCCTATGTCAATGAAAATTAAAGTTTAATGTTTTAAAGAGTTTTATGTCATTTTTAACCCATGTATTTTTGTGTATTGTGCCTCATCTTTGATGTCTTAATGATTTGGTTACAGATAAGGAAATTCCAAAAAACTTTTAAAATTCACTTTAGCCTAGGATTCATGTTTTTAGATGATGTACCTAGATGTATTATTTTAGTGTGATAATTCCATGTGCTATCACCATACATAGGCTATAATAAACATAAAAATAAAACATGTCAATATTGTGTGTTTTTGTCTTCTTGTCAATCTTCATGATATGAAATGATTATTTATTATTATTATTAATTATTTATGTCTTGTAGATAATCTGGACCCTGAGTCTGAATAAAGTTTAGGCCTAGGCTAAGAATAATGGGGCGTGTCAGGTTCCAATCCGTAAACCTGCAGTGAGGCATGTCTATGCTGAGAAATCAACGGCAAATTCCTCAATATAAGATTTCTTGTCTCATGGTCTCATGCACAAGCTGCAATCGCGATTGGCTGATTTTTTTGACAGATCTACAAGTTGTGCGCGCTGCGGTGCTGTCGGATCCGTGCCATGGCGCCAACGAAGCGCATGACCAGGAGGAACTCTGCCGGTGCCGCAGGTTTAGCGGAACCGGCCCGAAACTGCTTGCTAGCACTTGGGGTAGCTTGTCTAAACCAGGTATTCTTAAATGGTGGAAATTTACATTTAAACATTTATCCTAGTAGTGCAGGCTATCCCTTGTGGGAAAAGATAAGCCTACGTGAGAATCTAAACTTTGGTGAGAACGATCCGAGGCGCATCCGAGCAAAGGCTATATGGTTGCCCGGGCCACACCGCATAACGACCCGTTCGTTTGGTGCTGTTCTATATTCAGCCAATGTGCATGAGAAGTTATGTATTCTTACATATATTATTTAATTATTGTTTCCAGGTTCTTATTATTTCATAAATCACGGCAGCGCTTGCATTTCTTAGCGCTCTACTGCCACCTGGCGACCAATGGAAGCAACAACGGAAATAGCCGAATGACAGTGCACCCTCCGGTGTTGCATTGTTTGTGACAGAATTAGTGGCGAGCGCAATTCTCCTCCCTATCGCTAAAAAAACGTTAATTCTATCAGGATAGACAGGCCTATTAGCCTAACTATTAGAAGTAGGCTAGCATACGAAACAATTCTACGGGTGGCGTTTCGCATTGTTCGTCTATTTTGGCTATTGTATGGAAATACAAAATTAGGCCTAAATACAATGTTAGGGCATACGCAACATTGATAGTGAGTAGGTTAGGCCTACATCCCAAACTGGACTGCCTGTTAAGTGCTGGTTGGCTTCGATTGAGGCCTAGGCTACGCATCTTATCCACGGTCCATTCAGAATTAAAATAATCTTTGTCTTATCCTACAATTACTACGTGAATACAATTATTTCTGTAAACTGTACTTACATCTTTGTGTTTTTACTCGGTGCTTTATTATTGTAAGAACCTATGGTTATCCCATACGGTCGTCAGGTGGATAGGTCAATTTCACCTTTCTGCCACCGACAGTTGCGCCAAAGTTGAGACAACAGTCTGAAGTTGGCATTATACGCATAGTACGCATGCGCAAGATTCACATACTCCCTAGCTCTAAATAAGAGTTACAAGAGAAGCGAGGTGAGTTCCATAATTTACAAAATTACTTTGTAAATGTAGGGTTGTATGGCTAAACAGTGACATATTTGAATTAAGCGATATATGTTCAGTATGGTGCGCATGTGGTTGTTTATTTTGGTAGCGGATGAAATCCGTAATAAAAATTAGAAATGAGTTTGTGTTGAAGAAATTAAAAGCAGGCATTTCATTATTTTGACGCAGATTTAAAATAACCGATTTGCGGTGTTTACTTTCCTATACATGTCCACTACCTTGAAGTGTACATGTACACAGTCATTACCTTTTGTAAAACTATGAACTTCATTATTTTCCTATTGTCGTTTGCAAGCTAGCTACATACCTAAAGCTAATACATGAAGTTGCTAGCCCCGTTTAGCCTTGTGAACACAATTGCAGTGCTGCTAACCAGCACCCAAGGATAGCATGGCAGGGTAATCTGCTAACGACATTCCGTGACAAGGAGAAAGTATCATAAGGGAATTTGTGAATGGCAATGAAAACATTGAATTGTGGAAAACCATTATGCATACAGTGCATGTTATAGTTAGCATGGGTTGTGCAAGGTTTATTTCGTAAACTAACTTATTTTATAGATACAGTGTAATGTGTCGGCGGCCTCTTCCTACACTCCGCCATTTTGTATCAGTCGAATGCTAATAATGGGCGCTCGTGCACTAGACTTTATTCATGATCAGAATAAACTTAGACTCGTCACTGAGGTTTGCAAATAAGTGCATCACACAACACGTTATAAGGAAACACTTTTCTGGACTGTACTGGTGGACAATGCCAGTGCGTCAGACCGAACAAATCGGACAACAAACAAGCGAGAGAACGATAACGTTATTACTGTGTATTCATGCATTTCCCCGTGTAAACACGTTAAACTTTGCCATTTGCACTAAAACACATGGGCAATGTTATATAAACGCTATTCTAGTATCCACTTGATGCCCAGCGCACAAAATGGTTGTTTTCTCTGGAATCTTTCAAAACAGTGGAAAACCCAACTTGTTTATCCAACTTGTGCCTGTGACATTGTACAAAGCTACCAGCGACAAAACAGTGCTTTGTGGTTGTAAGTTGTTACAATTGTACGTGTACCTGTGTGATACACTTCACTTAAATGAAACAATTAGTGTTCGCATCCTTGTTTAAGTCTCCCCGTTGTAATCCTCATCTGTGAACGTCGCCCCCTGGCGGACATAGACTGCGCAGTTACTGTAAGTTTGGGCTTGCGGCAACAGACGGAATCGAAAGCAACAAACGCACTTGGTGTTTCGACATCATCCCCTATGAATAACAACAAAAATGACAAATGTGTAGTATTTTACATTACATTCTTTTTAGATAAGTGCAAGGCAAGAGCTGTAAAGCACTTAAAGCATGGTGAATAACAAGGTATGAGGAATGGTTCACTATTATAAGTTACAGTAAATTACAAACCAGTAGGGTACTATCTGTGGATGTGTATCATAAGGCTGTGTGTAAGTGAGAGTATGAATAGTAATGTGAAGGGCAAATCATATTTCTTTGCCTATTGCAAGATGACGGACACACCTCCAAGTGATGGCCCTGCTCCAGTGGCAGATTTTGATATGATGTCAGCACTCGATTGGAAGGACGGCATTGCTACGCTGCCAGGCAGTGACATCAGGGTAAGTGTCTCCTGGCATTTTTTGCACCTGTGCGATGCCTGAAGGAAAATTCCGGCCAATTAATTCATGCAGTCCCATGCTAAGTGACTTTACATTGTGTTTGAAACCACCCTTGACTCGTCAGTACCCCAAAACAGCTAATTTTGTTCAGCCCTATCTACGATCCTGGCCATTCAAATGGGGCCATGGGTTGTTTCCATAAACACACACACACACACACACACACACACACACACACACACACACACACACACACACACACACACACACACACACATCACCATAGAGACTTGAAGTTAGACAACACCAGCAGACACCTGGGCTTACTTACCAGCACTTACTTTTGGGATGTGAAGATATTGACAACTAGAAATGCACTCTGAGAGTGCAGACCTCTGCCATGGAAGCTGTTTGATGGAACATTCGGCTATGTTACACCCTATTTTTCCCCAAGTCTTTCTGACAGACAAACAGACAAACCAACCCGAGTGAAAACATAACCTCCTTGGCGGAGGTAATAAAGCTGATATTGACTGACTCGGATGAATTAACTCGCGCTAAGATTACGTTCTTAATGGAAGTATCTTCTTGCTTAGTTCTCTAGCAAAACAAAGCCAAAGCACTCTTTTAAAATAGTAGTAGTTGAGCACTCTTCTGTTTGGATTAGAATATTTCCTGATCTTATACAAACAGGGTGTCTCAGAAATGTAAACAGACCATAAATATTCGCTAAATGGGACTTAATTATACAAAGTGGATTCAAAAAAAGTTGGAACACTTGGTGTTTTGTGAATAAAATCAAAATGCTGTCATTTTCAAAACATTCAATCTGTTTATAAGATAGACCATTGAGCTAAGACAACATACTAGTTGTTAAAGCTAAGCAGAATTATTGTTTTGAGGAAAATATGTGCTCATTTTCAATTTCACCCTTGCAACAAATCCCAAAAAAGTTGGGACGGAGCCAATAAAATGCTTTCAAAGTTGGATGAGACTAAAGACAAGTCAAAGGAAGAAACTTATAATTTAAATACTATGATTGATGCTATGATTTTAATCAAAAAAATATATTTTTCTGTGTGAGACATGATTTCAGCAGCTCAACTGATAAGTTGACTTCGGGCTGTAACGATATTGTATCGAACCGAGAAATCGTAATACACAGAGTCACGATACTGTGTCGCGATACAAGGAGGCATTATCGTGATACGCCCTTTTAACATTTTGTTACCCATCTGCCCAGAAAACAACCTCATGATATGTAGTGATAGTGCTTCCAAGCATCATCATTATTATATAGAAACTTTTTAAAATGATTTGTAGCCTCTGGTAAACCATTCTACCTTTGAACTATCATAGTTTTTATTCATAAGGATTATAATGTTGGCAAATGTAAAATCGAGGGGTGTATCGAACCGTAGGTCATGAATCGTGATACAAACCGAATCGTGAGTTGAGTCTATCGTTACAGCCCTACTAGCAGAGGGAGCAGGACTCAACTTCTGCCAGGGGTGGTGGCTGCGGTATACTCTACCGTTTAAAGACATGGCATATGCTGACTGCAAGCTGATAATTTTATCACCCGTTTACTCTTATGATGTAGCCATATGGTTGGAACATAGTAGAGAATGCAATTTGCCATCATTATGTGCAATATCTAAAGGCTGCACTTCAATATTAGGGGTGTAAATCACAGCCTTCGTGACGATACAATACGGTATAGATTTCTTAAATCAGGGATTCGATTTTTTTCGATACTTAAGAATTCCCCACGATACGATGCGATTCGGTTTGATTCGATTTTTTCCAATTACTTTTCCACTACTATTGTGTTATGGAGCTAGGGCATTGCACAGGGGCCAGCGATTCGATTCTTTTCAATTCTGAAGAATGCCCCACGATACGATGCGATTCGATTAAATCGCCGGACGATACATCGATACATTTGGATTTTATTTACATCCCTATCCAATATAATATAATATAATGCCTTGGTGGTTATGTATGCGGTTTTAAATTGGTATATACCAGTCAGCATTCTTTTTAATCCTCCACATGAGTAAGAAGACCATAAGTTAACCAAGGCACTACAGCAACCCCTTACCATCATATACGCAGTCTTTCAGACTGATCACTAAATCAAGCTGAAATGTTCATCCTCTGTGTAACCCTGAGAGTGCATGACTACATCGTTTTAAAAAAGTAATCAGAGGACAGTTTCACATGTCTCCTGAGTCCATCTACAATTATCTTTGCCACATGCAACCCTGTTAAATGTCTGCATCATGTGCATTTATCAAGTGTTGTGTTTATGCTCATTTTTTCAACAGCTGTCATTGTTGAAGTGTCATAGTATGCTTATTGACTAAGAGTATTTCTTGATCTCGTAACTCATACAGCAATGATTTCACATAACTTTACATACAGACATTATATGCCTGCAGTTTTGGTAATTCAATCTTTCTGTGTAATAGATCAGTAATTAGTCCCTCAACATCTTCACTTCTGAGTGACACAGACTCTCTGAAATGGTATTTCTTTATGCAATCATGTTGGCAGCCAATATAGTTCCTTGTATGATGTTCTTCCTTGTGTTATTTTTTAGAAATATTAAGACTATTACAACATGTCACAACTTTTTTGATATTTGCCTGGGTATTTTTTTTTAATGAACACATATTTCCCTCAAATCAATAATTTGTTTGGGTTGAACAGTTGATATGTTGACCTTGTGTTATTAGCAATATCATGCATGAATTGAATGTTTTTAAAATGACATCATTTTGAAGTGTCCCAACTTTTTTGGAATTCGCTTTGTATTTCATGTATTATTTAAAGTGTAATAGAATTTACAGGCATCATTTTATATTGTTTTACACCACCTGTTCTCAAACTGACATCCTCTCTGATCCATTGCAAATCACTCATATTCCTTTTCAATGACTTTTGCCATCGGTTATGACAATATGCAATGACAGAACATTTAAGGAATGTCTGTGAATTCTATTACACTTTGAAAATGACATGAATTTTAACCTGTGTCTTCCTAAAACACTGGCAAAAACCGCAACCTTTAAAATCTAAATATCTCAGCCTCTGAAGTGTATAAAACATGAAAGAAATTGCATTTAAAAGCTGAGACTGAGACCCTCATCTTGCATTAGGCCATTCATTCTAAAGGGCCGTACACACACGTCGCTGCTATTTACTCGCTCAGCGGATGAAGTCAATAGAATGTCTACGTGTTCCTACGAGTCTCGCTGGCGAGTAGGCGAGGAGAGTACAAGCGATGCGATGTGGGCGGGTTCCGAGATAAACTTATTTTATCTTCGAGCGACGCGAGTTAAGCGAGTAACCAATTGGAATGCAGAATACAGATTATTGACAGGTGACGTTGCCCCTGTGGTGTTCTGACCACCCAACTTCTGCACGCCATCACACTTTGGTTAAAAGTGTTGAGGAAAATACATACAGTGTACACCATCAAAGGCTCATATGCATGGTTGTGCACAGCACACGATCAACGTTAAACAGCGTAGGCCTACATTTTGTTTCGTACGGACGTTATTGGCGCGGACAGCGGGAACCATGACAACCAGTAAACAAAATCACCCAGAGCGAGTGGCAAGTAGGCGAGTAAGCAAGTAGCGAGTAAATAGCAGCGACGTGTGTGTACGGCCCTTAATAGTGTCTTGAAATGTTCATGTCCATGTGGGCATTATGTGTATTTATGTGAGCTACTTGACACCTTAATTTCACCCCCTGGGATCAATAATGTTAACTTACTCTACTACTCTGCTCTACTCTACTCTACTCTAATATATCAACTTTTGTCATTATAAAATCTCAAATGAGCCTTAAGGGCCGTACACACACGTCGCTGCTATTTACTCGCTACTTGCTCACTCGCCTACTTGCCACTCGCTCTGGGTGATTTTGTTTACTGGTTGTCATGGTTCCCGCTGTCCGCGCCAATAACGTCCGTACGAAACAAAATGTAGGCCTACGCTGTTTAACGTTGATCGTGTGCTGTGCACAACCATGCATATGAGCCTTTGATGGTGTACACTGTATGTATTTTCCTCAACACTTTTAACCAAAGTGTGATGGCGTGCAGAAGTTGGGTGGTCAGAACACCACAGGGGCAACGTCACCTGTCAATAATCTGTATTCTGCATTCCAATTGGTTACTCGCTTAACTCGCGTCGCTCGAAGATAAAATAAGTTTATCTCGGAACCCGCCCACATCGCATCGCTTGTACTCTCCTCGCCTACTCGCCAGCGAGACTCGGTGGAACACGTAGACATTCTATTGACTTCATCCGCTGAGCGAGTAACTAGCAGCGACGTGTGTGTACGGCCCTTAAGCGTTGCGTCATGCAACTTCAGGTGCGAGGCTCAATATTGCGCTATGCAGCATCTGGCATGAATGGGTTAATGAGCACCTGTTTAAACAATGGTTTAAAGCGTGTTTGTGTTTTTTTTCGGGACACTGCTTGTTGTGTGATGATGCAGCATGTGCATTGACTTGTCCTGCTCATGGCAGTTTCGGATGACCGAGTTTGGGACGCTGGAGATAGTGACTGAGGTGGAGCCGAAGGAGGAGGAGGCGGAGGACGCGACTCCAGCACCGGTATCTACGTCCAACACCAGTCAAGAGGTGTCGGAGACACACAAGCCTCTCCCAGAATCCCAGTCAGACAGCCAAGCACAGTCGCAAGGTCAGAAATCCAGCCTCAGACCACACACACACACAGTTTGAATCGCCTTATTGGTGGTAACACCATTTGTATTTTTCAGTAAATGTATTGATTTATAAGCGCACCCACGCAGGGTCTCGCCATACCAAAGATATTTATCAACCATTATTTGTTTCACCATTTCAGTCTTTTTAATGTGAAATGTAAATAATGTGAGGTCTGAAGATACAGTTGTTCATTTTCCAAGTATTTGGAGAATTTTGGGATTTGGACCCATGTACCGGTGCACGCGCACGCACGCACGCAAATATTGAGATAAGGTTGTGGATTTGCTTGTCTGTCTTGCCTTTCCTCAATGTGTGCCCTCCATGGCTACTTGTGCTCCCCAGCAGGAGCCCCTGAGGTGGAGGCCAGTGTGGAGCAGGGGAGCTGCAGGTCGTGCGGCGTCTCTGGAGCTTTGGACACTTTCCTGCAGGGCAAGTTCTGCAGCGCTGTCTGCGTCCAGCCCACTAGTGGCAGGTATGCGCAACAACACTGCACACAACATGACGCATAACATTTCAACACAACATTAGGACGTACGGGCATTTTCACACCTGGTCCCTTTCAGCCATTTAAGAGAACTCAGACCTGTGACTCGTTTGTGACATTTTTTGTGAATATGTGAATATGTGAATGCTCCAAAGCATACCCAGACCCCTCGGAAGCGAACCGTACTGAGACCTCTGTTGACGTGGTGTCAGTACGGTTCGGTTAAGAGTCCTGCCAAGTTACACCTTTGACTAGGTGTAATTACTAAAGGAGCGCTCTAGAGGACTGGGTGTGATCAAAAAGAGGACTGACATCTGTGGACCAGAAAGAGCAGCTGGTTCTTTTTGTAATACACTCACAATATCAACAAAACAGAACTGAGTCCTCTTGCTGTCAGATCATGTTTTGGTCCACTTAAAGAAGACTTGTGTGTGTGCCCACAGGTCCACCCCGGGGGAAGTGAGTGAGATTCTGGGCAAGAGGGTGCGGAGGAAGAGGAAGATGTTCATGGAGTCTGACGACGACGATGAAGACAACCAAGAGGAGGAAGAGGTAACTGGAACTGGGCACACAACATCATAACGGTCCAGTGTGGAATTTTAGTACATTTATTTCCAAAATCGATGCTCTCATACACATACGTGATCTTTTTCATGAGGTACCAAGTAAGTAAAATAATATTTACTGGTCTTACTATAGAAGGTTTTGTAGCCAAAGGTATCTGATTGGTTATCAGCAATTCCCAATTTACATGGAGAAGTGTACATTTTGGTGGCAATGTCTGTTAAAAAATAAATAAATAAAAAAAAATATTGAAAAAAAAAACACTTACACTTGCACTTACAGGAGAAGTTGAAAGCCTGCAAGGGTAGAAGAGCAGCCAAACTGGCCAGATTGGGTAAGTAGCATGTACCATACAGTAGACATATGACCTACCAGCATAATGCATTCTGGGTTCTGATGTTGGTCTGACTGAAGTGAAAGCTGTTCACGTTGCCTTGGTGATGCGGTGTTCTTTGGTGGCATGTGACATGCGGAAGTGCCAAGCCCATAGATTGTGTATTAGAACATGCCAAAGGAAGACCAAGTGCAGTCATGTGACGCTAATCTTGGTGATGCTAGGCTACTACGGCCATGTTTGTAATGTCGAACTGTGGCTATACCAAAATTTATTTCTAACCTTAACCTGTCAGTGAAAAATGTGTTTTCAACCAATGTAAATCATAGCATGCCACTTCCGCATGTCACACGCCACTGAAACATCTAACCCCTACTGGTTCTTTGTCGCCATAGTAACAGCAGCCCCTACAAAGAAGCGTCCGTGGAGCTGGCAGGCGTATCTGGAAGAGGAGAGAGCCACAGCTGCCCCTCTCAAGCTCTTCAAGGAGGTAGGGTGCGCTGTTGCTGACATTCGCCTGCTTTTTAGCTGGTTACCTATTTGTAGTTAAAGCTTTTGTTCGTCCCAGTATAGCAAATAGTTTTACAGCAGTAGTGCACATTAGAGACCGACCGATCGATCGGCCGGCCGATTTAATTGACCGATTTTTGCTATTTTTGTAATTAATCGGCATCGGACGATTTTCTCATTCGGTTGCACCGATTTTAAGGTCGATGTCACGTGCTTAAAATTAATGAAAAACGAACGAAGTAACAGTCGAGTGGCTCCCCCAGCTGTGATCCTGTCCCCATAGTTCACTTCAGGGAGCCGTTCAAAAGAACCGGCTCGTTCGTGAACGTCACACCTCTCTATCAGGCACATCAGGGGGCAGCTACTTGGAGCCAATGCTGGTGATAACCAGTGTGAAGTTTAGCTCTAAAAATACAATAGTAAATTAAAATCTAAGCGAAATTTTAATGCAAATCTGACATGTGATTGACTTTCACCCCATGTCAACGGCAACAGAGTTGAAATCAAAGTTGCTAGTATTGTGTGACCACGAGTGCCTTTTACTGACCTAAGGACTATCCCTGAAATTGAGACGCATGGATTTTATCTATTAAATCACCATTGCAACTTTCTGGAGTTGTTGGGAGTCTTTTGAAAATATGCTTGAATTTGTGATTATGTCAAACCCAATATTGTAAGTTGTTATAGTTCGAATTAAGAGGCAAAACTAACTTTCAAAGTCTGGCTAAAGATACTGTAAAATCGCTCAGCTAGCATGCTAACGTTGTTAGCGAAATCACAAACGTAATGATTTTAAACTGTGAACTGTAATTTTGTTCACTAACACCCTGTAAGATATCAAGACTGATGTTAGCTGAACTGGGCATGGTAATATGTGATCATGAAGAGTGGCACAAGCTGTTCAATTTAAGGTGAATCTTTGTTTTATTAGCACTCTTTTAGCACTTCGTTTGTTGTTGTTATAGATACCCATTCATTCTTAATGGCTGAATTGGTTAGCTTGTTAGCTCACCGTACAGACACTGTAAATTCTTTTATTGGGTTCAGAATCGGACTTTGTTGACAATAATAACCATAATAAACATCAGCACACTACCAGAAATGTAGTATTATTTTATTTTGAAGCTGAATGTTAAAATAAAATGCTTGTGCTTGACGCTGGCTGACACACCCCTTTGTAGACTCTGGAGACGGTTCAAATCACGTTTGGTGCTCCCATAGCAACATTACGTTGGCAATTGGCATATACGTCTCTATTATGGTCAACTAACATAGAAGAGTACGCAAAAATAACAAGTGAACGTTTTAGAACAATGTCACACCATGTAGGCTACATTTGTTTTCACGCATACGTTTGATTTGATTGTGAATTTGAGAAAGAGCAAAAGCATTTCCTATTTCCGGTTTTCTGCACAGCATGCTGGGAGATGGAGTATTATCAGAGAGGAAGTTTTTCCTCTCTGGTATAAGTTCTATTGTTGAAACATAGGGAAAGTTTAGGCATGGCAGTTCCACTGTCAAACTCTATATCATGTATTTTGCCGTTTTGAAGTTACTATCTGAAGTTGTAACATCATGGCACTCTGAACATACTCAAATAAATTAATAGACTAACTGACTAGGCACTACACATTCATTTTTATATAATAGCCTACATAATATTTCTACTAGGCCTATCTATATGAATATTAAGTGTGTAAATAGAACATATGTTACTTTTAATTAATAAAATACATATGTTATGGATAAATAAATGAAAAATAATATTGTTTATATACCGGTATATTTTTAGCATGCCAATTAAGGATAATATGATAGCATATCGTCCCCAAAAATCGGCTGGTCACATCGGCCATCGGCTGACTCTGACCTCTAAATATCGGCATCGGCATCGGCCATAGAAAAACCCATATCGGTCGGTCTCTAGTGCACATTGCAAACACACACATTTCCATAGAATATTTCAGGATTTTAAGATGCTAAATGCAAAGAGGAATAATGTACACGAAATATCTTTTTATGTCAATTTTGTGTGTTTTGTGCACAGCATCAGGCGTTCCCCCAGAGCAGAAATAGTTTTAAAGCGGGGATGAAGTTGGAGGGGCTGGACCCAGTGCACCCTTCTCTCTTCTGTGTGCTGACTGTCGCTGAGGTAACTGGCCACAGCTCATTCTACCAAACACTCTTGTCTTGGATTTTGGTGTAGAATCCTTGGCTCATTGCACCCACTTTTGAACTTCTCCTTCCGAAAGGCTCTTCCATAATGCTACTGTACGTTCTCAAAAATACTCAAATTTGTTTTTATGGTGTTTCTCAATTAATGTCAGAAAATGTCAGTTGTCCTGATGCTATGTTAAGACCAATAACAAAAAAGATATAAGGAAATTTATATGGCATCTAAAAGTGTTGCATAGGTTTTTATAAAATAACTTTTAAGTGTTTTAAACTGTTTTCTCTATCTGCCTTGGCCTTCATTCTTTCTCTCAGGTGCAGGGCTACAGGATACGGCTGCACTTCGATGGCTACCCAGAGTGCTACGACTTCTGGGTGAATGCAGACTCCTGGGACATCAAGCCTCCGGGCTGGTGTGAGAAGTCCGGCTTGAAACTTCTGCTTCCAAAAGGTGGGATAATGCACCAGATCCATACACACATATTTGTATGTGTATTTTGTGTGAGGATTGCATTTGTAGATGTCATATTTGTTGGAAAAAAGAAAATATGTCTCCATCACACTGAGTTTTGAAAATGAAAAAAGACTAACATTAATGAAAACCTTTTGCCCATTTGCCTCAGGTTGTCGAGAGGGAGAGTTCAACTGGAGCACCTATGTAAAGAACTGCAGAGGCCAGCTGGCTCCAAAACACCTATTCAAGAGTCTCAATACAGTAAGTTGTACTTTGAACTTGCTTTTAAATATAGTCATGAGTTCAGACCCTGGGCCAAATTATTTTATTTTAATATACAATTTTTTAGGGTTGGTATGGTATTTGAAGTGGTTCATGATCTTGTGATGGGGTGAAAGACAATTCTGATGTTGTGTTGCTTCTATAAGCCCCACTGATTGAACTTGGATGAGTAGTTGGCTTATTTTCTACCTCAATAAAAAATTCTGGCATTATTAATCGGTTTCTGTCAACTGAATAATACCACATTCTAAAAAAGGAGGGCCTAACGCAGATGTGTACCTTCACCAATGTGATGTGATTGTTATACCTTATTAAACATGGGTAATAATATAGTGTGTATGTTGGGTTAATAATTCTGATAAGATGTACTGTGCAATAATACACAGTAGCAAAATCTACATTTTGTGGCTTGCATAACTCTGTAAGCCTGCTATCATCAAAATGAAGTTGGAAGTTCAACGTTTTTGTTGCTTTCAAGCGTGTTGATAAAAATACCTATTGAGTGTCATCTGTCCTTTTCATCTTGTGCATCAGTCGGTGACTCCTTCGGGTTTCCGTGCGGGTATGAAGCTGGAGGCAGTGGACAGGAAGAACCCGGTCCACATCTGCGTTGCAACCATCTCCGCAGTCGTCGACAACCGCCTCCTCATCCACTTCGACAACTGGGAAGACACGTACGATTACTGGTACGCTCTGCCTCCCATTTGTGCATGTGCCTACCTTCATCAGAATGTTGCTGGTTCGAATCTCTCTCTTAACTATTAGGCATCCATGGCTGAAGTGCACTGGCTGAAGAGCCGAGGCACCTGACCCCAGATTGCTTCAGGGACTGTAGTGTTGTAAAATGATTCCTCTGCAGATCGCTGAGGTGGTTGAAGGAATGTTCATTTGCTCTGTAATGAGTGAGGCAACCTGTAACTCTAACCTCTTCTGGCTTTCAGATCTCATTCAATCCAGCAAAATTTGCTCCACTTCCTTATTTTCTGATGTTTAACAAGTCATGGGTTACAGCCGCGATTTATTGTTTGTTTTAAATCCATCATTTATTATTTGTGTGTTTGCGCAATGGTTTTGTCTAGGTGTGATGCCAGTTGTCCGTATATCCATCCTGTTGGCTACTGTGAGGATGCAGAGTTGACGCTTACCACCCCCGCAGGTAAGATTATGCATCTCGTCTTACCCTTTGCTTATCCAAACACTAACTCTAGACTGGATCATTGTAGGTCCATGATGCGTGCACAGTACCATAAAGTATGCCTGACCGTACTTAAAATCAGATCAAATGGCTATATGCGACTAATGACGAAGTATATGCGACTAATGACGAGCTGTGCTCACCCCACCCCAGAGGTTCCACAGTTTTCCACTAGAGGGTGTCTCTTGACATCTAATGATGGGGAAATCACCCAAACATCAGGAGGGTATACCAAGAAGCTGGTTCAGTAGTAAGCCAGGTGAAGTTAATAGAAGAGCCTGGAATAATCATTTTCTTAACAAAAAGATGCCTGCAGGTATATCTATTAGCAGGTGTACCACTTCCTGTAGGTTAACTATGCCTGGTTTATCACTTTACCATGTTCTTAGTATACCCCCCAGGACTGAAGGGACGAAAGCGGAGACCGGAGCTTGGTCCTCCAGATGTTATTTTTTTGTCTTTTAGTCTATTCCTTAGTCCAACACCCAGGTTTTTGAATGGGGTGTGCATTACTTTAGTTACAGCTTTTTATACCATCAATTTCAGCCTGTACATCAGACCCAAGCACATGAATCAAGAAATGTTCCAGATGGTAGAGGCTTTCAGCCATTGGGGTTTTGATGACCGTTTGCACCCGTGTCCTTGGTCATTATGCCTGTGCAAAATTATGTACCTGTATCTTGTAGAATATAAGCATCCAACTTCTTTCTCATGGGAGCGATACCTGGAAGAGACGGGATCACAAGCAGCCCCAGCAAGAGCTTTCAAACAGGTACACACACGTACGCGCACATACACACACACACACACACACACACACACACACACACACACACACACACACACACACACACACTAGTGCAGAGGTGAGCTGGGCAATGAAGCATTACTCTATTATATTATGATAAATATTAGTTCTCCTTACTGAAGTAATAAGGTAAAACTTAACTTATTACAAAAATGGTACTTGTTACACTTAGGATGCCTTGCATTAGTTCATGGTGTCTTGTTTTGCACTTACATGTTTGTCCCGTCTTGAGTAACACACTTTTGATTCCTTCATTAGTCTAGTACAGATATTAACAATAAAGCTGACTTGAATTTAACCGAGGCTGCCCGATCGCATCCAACACACACACACACACACACACACACACACACACACACACACACACACACACACACACACACACACACACACACACACACACACACACACACAGTTCAGAGGTGTGCTGAGCAATACGTAGAACATTCCTGACTCTGTGTTGTATCTCCTTCCAGAGGCCTCCCCATGGCTTCCAGCTGGGCATGAAGGTGGAGGCTGTGGACCGCCGCAACCCCATGCTCATCCGCGTGGCCACCATCTCAGATGCAGAGGACCATCGAGTCAAGGTGCCGTACCAACCCTGTATTGCTGTGCATACTATAGCTGTTGTGGAGTGGAATGCCCACAGTACCAATCTTGTGCTCAGTCCAGTCTGTCTTAACAAGATGGTTGAAGTGGTGAGGTTGGCAAAGGTGGCCAGTCATTTGCAAGTCACAAGTAAGTCTCAAGTCCTTCCAGTCAAGACTCAAGTCAAGACAAATTTGGTCAAGTCCAAGTCGTACCAAAGCCAAATCAAGTCTAAGTCTATTTTTTCCCCCAAGTCACCAGTTTTTCACAAGTCATCATGTACTCTACGCACAATCTTGACAATTACTTTTGGTCAAATTCAATACCTCTCCACACTACTATGCATGCCCCCCTTTGCAAGTTGCATTCTTAGCTAAAATAGTGGGCCTACTGGTTCTGGTTAAGGGCAAATAATTTTATTTTCTCTTTTTCATGTAGGATTTTCACAGAGAAATGCCAAAAATTGAACACAATTAGGCTTCACATGATATTGCAAGTCACTGCAAGCTAAAACTGTCAAGTCCAGGTCAAGTCTCGACTCAATAGCATGCAATTCCGAGTCATGTCACAAGTCATTCCTAATATTGCCAAGTCAAGTCTCAAGTCATCAATTTGTGACTTAAGTCTTGCTCAAGTCACAAGTCCACATCTCTGCTCCACAATACCAATGTAGTACTGTGTAGATTGTGACATATCTGGAATTGCAAGGTTTGCTAGAGGTTGATGGATGTGTTTGTGTCCACTAGGTCCACTTTGATGGCTGGGGTGATGAGTATGATTATTGGCTGGATGCAGACAGCCCAGACTTGCATCCAGTGGGCTGGTGCACGAAGACGGGCCACCCGCTGCAGCATATACAGAGTATGTACATAGACAATAATGATGCCCACACACACACACACACGCAAATATGTTAACAACTGACTGTGTACACCAGGACTTTTGGCTCAACAGCCACAGTGTTTAGTGGATTTCCAGAGTGGTTAGCCATTAGAGCTGGGCGGTATACCGTTATAAAACCGCGATCTCGGTTTTCACCTACACACGGTTCACATTTTGATGAGACGATTTTTTTTGTTTTCTTTTCCCATCATGAACCGTATCTCACTTCTGGCTACTTCGTGCGTGAACTTCATACTTCAATTCAACTCTGCTGCATGTCCACTGTTGCTCTTCCACAAGGGACTGTTAACACAGTGAAATACATTTATTGAACTAATAAAAAGTAATTAGTTATCGCGCTAAAGAGGCTGGTGAGCGTGAAACATGATGATCCTGTCATGGATGAATCCTGATGAACATTTCAAGTAGGCTACCTGATTACTTATGAAAAGGCAATTGGTGCTATTTTAGTAGGCTACAATAGTTCTCAAGTTCTTAAAATGTATTTAATCATCTCAAGTGTGTGAGCAGCTGCACTCCTGTGAATATTGCCTTTGTTTTTGCCATATACAGTATATCACGAAAGTGAATACACCCCTCACAGTTTTGCAGATTTTTGAGTATATCTTTTCATAGGAAAGCATTACAGAAATGTCACTTTGACACAATGATTAGTGACCTTTTAACAACATATTTAACCGCTTAAAGTTTTGTTCACTCAGAAAAAAACAAAATACAGCAATTAATGTTTGAACATGTACTCACAAAAGTGAGTACACCCCAGATTAAAATCCGGTAGAGAAGGGGCTGTGTTGGCTCGAATCGTCTCGAAATGAAATGAAATGAAAAGGGATGAAAAGGGAGGTCATCAGTGTGCGCTTCAACCTTTCTTTGCATTGAACTTTTACATTTTGAGTCTGCATCTGGCTTAAATAGATTGGTGTGAGATTTGAATGCAATCCTATGGAGAATATCATGATCTGCTTCAGTAGTCACAGTGCATGTTGGCATGCATGTTTCTTTTAGGTGTATTTCAGATTGCCAATGTTGACAGCATTCATGCATCCCCAAACCATGTCAGTCCCACTACCATGCTTGGCTATTGAGAGGATACACCTTTTTTGTAAAACTCACTTGTTTACCACCACACATGCTTGACACCATCTAAAGCAAATTTGTTTATCTTGGTCTCAAGAGAGATGAACAGACCAAGGATATGGATCACTGGAACCATGTCGTGTGATCTGAAGAGACCAAGATAAACAAATTTGCTTTCGATGGTGTCAAGCATGTGTGGTGGTAAACAAGTGAGTTTTACAAAAGGTGTATCCTCTCAATAGCCAAGCATGGTAGTGGGACTGACATGGTTTGGGGATGCATGAATGCTGTCAACATTGGCAATCTGAAATACACCTAAAAGAAACATGCATGTCAACATGCACTGCGACTACTGAAGCAGATCATGATATTCTCCATAGGATTGCATTCAAATCTCACACTAATCTATTTAAGCCAGATGCAGACTCAAAATTTAAAAGTTCAATGCAAAGAAAGGTTGAAACGCACACTGATGACCTCCCTTGTCATCCCTTTTCATTTCGTTTCATTTCGAGACGATTCGAGCCAACATAGCCCCTTCTCTACCGGATTTTAATCTGGGGTGTACTCACTTTTGTGAGTGCATGTTCAAACATTAATGGCTGTATTTTGTTTTTTTCTGAGTGAACAAGAAATTTAAGCGGTTAAATATGTTGTTAAAAGGTCACTAATCATTGTGTCAAAGTGAAATTTCTGTAATGCTTTCCCATGAAAAGATATACTCAAAAATCTGCAAAACTGTGAGGGGTGTAGTCACTTTCGTGATATACTGTAACCTACCATTGAAGTAGCTAATCGCATAGAACTATCATGGGCAGACAAGATACATTGCTACATGTTTGAACAAATTTAGTTGCGAAATACATCGCCATATGACACAAACTGCAGAAACAAAATGCCTTCTAGGTTGCATTTGGCCTTTAATTCAGTGAAAATATTCACAAAATTTGAAGTAAATCCGTTTGCTTTCTGTGGTTCTTCAGTAAGTTTTGGCTTTTGTTCCACTGTGTTTACTCGTCTCAAGCTAACCACCACGGAGCTAGAAATCAATGCTGCCAGGTGTAGAACGAGAAATAAGCGGCTGGTGTCCTGAAAACAATAGCCCAAAACCGCTACTTTATGTAGCGCTACTGCAGCCCTTGTAACCATTC
Organism: Engraulis encrasicolus; assembly: GCF_034702125.1. Lineage (NCBI taxonomy): Eukaryota > Metazoa > Chordata > Actinopteri > Clupeiformes > Engraulidae > Engraulis > Engraulis encrasicolus. Next base: position 34,162,556 of record NC_085861.1, read on the forward strand.
TTCCTTGAATAATCTGACTCTGACACACTTCTTGGACTGAACAGCATGCCCCCCTAGTGGAGAGGAGTATTACAAAATGTTGGCTCTGACAGTAAAGGCTATTTTATGTAATGCTGCATCTTCTCTTAATTAGGATTAAGGGAAATATAAACTATAAATTATAAAGGTATAAATATAAACTATAAATTATAAAATATATTATTGAAATGAAAAAGTGATTAAAAAGAGATTACTTTAAATTCATGATTTTATCTCAATTTTAAATTTAATTTCTGTCTTCTTCAGAAACATTGAGATTTTGCCGCTTATCAAAAAAACGTGCAGAAAACCGTGATTTCAATTTTCATCAATAAAACCGTGATGCACATTTTTCCCAAAACCGCCCAGCCCTAGCCTTTCTGCTAGCCACAATTTCGTTGTCAGTTGTCAGTCAGTATGCATGACCAAATAAGTTTCGCTGCAGGTGGATCTGAATCTCCGCTCCTCCAAGGCCAAGGGTGCCCCACTCCAGGGTGCAACGGTGTCGGACACATCCGTGGGCCCCGATATGGCACACACTACACGTGAGTAGTAAGCAAGCATCCATGGTCAATAAGCACAAATGCACACATACAGACAGACCACTGTGAATGGTCTAAATACCCACAAAAAGCGTAGCGTGATCATGAGTAGGTTAAAGGCTTCTAGACATTTCTCCCTATTTTGTGGATTATTATCACCATTTCTATCAGAAAAAAAACAGCTGCCCCAATTGATTGAGAGTGGTCTTGGCTTGGAGGTCGACCAGTGTGTAGTTTGGTTGAATGCTACTGGGCATTTCCATGTTGCATTTTCGCCCAGAAACGAGACAGACTTCAACCCCGTCAAGATTTTGATTCCACTCGTCATGGCATGTCCCCAAGCTCATCGCAGCAACATTTTTAAGGCTATTATTAGATATCTGATAAATCAACCAGGTATGGATAACTTTATTTGACAGGGGATAATGTAATGTCCACACCTGACTATAGGAAAATGTTTGCAGACAGGACGAACAGCATCCCGATGCCGAAGGAGGAGGGGTTTTGTTTCATCCTGAAGGGAAATCTTTTCCGATAGTCATGTGTGGACAATACGTTATCCTACTTATTATACGGCCTCTACCAACATTAGAATGCACAAATAGTTGACCAATAGTTTATAATAACGGGGTTACTGCCATACTGCCAAGATCAGGCAGCATCAGGCTTAAATGGGTTAACTAGAAATGCATTCTCACAGAAAATGCTGGAAGCGGGCTTGCCTTTTGGGGCAGAGATGAAACAAAGTACTATTGAGAAAACAAAGCTAAAAGAAATCTTGGAAAAACTCCATCCACCCAGTCAGAAGTTATGGGCCAAACAATTCAGCCATCTTGGATTCAGCCATCTTGAAAGTGTTGTAGCTCTGCGTTTTGGGGATATACTAAATGACATACATGGTATTTTAAGTTGGCTAAGGAACACTGCATATGATATAATTTTGGAAATCAACATGGCTTCGAGCGGGATTAGAACTCACAACCTCCATATCTGTAATCCAACCCCTTTGCCATTGATATTAAATGACATACGATACATGATATTTGAAGTTGGCTAAGGAACACTGCATATGATATCATTTTGAAAATCAACATGGCTTCGACTGGGGTTCGAACCTCCAACCCCCATATCCCTAATTCAGCACATTTGCCATCCATACTAAATGACATACATGGCATTTTAAGTTGGCCAAGGAACACTGCATATGATATAATTTTTAAATCAACATGGCTTTGACTGGGATTCGAACCCCCAACTTCCATATCTGTAATCCAGCACATTTGCCATGCATACTAAATGACATACATGGCATTTTAGGTTGGTCAAGGAACACTGCATATGATATAATTTTGAAAATCAACATGGCTTTGACTGGGTTTCGAACCCCCAACCTCAATATCTGTAATTCAGCACATTTGCCATCCATACTAAATGATATACATGGCATTTTAAGTCGGCCAAGGAACGCTGCATATGATATAATTTAGAAAATCAACATGGCTTCGAGCGGGATTAGAACTCACAACCTCCATATCTGTAATCCAACCCCTTTGCCATTGATATTAAATGACATACAATACATGATATTTGAAGTTGGCTAAGGAACACTGCATATGATATCATTTTGAAAATCAACATGGCTTCGACTGGGGTTCGAACCTCCAACCCCCATATCCCTAATTCAGCACATTTGCCATTCATACTAAATGACATACATGGCATTTTAAGTTGGCCAAGGAACACTGCATATGATATAAATTTGAAAGTCAACATGGCTTTGACTGGGATTCGAACCCCCAACCTCCATATCTGTAATCCAGCACATTTGCCATGCATACTAAATGACGTACATGGCATTTTAAGTTGGCCAAGGAACACTGCATATGATGTAATTTAGAAAATCAACATGGCTTTGACTGGGTTTCGAACCCCCAACCTCAATATCTGTAATTCAGCACATTTGCCATCCATACTAAATGATATACATTCGGCCAAGGAACGCTGCATATGATATAATTTAGAAAATCAACATGGCTTCGGATGGGTTTCGAACCCTCAACCTCCATATCTCTAATGCAGCGGCATGCATTACCACTAAGCCAAGCAGCTAATTGTCATGCATAGTCCAGCAAGACTATATTACATTGCATTGCAGAGATGAACAATAGACTTCTAGAATGCTTGCTCGCACCTGCTCGTTAAGAATGGAATCTTGAGACAGTGACAGTTGAAATGGAATCCTTCACTGGCTGCACCTGTTGTGATTGACTGAAAGACAGTTAGTATTGAGCTCTAAACTGGGGAGAAAATGAGAATGAGTTTTTTGTCTTTACAACATCGTTGTAAAAAAAACTAAAAGGAGTTGGCACGTGTCCTTTTCACAGATCGGAGTCATGCTTGTGATCTCTCTAACAGTCTTTGAATGAAGTTTATAGGTTAAATTTTTCAGGCACAAATGGACCTCCGTGTGGGACATGCGCTGATCTCTTGAAAAATGCCCTTTTCGAAAGACTGGGATTCTCCATAGAGCCAGGCCTGTTTTTTTTTACAAACCTGCCATTTAAAAAGTATTGGGATTTGGGAGATGAAACTTTGACAATTTGGAGACATCCCATAGAGCTCGCTAACAACGCGTCAACTAAACTTCTAGGTGAAAGTGTTGATGTTTTATGACCGAAAAAGCCTCCTACAATCTAATCTCTAGAGTGGCGGAACCTTGGTTCATGGAGGTTCCACCACTGTTTCCAATGGGGACCCAGGCTTTAACAAAATCGCCAAAAACGGGAAAACGACAAGAGACACGGAGAAGCCTATAACTATACGCGATCTCCAAGCCGAGCCGGTCGTTTTAGTGTTTGAACGGTGTCTCTATCTCGAAAGGCCTAGGAGGAGATCCATTTTCTATTTTACTGCTGCCCTGCACAAGACCAATAATAAGAAACAGGACTTAGAGATTACTATAAACGGGCCTTGCTCTGCAAGGGCCATGCTCTGCATGGTCCTTGCTCCGCAAGCCCGCTTAATTATTCCATGTGGGAACAGATACCGCAATCTGATTTGCTGTCATCAAATGTTTTATTGACAGTCCTGAAAGTTCTGTTGTAAAGTAGCTAACAAAGTGACTCCAGGTCCGTTCAGTGGTGCATGTTTCCTTTTGATGTTTCTCTCTCTCTCTCTCTCTCTCTCTCTCTCTCTCTCTCTCTCTCTCTCTCTCTCTGTGTCACCCCTTCCCTTAACTGTCAATCTTTCCCGATCTCTGCCACAGGTCAGTGAGTTGCCCATACTCCGACGTGAACATGAACAGAGATGCGCTGCTCCCGGACCGTCTGAGCGGAGAGAGGCCCGTCACCCTCTCTGGCCCCCAGAAGCCTCGCCGGGCCGACTCCCACACCAACTCGCACGCCCAGGCACAGGCGCAGGCACAGGCGCACACGCCCACACAGACTAATGCACCCCCACTTCCAGCCAGCACTCCCGAGTCAAGTAACAGCAATGACAATCACGTGGCCCAGTCAAGGTAGTGTGTGTGTGTGTGTGTGTGTGTGTGTGTGTGTGTGTCAATGCAGAGTTGACATTTTTGAGAGTTTTTTTTTTCCTTTGTTTTCTTTTTCTTAGTTAATTATAGCAAGAAACTGAAAAGCTATTGCTTTATTGTTTGCTTTTATTAAGTTTTTAATATAATTTAAGTTTTTGATATAGTAGTATGAAATGTATGAAGCCATGCTGTACCATAACAGTTTATGAAGTCTGGAATTTAAGTAGTTAAAAGCCTTTGAAGGTGCACTGTGTGGTGGCCGGAGTAGGTATTTCAACATGCTGCTCCTTGAAACTGTGCTGTCTACTGCCAAATTTGATCTTTTCAGGAACGTTTGCTAAATAATGAACTTGTATTTACTAATATGACCAAAGTACAGTAAGTTTTGCAGCTTAACACATTGACTACCAAACCACGGGAAAACCCGTTTTTACTTCCCATGCGTTGGCTCCCAAAAACGTTTTTGAGTTTTTTTAGTGGATTCTGAATCTACACATTCTAATGCACATTCTGTGTGATTTTCGGAATTATGTGATGAACAGAACTCACATAGATCATGAAAACACCTACAGTCAAAACTCCTACAAAGTCATTATTTGGATATTTCATCTGTGCAACTTATCACAATACAGTATTTTTGAGTGTTATTACAGCGAATGAAATCATGCACACTTCCTGTTCACGGCAGATCCAGGTGCCTGGGTAATCAAAACATATCTAGCTTCCTGTCAGGGCTTTGCTAGCTTATCGTAAACACAGGCCTACAGAAGGATAAGGAGGTTTGCTGTCATCAAATTAGGTATGGAAATGGAAGTTTGGAATGAAAAAACAGCACAACACAGCAGCAGAAGCTAACGTTGGTGAGTGTACTTCGGCGCATCTACTTTTTGCTATTGAATGCCTGACATGTCCATCAGGATACACTAGTAACTAGCTCTTCCAGTGATAATATTAGCAGTAAACAGAAGTGATGTGTTTTTTTTCATGAAAATAGTTAACTTGGAAACGACTGGTCTTCTCTTTGGGGCATGAAAATATATTTAGATCCTCAATTTAAACTCGGAGAGTCAAAGAGCGCATCCGTGACAAAAAAAGGCTTTTTCTTGGTTCTAATGGGGGAAAGCGCCATTTTTCGCTAAAGTAGCTGCCGCTTAAAGTAGAATAACTTCGGAATGGAAGAAGATAAGGGTGCCGTAAAAACAGTAGTCAGCTTTCGAACAAGTTCTAACATGTGTCTGTAGGTCTAAGACAAAATATTCGGTGGCTGTTCGAAAATGACAACAAAATGATGAAACTGGCTGGGAGTCTTGGGCTAACATTTCAAAAAACGCCTGGTAGTCAATGTGTTAAAATATCTATTTTCATGTATGAAAAGTGCATTTTTCCCAGTCATAATGAATACTTAGAATTTGATGGTGGTGGTAAGTATTCATGAAAAATGTAACATTTGTAAATGGACACCATTCATTCTGGAATTCAACTAATAAAATATTACACAGTGCACCTTTTAAAACACATGTGTTTATCTTTTTGTTTCAACTGTTTTTTTCTTATTGGCACTTTGTTATATGCTTGACTTTGCTCTCCATTAATTACAGTTCTGTTTCTGTTGGCTTGTAGGTCTCTGAATGCAATGAAGTGTGCTAAACTACAGCTGGTGAAGCAGGAAGGGGAGGGCAGAGGTGTTGGCACAGGTAATGCTGTTGTGTGTTTGTATTTCTGTGTGTATGTTAGACCAGAGCCATGGAAGAAAGAGTTAGGTTAATCCCATTGACCTCCATGTTCCATTTTTACACAAAGATGGCAGCTCATGGAGCATTTGACACACAGATCGCCATTGACATAGTTCCAAAATAATTCCGGGAAGTGACCGTTAAGATCAATGTGATTAATTTTGATTCATTATTACTTCATCTTTGCTTGTTATATAGTGGTTCTGTCTTAGTCTCTAGTGAAAAGAAAGCCACTGCTTAGAATTATTTGAATCTACATGAATTATATCACCGACCAACTTCCTGTACCCTGGTTGTCCCAACGCTGATTTCCATGGCTCTGTGTGGGAGCACTGGGTGTTGTGGACAGTGCATCAAAAGCATTACCATGGCAGTTTCATGACCTACAAAGATATACACACAAAACAAGTGGGTAGCACCACTGCACTGTGTATTGTGGATCATGGTGCCATGGCGGTGCTGATGACCCACAAACAGTGTCACGCGAGTAAGCAAGACTCAAACAAAAGGTGGTCAAAATTGTGTGCCCCCAGAATCGCTGCAGCAGTTCCTGCATGACTCTGTGTTTTGCGGCTGGGAGCCTCCTCACCTGAGCCTGAGCTGGGAGAAGCACGGCAAGCTGCTGCCGGAGGTCCATGGCCTCACCGCCAAGCGGGTGTCCTCCTGGAGCACAGAGGAGGTGGGTGCACTCCTCTAACCTTCTAACATAGAGGTTTTTATTTATTTGTTCTTTTTATTTAAACGTAGACAGAATTACATGTTATGGCAATTGACATCAAACAGGCACAATAATATGAATAAGGAATATACAGGCATAATCATTTGGACATCACTATCTATTATTTCCAAGCCAACTCACATAGGCCTTTTGTTGGTGTCTCTAACCAGTCAGGGCACAGGTAAGTCATAAATGGCCCTGTTAAGGTTCCCATTTCTAGTAAAAGCTGAGGGACTCAAGTGGCATGAATTCCAACACCCCATTTATCCTATGTGTTGCATTGGGGGGCTCTTTCAACACCCCTTTTAACAAAATCTATCTTGTGGCACAGAAAAGCGAAGTCTTTACAAGAATCAACTTGTTAACATAGATATCTGGGGAGTATTTCATAGCCAGATACAAAATAATGGAGAGATATGAATTGTAGGGCTGTAAAGATACACTCATCTCACAGTTTGGTTGATGTGATTTTTGACATACGGTTAGATACACCCCACGATTTTAACATTGGCCAACATTATAAAATAAGTTTATGAATAAAAACTAAGGTAGTTCATAGGTGGAATAGGTTACATTAGTCTCTTTTCCATTGGGTTCCGCGTTCCGGTGCGGGCTTTATAAATATTCATGAAACTTGACGGGGGGTCGATGGTGCTGTCTCGCACGCATTTCCATACAACAGGACTAGAACTGGGCCGTATGATCAGCTGCTGCAACTAGCCGCGACAACACCGTGTTTTCACGCCATGGTGAATCTAAGCCCTAATCTAAACAACAGGACCTATATAGGACTAAATATAACCAGCGATCTCCTTCTCTTAGACCCATAGACATGTGTTTGGGCTTGTTCGAAAGCTGAGATTCTTAGCTTTGTACAGGTTTTTACGGAACGTTTTTATGTGCTTTCAATCCAAAGTTATATAACTTTAAGCGGCCGCTGTTTCAAGCGAAAAAATAGCGCTTTCCAACCAGTTTTTTTTTTTTTTTTATCTCGTCATTTTTTTTCTCCGAACAGCCAGCGATCACCTTAACCTAGACCTACAGACATGTATTAGGGCTTGTTCAAAAGCTGAGATTCTTAGCTTTTTACAGGTTTTTACGGCACGTGTTTATGTTCTTTCAATCCAAAGTTATTTAACTTTAAGCGGCGCCACTTCAAGTAAACAATGGCGTTATTCTCCAGCTGGATAGAGACGAAATCTTTTTTGTCATGGCTGTGTTCTTTGTTCCCTGGAATAAACCCTACAGTTGTCTTTTTCATTCGGAATTTAATTTGATAACAGCAAACTCGACATCCCTCTGCAGGTTAGTATATGAAAATATGTGCAATGAAAAGGGAAAGGCTATTTTAGTGCCCTATTTTGCATGGTGGTGTTCTGTATTTCTCCCGTAAAAACGGCTTCTCACAAGGAGGAGGCGTGGAGCTTTGGAAATAGTGTGATTTTAAAATAATAGCCTAATAGGCTAATAATATATTTTAATCGGTCGATAGCCGAATGCTGTCAGCACAAAAACAATTCCTTGGCAACTCCTTGGCCAATGACTGGAGTTAGGCTACTTTAAAGAACATGATAATTGCTTAAGCAAATTTTCTCTGTCTACTGTAAAAACTGCCGACAGAAAAGCGATGTTGATTTTTAAAGTGCGTGGGTGGGGATAGGTGTTTGCACATGCCGGTAAATCCTAACAGAGGACAACATGTAGCCTAGTGGAACTAAGCCCGCACGCCTCGAACCACGTCTTTCGCGATTCTATAATCGCCCCTGTTTGAGCCCTGTTTGAGCTGATGATGGGTGTGTATGGGTGGAGTAAATGCAAAAAGGAAACGAAACCACGCCCCAGCAGTGAGCAGCCCCGTTCTAACAGGGCTAGTCGAAAAGGGGCTATTGAGGCTGCTAATAATTTTTAAAAGTTTATAAATAATGATGATTTCAAGTTTGGAAGCACATTATCATTTAGTTATTTTCTGCACTTAAGAGTAGCAAAACTTTGAAATGGTGTATATTACAATGTTACTGCCACCTCGCATCGCAATACAATATCGCGACTCTGCATTTCTCGATTTTATACAATATCCAGAGGCGATTCTAGGTTCAGGTGGGGCCCCAAGCGAAATTTCAGAGGCGTGAACATTTGAAAGAAATTAACCACTACTGTAGCAAAGTGTGAGTTTTTATTCACCATCCAAGGGCTTGGTGTGCGCACCCTTTATTAATAAATAATTGAATCATTTTATTGTCTTTGTATGCTTTCGAGGGTTTCCACCTTCTGTTCTAAAGCCTGCATACCAGCCTAGCCTACTACTAGACATAGAATTCTACCTACCTCATTACCAGACTGAACGCAGAAAATCAATAATAGCCTGTATGCCTAATAATAGTAATGATTTTTTTTTAAACACAAGACGAGTACTGTAGAATGTGCCAACATCCTTTAGGCTTCTTTCAAATGTGGGAAACCCATGCTGTAAATGTAGTGTTTAGTGTTTTTTCTGGAAATTCTCCCGCACCATCGGGCATTTCAGATCGCAACATTTTGAAAAAATGCCCGTGAATTCCTGGGGGGATTGTCTACGTGGGGGAATTTGCATGTACCCAGCAGAAGGTAACAGGACAGCCGAAACATTGTTATTTGTAACTAGGTTGGGTTTGTAAATTCAATCTCACATGTTAAAAATAGAATGCCGCTGTACAATTAGAAGAACGCAAGAATTGCGTCAAACTAGAAGAAGAATTCCGAACTGAAGTTTCAAACTGAAGTTGACAATCGTACCCCTACTCTAGATGTTCAAGATGAGAGTGTTGGCTAAAGATGATGTTTATTTTTTTTTAGGTGGCTGGTTTTGTGCGAGGGTTGCCAGGCTGCAGGGAACATGCGGCTACCTTCCGTACCGAGGTAAACATCTTGAGGGAGTCGAGGGGGTGGGCAGTGAGCGAGGGAATCTAGGGTTCTATTGTGTGCATTTTCAAAGTACATTTGGCGAACACTGGCTGCGAAATCGCTTTATAGTAAATAACTGTAATAAATTGTAATGACAGACATTTTGTAGATTTGATGTTTTTTACATTCTGTGTCAGGGTTGTCTATTGTGTTCAAGTCTTTTTTTCGTAGTATTTTTTTCCTTTCATTATATCATGCAGGCCTTTTGGTTACTATGGTTGCAAACAAAATGCATTTGATGCACACTAATTTATGCGTTGGCTTTGTGGTGGATGGTCTGTGTAAAATTTTCACCCCTTCCTCATGTTCAATATTTTGGGCCAATACATTGTAATAGAAGAACATTTAATTGGCTTTTGTAATTCTGTTTGTTTGACAGAGCCAGGCAGGCAGAATAACAAACAAAGTGACATAGACAAGATGCCGTATGAATTGTATAATTCATAAGTGGATCTGACATTTCTTTGCTTTGGTGCCATACTGAGGTGAAATACTAGTTTTACTAATTCACTCGTCAGTGGCAGTTGAATAGTTTTGGGCATAGGGCATAGAAATGCAATGTGTGTAGGTGTATTCTGTAAGGAGGTAGGTAATTTGTGCCCGTTTCTTTTTTTCAGCAAATAGATGGGGAGGCCTTTCTGCTTCTAACACAGTCAGACATTGTAAAGATTCTCAGTATCAAACTGGGGCCTGCCCTCAAGATCTACAATTCCATTCTGATGCTAAAGAGTGCTGACGAGGAATAATAAGCCACACCCCTCATTACCAAGAAACCTATCCCCACCTCCGTTTACCTGTCGATCACCATGTTTGTGTGATTGCACAAAAACGATCAAAACCGAGCCAACTGAATGTTGCGCACAGGTGCACACAGCATATTTCTAATCGAAATTCATTGTAATGTTTCAGTGAGCATGTGTGCTGCTTCGATTTGCTGGCTTTTGATCTTTTGTGTGCCATCACAAATGGGGTGAATGGCCAGCACAAGTGAAGAAGCCTGCGACCAATCAACAAGCGGGAGTTAAACAAAGGTCTTCCTGTATGACAGTGTTTTTAGGCTAAAGCCAGCTTGGTCAAACATTTTATTCTCCTTTAATTTAATAAAATGGACAAGTGATGTTTTAATAACTGAACGAGGAATGAACAAATGCCACAGAGCTTTTACTTGAAATTATTATGTTAATGTTTAAAACATGCTCTGTGTTCGTGCAATGTGAGTGTAAACATTTTTTGTTGATTTCAACATAACATTTGTAAAAAGGAAAAAAAAGAAGTGATTGTATAGTGTACAGAATGATTGAATTACTGTATAGTGTACATAAGGATTTGAGTTGGTTCTTTAATGTACAGAATGAACCTTGATTGGTTTTTAGTGATGTACAGAATGTGCAAAGTGGATGTTTTAGTGTACAGAAAGAATGCCAGTCACAGGCACCCTCGCGTCTGAAGAATTATGAGTTGGAGTGAACAGCTTTGTGCTGGGATAGTGTTGGGTTACAGAAAAATAAATGGTCTGACCATTGACGTGGCATATTTGTTTTGTACAAGCACCGACGCACGCACACACTACACATTCACACACACACACGAACACAAACTTTCCTACTTTTCCTAACTTTCCGTTAAAGCTCCTGTCAAAACATTTCCCTACATGTCACGTCTGGGCTGGCTCCTCTGGGAGTACCTCATTCTTGTTGCCCGACAACCAACCGATCAGTGAATGTGAGAGAGATGAGGGTGGAGACGCAAACGATGGCTCGTTACATATAGGGTTATGTGTCACAACCAAAGGTTAGTTTGGGTAAAATCAGATGTACATCTCAAACTTCAAAAGAGGTCGGAGTCATGCATAAATGGCTCTGACCGTGTTAACCCCTCCCACTACTAGTCGTGTCTGATTTTCTGTGCTGTTCCAGACCCTTTGTACGAATGAAATGCATGGAGTAGGTATGTTTTCTTAGTAATAATAAGATGAAAGTTTTATTTGGTGCACTTTTCCAGATATGGAAGGACAAAACAATGTTAAAACGAAGTTATAAACACAATGTAGGCTACTGTGATGTCTGGACAAGATTATGTCCCATTTTCTGACGTGTTTGACGTCTGCCTGCAAATCTGATTTGATCTTGTTTGACGTCATGCTTTACCAGCCAGCTGCTAGGCAGCTAAGTCTTCAGCACTTGACCGCTGGGCAAGCTTCCATCTCTTTTTGGTGTGATTGGCATGGGAGAGTGCCATGGCACAGTAATTTCACAGTTATTTCACTTATGATGTCAGATAATAGCACCACACGTTGTGGTGAACATTTCTAAGAGAAGCTGTCACACTAAAACTACCCCAAGTAGACAGTGACGGTGGATCCAAGAGTTCAGAGAGGAACACATGTCAACATCTTACCAATTGGAGGTGTTAATTACCTCATAAAATGGAAGTGTTCATGACTCATCCACAAGAAAGTGACTAGGCAAACATTGCATGCATGTCAGAGTTCCAAGGCCAAAGCCATCAAGGAGAGTATCAAGGCTTGTCTCAAATTTGCTTTTAAAAAACACACACATGTTGACAACACATAGCAAATCTTGTGAGAAAATATCCTGTGGACAGATTAAACAAATCGTTTTGAGGATTCAGCCAGTTTTTCCCCCTTAAATGAAATCATTTTTGTGTTGACTTTGGAGTTATCTCTATCTCTACCATTTCAATGTCCTTGATCTGAAATGATTCAGAGGGACAAAGATGTAAACAAGCAAAGAAATAAGGGGACAAATACTTTTGCACAGCACTATGTGAATAAGTGGATATTCCCTATCTATCATTTTGAATTACCACACATCTTCGGCTGTAAAACTTTGGTACTTTGGTCAGACAAGTAGTAAATATTGTTGTATTACTAATTGTTAATGAAAAAACATCAATTTTGTGAATGGGCAGCATACAATTTGAAAGTAAACAGCTAAAATGACATACTTTACTTTAAAATTTCAGACCTTAATTTCTAGCATAATTTGTTATAGACGGCACTACAGCTTCTGGAAGGGCATTTACATCTAAGTAAAATGCACATAGACCCCCTCTTTCATGTATTTCAACTTGAATTCAAAGGTGGTTTTTTTTGCTGTAGAGTGTATTTAATATACAGTAATAGTGTGTTTTCACTTAACTTCCCTAAAGAAAAAATACTGTGTTGTACTGCCATATCAATCCTGCAGTATTACTGTAGTGTTAGTGAATGCTTGGTTTTGGACAGAGAAAATGCACATTTCAAAAATCACTGCACCTTAATGCACAACTCATACAACTTATATACTTTTGATCACAAACTTATGACAACCCTGTCGTAAAACTGCAGTCCTGTGCATTTTGTTTTCATATGGGCTTGTATGTCCTATCTGATTTGTTTGCACATACTGTAAATCTAGCCTAGACAGCCCCCGCTATGTATTTGGCGAATAAAAACCCCCATATGGCACTGTATTACAAGGAAATATCTCTCTGACCGTGGATGAAAAAGAGTTAATCTCCAGGGACTCTGAGAATAAACCATCTGTCCAGCGTGGGACTAAGCAGGACTTCCCATGACCCTGCAAGCCAACACACACAAGCGCACTACTCTCTCCACACACACACACACACACACACACACACACACACACACACACACACACACACACCGCAGATCAAATCAGATGTAGTAGTTCCATCTGAGAGGCAGCTGATGAAGCCAGCGGGTAGCCTGCTCGGTCGGTCCTCGACGTCCCTGGCACTTTCCCGGCACGCTGTCTTGGATTTTATTTATTTATTCCCTGGATGATTTTTTTGTGGACTCGAGCTCATGCTGCTTACTTCTTCCCACACAATTCAGCTGAATAGATGTACCAGGCATGCGCGGGACACAGAAACAACTGTTGTTATAGCAGTGCAGAACTACCCTGAGGTAAGATATGGATGCATCTCTCTCTCTCTTTCTATCTTCAGAAAGCAAGCACATATAGTAGCCTACACATGGATGTAAGAGACATGAGAGAAGTGAGATAGAGAATTTACAACCGCACCTGACATCTGGAGATGAGCGACAGCTAGACTTCAATGGGATTATCGCCCACAGCACCATGCATCATGTGCATTTCGACATCTTTCTCGCTCTATTTCCATCTGTTTTCTCACTGTAGTATATTACATGTATGTATTCATTCATTTCATATGTATTCTCTTGGTGTAGTTACTTATTCAAGTTATTTTGTGACCAGTTGTTTTGGACGGTCCTTGAAGTAGTGATGTATTCAGTATTGCAGTTGACAGGTCATTAGGTGCCAGAAAATGATGGTCATGATGGAAAATCTTGAGAGACTGGGGTGGAAAAAAACCCTTCTTTCTCTTTTTCTGTTTTGCTTTACATGTTTTGTTTATTTAATTATTTAACAGTCCTCAAAGCGATTTTCCATGTAGCACCTCTGATCG
>NC_085861.1:34181499-34321499 GCF_034702125.1 Engraulis encrasicolus
TGACAACGGGAGCAGGGTGTACTGTGGGTGTGGAGGTCATGGGTCGGTCAACAGTAACAGGCCTCTTAGGAGGTGTTGTAGGAATGATGGGAGCAGCTGGAGAGGGAGAGAGAGAGATGGAAAGGCATTTTTTAGAATATGAAGGGCTCTTTTCCAAAACGCATATTCATTTTCAAAAATATGAACACAAATTATGTTTTTTAGCACTCATTAGTAAAATCAACATTTTGATTTCAAAGGAAAAAGTGATAATATTAACCCAATCCTCATTCCACTTCCAAAAAACGGTTTATGAAAATATAAACAACAAGAGGTGAACAAATCACAGACTTCAAAGTCAAGCTTTAAAGGTACACTGTGCAGGAAATTGACAAAAAAGGTACTGCTACTATGCTGCTCATTGAAACTGTGTCACCTATTGCCAAATATGACATTTACATGAAAGTTTACTGAGTAATAAACAAATATTTTCTAGTATGGCCACGGTATGGTCATTTTATGCAGCTTAAAATGGCTATTTTTGGAAATTCAAAATGGCCGACCATGGAGAAGATCCCCCTTTTCATGTATGAAAAGTGCTGTTTTTCCAGTCATAATGAATACTTAGAATTTGATGGTGGTGGTAAATATTCACAAAAAAAGGTAACATTAGTGAATGGGCAGCATGAATTCTGGGAAATAAACAACTAAAAATCTCACACAGTGTCCCTTTAAGGTTCAGGAGGGCAAAGGGACAAACTCCACTTCATACCATTCAATGATTTCAAATAAGTCACTGACAAATACATGGTGCGTTTTTAGTCCCAATGTCTCCCACGTTTTTTTTTTTTAGAGCACTTAATCAATTGGTTGCCATCAGGATCTGAAGCCATTCTTATTGCAAGTAAAGTAAAAGGGGTCCAGGAAAATTTTATATCTGTTTAAAGGTGCACTGTGTAATATTTTTCAACAGTTTCATTCCAGAATTCATACTGCCCATTCTCAAATGTTACCTTATCACCACCATCAAATTTTAAGTATTCATTATGAATGGGAAAAATGCACTTTTCATACATGAAAAGGTGGATCTTCTCCATGTCTGGATGTGCAATTTCCAGAAATGTACATTTTTAATTGCAGAAGTTGCTGTACTTTGGTCATACTAGTAAATATCAGTTTATTATTTAGTAGGCCTAAATACCCATGAAAAGTTCACATTTGGCTATAGGCACCGCTTCAATGAGCAGCATAGTTGCAATACTTACTCTGGCCACCATCCTACAGAGTGCACCTTTAAAGTTCTATCTGTCATATCTAGGGCCGGGGAAAATAATCGATTTAATCGATAATCGATCGATATCATTTAGAATTCACATAATCGATTCATAGGGCACAAAATCGATTTTTTGGTTCTTTTTCTTGTTGTTCTTTTTGTTTAATTTAGGTCTATGGAAAATACCCAGTAGGTATTAGTCAATTAGGCCTAGACCTACTTATTACAAATTAGCAATCTGTTAACACTGTTAAGCCACAGCCCTTTGACATTGTCATATAAAAATAGGAAACAGCATCTTCTGGGGAAAATCCTGGCACCAAGAAGAGAACAGATTGAATCGATTTGGAATTAATCAAATGGAATCGAATTGAATCGTGATTAATCGATATAAAGCCCTAAGAATCGAAATCAAATCGATACAGGAACATAGCTGTGATATCCAGCCCTAGTCATATCCTGTCTGTTTAATGTTTGGTTACCTTTAGGGAGCGCCTCCTCAGCGAATTTATCCAGAAGGATGTACCAGTCATCAGTGATGGGACGAATGGCTGGTTCCCGTTTGACATCTGCAGTGACCACCTTCTTTCTCATTTCTTCCTTTTTCATCCTTTCTCTCTCTGTAATTTTCTCCCTTCCAACCCTCTCTCTTTCCACAGCTTTTGGTTTCTCTGCTGAACAACACACATTATATCTCGACTTAGTCCGGTATTAAACGGCGAAATTATTATCACAAAACCACATTTTACTGTCAAAGATATTCCTGTCAATCCTTGATGTCTCTACTGATTGTCATTCCGTGATCTGATCAGTTCAGTTTTTATCCTTCAATAATGCTATAGTAAACATTTGGAATTACAGTCAAAACTATAACCGTGTCACTTGGCAGCAAAGGAAATGGTAAGGTTTGTGTGGGCACTACTGACTACTATGATGTGGTGTACACAAAAAACATGGTCAGGTACTGCTAATTAAAGCATGTGAGCCCAGGACAAACGGACATATCCTACTGTATATTGTTCACACGTTTACCTTTAGTGGGAGGTCGAACCTCCACAGGTTCTCTGTTGAGGAGAATGAACCAGTCATCTGTGATGGGTCGAACGGCTGGTGCTTTTTTAGGCTCCACTACAGTCACCCTCTTCTTCAGTTCTTCTTCCCTCATCCTCTCTTTCTCCGTAACTCTTCTGTCAACGCTCTCTCTCTCCATAGGTCGGGGTTTCTCTGCAGGTCTGGTTTCCACTGGAGAAATGTGTCAAAAAGTTAGCTCAGCATCAAATGTTTGGGGTTAAAATAATGCATAAAACATGGTTGGTACATAATGCTATTCTATTTATTGATCGATCTATATGTGTGTGCCTATCTCCTGCTCTGTGTGTCAGAGCTAGAGAGAGAGATAAAGATCGGTTATCTTGAAATGTAAAGAAAGAAATTTAGCAGGTACTGTAAGCTAAAAACATACACTCAAAGAGAGAGAGAGAGAGAGAGAGAGAGAGAGAGAGAGAGAGAGAGAGAGAGAGAGAGAAAGAGAGAAATGTATGGAGCATGTTTACTTCTAGGTGGAGCTTGTGTCTCGACAGGTTCTCTGGTGAGAAGAGTGAACCAGTCATCGGTGATGGCTCGAACGGCTGGCGCTTTCTTTGGCTCCACTACAGTCACCCTCTTCTTCAGTTCTTCTTCTCTCATCCTCTCTTTCTCCGTAACTCTTCTAATCTCAACACTCTCCCTCTCCACAGATTGTAGTTTGTCTACAGGTCTGGTTTCCACTGGGAAAAAATGTTAAATGTTAGCTCAAAACAAAATGTTTGGTGTTTAAAAGTATGTAATGTAGTTGGTGTATGTAGGCCTAATGTAATGTGTATAATATAGTCAACTTCAACTGTACAGGTATTGTCTCCAAAAAGGAAAATTATATGTGCAGCCAGACTACATCAACATGTATAAAATAAAATAATATAACATAGGCCTACTTAAATGGATAACGTGTTGTTAATCAAGTGATCTACTGTACTTGTGTATGTGCCTATCTGTCACTTTGTGTGTCAGAGAGGGTAGATATTTAATGACCACTTTTACCTGTAGGTGGAGCTCTTGTCTCCACAGCGACTCTCTCAAGGAGTATGAACCAGTCATCAGTGATGGGGCGAATGGCTGGTGCTTTCTTAACCTCCACAATAGTCACCCTCTTTCTCTTGTCTTCTTCTCTCATCCTCTCTTTTTCCATCAGTCTTTCTTGTTCCATTCTCTGCTTTTCCACAGCAGTTGGTTTCTCTGCTGGCCTTGGCACCACAGTTGGTTTGATCTCTGCTAAATAAAAGTGTAAATGTCTAACATGTCTAAAAATATGGCATGACAAACCTTTTTTAAGTCTTGTGTATGAAATAGAATGTGTGTTGTTTTTTTATTGTTGTCTTTTCAGCTATCAAGGCAAGGCAAGGCAAGTTTATTTATATAGCGCATTTCATACACAGGTGCAACTCAATGTGCTTCACAAAGTTAACAGTCATGCAAAAAAGCTTCTGTAGGTGATACTATTTCTGTGTATTACATACCTTGATATGCTGGAACTGACTTATCCCAAAGAACGAACCAGTCATCCTCAATTTCCCGAACACCCACAAATACATCCAGGGAACTCTCCACCTCTCTAAGTCTAGGTGTCTCCAGAATCCTGCCCTCTGGTTTGGCCTCCACCACTCTTTCTTCCTTCATCTGTGAGATGTCCACAGGTCTTCTCACCTCTGCTGTCGGTCGGACAGACACGAGGGCAAAGGCATGAGGAACTAAGCAAGTGGAATGCACTAAGCAAGTGAAATACACTGTACAGTGTATTTATTGAGCACTATTGACAGACAAAACACTCACAAAGACCTTCACAGTGGCCGGATAAGGACGCATGATATAATTAATAACAATCACTACCATGAGTAGTATGTGCACGGACAAACACACAAATTCACATGTTTTGTGTGAATATGTACAAAATGTATGAATCTTTCTGTATTTTGCTTGTTTTGGTTAGCCTACACTTTCTTTCACTGCCCCCGTTATTACAGTAGGTAGGCCTACATTGTACTGACTACACTGTATGTAACACCATGTACTTGCACTGTGGTAAGGTTTAGGGTTAGGGATGTAGAGTGTAACATAAAAGATAATATTACATTTTGATACATGTAGGTAAAATAAAAATACACATTAAAATAAAGAGTTACCAGTGTTTGTATACCTGAGGGTATGGAACGTTCTTGCAGAGGTATAGGGTCCAGAAGTCTGAACCAGTCGTCATCTATGTCACGAACAGCTGGCGGAGGCTGCTTTGGTGGCTGGAGTGGTTGAGCGGGCCTGTCAATAATCACCCTCTTTTCCTCTACCTTAATCACTTGCAGTGCAGTGGTTCTCTCCTCCCATTGCACTGCTTTCTGTGGCAGGACCTTCACCGCCACTGTTTTAAGAAGTGAGGAAATAAAATGGATTCCTATTCATTCCACAAAATAACTGTCTGTCTGTCTGTCTGACTGTCTATCTATCTACAGTGCTGCTTGGTAGTATGTGAACCCTCTAATCATGTTCAGTGTTTCTGAAAAAACAAAAACAAATTTTAAAAGAACCTTATTTAGCAGACATTCAAAGAGAGATATTATTCCATTAAGTAGTTCATCTGTCTGTCTGTCTGTCTGTCTGTCTGTCTGTCAGCCTGTCTGTCTGTCTGTCTGTCTGTCTGTCTGTCTGTCTGTCTGTCTGTCTGTCTGTCTGTCTGTCTGTCTGTAATGCATGCATACCTGTTTCCTATCCATCTGTAATGGATACATACCCGTTTTTTTAGGAGTGAGGTCCAACAAGGTGTACCAGTCGTCCTCCAGATCTCTGGGAGTAAAGGAAGGCTTCTCCAGCTGAACAGCAGGCTGGGCTACTGTCAACACTGTGACCAGCTCCTGTTGTCTATCCCCATCCTCTACTCTCACTTCCTCCTCCTCTCTCTCGGCAGTCACTCGGATCACACGGGTAGGAGCCTTCAATTGCTGCCATTCAACTATAGACATATAACAAATTACACAGGAGATGCAGACTGGAGATTAGAGGACAGGCAAGTATTGAAATTGCCATCAGATGTGAATCAGGCTGTAAAAGTGCACATCAAAAACAAAAATGCTGTGTAAGTGTCTGTAAACCTGTGTGTCAGCCTTGGGGATATGGTTTGTATTATTTATCACAGCAGATTCCAACAAATATGGTAAAAGGTTGCCTATGTGTTTGTGTGTAATTATGTGGGAATATGCACATCACGTTTTATTCTATAATGTGTGCGTGCGTGCGTGCCCATGTGTGCAGAGGTGATTCTAGGGTCAGGTGGGGCCCCAAGTGAAAATGCAAAATAATGAACATTTGAACCCAAATCGCCCCTACTGTGGTAAGGTGTGGGCTGTTATTCACTATCTAGGGGCTTGGGGGCCCCAAGCGGCTGCCTGCCTTGCCTGGTGGCAAGATGCGCCTCTGCATGTGTGTGCGTAACATGGCGGCGAGAGCGAACACCACTCCACCACGCACCCGTCATGACTGCTGCTGATAATGCACGGAAGTGAAAACTGGCTTTTAGTGTGGATGTGTGTGTGTGTGTGTGTGTGTGTGTGTGTGTGTGTGTGTGTGTGTGTGTGTGTGTGTGTGTGTGTGTGTGTGTGTGTGTGTGTGTGTGTGTGTGTGTGTGTGTGTGTGTGTGTGTGTGTGTGTGTGTGTGTGTGTGTGTGTGTGTGTGTGTGTGTGTGTGTAAGGGAGAGAGAGAGAATGTGTGTGTGGGTGTGTACCTGGGGCTTGAGGCTTCTGAGCCACAGGAACTGGCTCGAAAAGCAAAAACCAGTCATCTTCAATCTGCCTGGGAACTGATGGTGGTGGTTTCTGCAGGACCACCACGGTGGGCAGCTGCACTAACTCCTCTCTCTCTGGGATGATGGTGGCCTCCTTCTCTGCGATCCTCACTCTCTTGACAGCCTCCACTCTCACCACCGGGGCCTGGACCTTAAGCTGAGGGGGCACCCACACTGACACAGGGGAGGATACATTCAGTGTTACTACATGTGTAGTACTACATGTAAGTGTGGACTTTTTTTTCATTATGTTACTGATTTTCAAAATATTCCACATGTAAATCGCATAACTGCCTTCAGCCTGTTGTAAATCCTATCAACAAAAGTATGTACAGGGCTTGCATTGATGGACAAGTAGTATTATAAAAAAAACTAAATACAATGTGTGTTTTGGGTTGGCCCCACCTATTTTTTTTTTTGTTTGGGCCCATTTTATGATTTATAGCCACGTTCCTGTTTGGGAGTTACAATGCATCACCACATATTTGTTCCAGCCACTCACTGAATCTACGTCACGCTACTCTTCTTTGAAGGTAGGCCTACTCAACTCCACTGTGTTTTGCTATTTGTTGCAAATTGCAAAATGCAAAAGTCTGCTATTTAGCAAATTGCAAAAAAAGTCCAAGAAATGTTCGAAACTGATTGAGAAAAAAACTCTACTGGCACCTGTAGAAATGTGCATGTAAGAACGGTATTGGGTTATAACTATTGAGGCTAGGCTACCTTTAATGGCAATTTGCTCATATGCATGTACTACATATATACTGGCCACATTATCCATGGGGACCCGGGTTCGAATGCATCCTGGTTCATGTCCTCCTAACCCTTCCCCATCTCTCTATCCCACTACGTTCTGTCCCTCTCTACCATCCTATCCGAATAAAGGCAAAAGCTCCCAGAAAGAGTTAATGAAAAAATACGAGTACCTATTTCTTTGGGAGGTGGCTCCAACAGGATATACCAGTCGTCCTCTTCTGGTCTCTCTGTCAGCTGGGGCCGCATATCTTGCATGACCGGCAGAACTTCCTTTTTCACTTCGACCACCATCACCTGTTCTTGGCACTCTGTTGTTTCCTCCCTTCTCACGATCCTTTCTTCACCTCTGTCCTCCTCAACTCGAGTGGGCTGTCCACTCTGCCATGGCACTGAAGGAGACAGAGACAGACAGTCAGAGGAATAGAAAATGGCATAAGCAATGACAAGGGAAATACAATCTTGTGAAGATAGCAAGACTGCAGCATTTATGATTACAGTTCCAGTTTGAGCTTTTAACAGGCACTTTTTTTCCTAAAGTGACACAAAACTGTACGTAACTGTGTGTCTGTGTGTGTGTGTGTGTGTGTGTGTGTGTGTGTGTGTGTGTGTGTGTGTGTGTGTGTGTGTGTGTGTGTGTGTGTGTGTGTGTGTGTGTGTGTGTGTGTGTGTGTGTGTGTGTGTGTGTGTGCGTGCGTGCGTGCGTGCGTGCGTGCGTGCGTGCGCGGACACATGTAATATAGTATCACCTGTAGTGGATGGCTTTATTTCCACTGGGGTTGGTTCCAAAAGTATGTACCAGTCATCCTCAATGTCTCTAACTGCCACAGGACGTTTCTCTTCTGTTGGGATATAGTGTCCAGGGTTGTCAGCATACATGTCCCTCTTCTCCATGATGGTAATTGTCTTCTCTGTTCTCTTCTCTGTTGTCATCACACGTGTAGTCACTACCTTGGTGATTACTTCTGTGGTTTCAAAGGACGTCTGTTCATCGCCAAACTGGTAGACCTCAACTTGTTTCTTGGTTTCGTCTGTGTAGGGCTCAACAGCTCTCACTGGCACGAAACAACAAAAGTAAAAGTTGTCTGTAGAGCTATTCTGTATTATGTAAGGCCTAAAGGTGCATACTATTGTGTGTGTGTGTGTGTGTGTGTGTGTGTGTGTGTGTGTGTGTGTGTGTGTGTGTGTGTGTGTGTGTGTGTGTGTGTGTGTGTGTGTGTGTGTGAGAGAGAGGGGGGGGGGGGGGCGAGAGAGAGAGAGAGAGAGAAAGAGAGAGAGAGAGAGAGAGAGAGAGAGAGAGAGAGAGAGAGAGAGAGAGAGAGAGAGAGAGAGAGAGAGAGAGAGAGAGAGAGAGAGAGAGAGAGAGAGAGTGAGAAAGGCTAATTGTGTGTGTCTGACTACTTTAGTGTACCAACCTGTTTCATTTGGCCGGACCTCCAGTGTCATATGCCAGTCATCCTCCACCTCTTTAGCTGTATATGTGGGTCTCAGCTCCTCCACAGCTGGCAGTACGCCTCTTATCTCCTCTTGCTCCTGCCACTCCATCCTTTCCTCCATCTCCTCCATATCACTCTCTTCATCTGATTGCAATGGGCTGATGTCTTTAGGTTGCTCTAGATTCCCCCAGGTAACTAAGAAAAAAGAGACACAAACAGAAAGGCGAGTAATAATTCAGTATAATAGCTACAAATGCGCAGTGTGACAGACTGTAAAAGGGACAAAAATATTCAACAGTCAAGGTTCCTCAAAGAACCTTCAGTTGCCACTATGGAGGAACCCCTAAATGGTATCTAAGAAATCCACAAGTGATTGCAAGAACCATAAGGTTTTCTTGAAAGTTCCCCTGAGAACCTTTTGGGTTTTCTATTGGCAAACAGAAAAAACCCTGAAAGTGCTCTGTGAAACCTGTATGGGTTGGGAACTATACGTAGGTTTGTCTGAGAACGTGTAGGTTCCTGTTATGAGTTGTAGGTTCTTCAACAGTGGTAATTTGGCGAACAAGGTTCTTTGAGGAACTTTTTAATTCTTTACAGTACCTGGAATAATGGTCTTTTCTGGTAAGGCAACTTGTTCAAACAGCACAAACCAATCATCCTCAATGTATCGAACCATTGTAGATGGCGCCTGTGATATGATTTTTTCAGGACCACCTTCTGGTTCGTCAGGAGCCTGGATTCTCTGTTCTTTTTCCACAATCTGCTCAGTTCTCTCCAATATTCTCTCCTCTTCAGGCTCATGGGTAGATTGAACAGCATAGGCCTGAGGACCTGCAACTGGTGGTGAAACACATCAAAGAAAACAGTCAAATGGCATGGAAGATGCAGTTGGCATTCATTTTACCTGAATGTGGTTGTTTGTAAGATACCGGCAAGTTAGGTTTTCATGAAAAAGGACAAAGGGCCTCCGCACACCACTTCCGACAGCACTGCGGAGCTCTATCGTTTCTGACAATTGGTTACCCCTACACACAAGTTCACCACAGCAGAGCATGGATAATCAATGGGTGGCTCCGACCAAATAGAATTGGTCCCTAATCAGCAGCCGTCATGTGCGTTGGTGTGTGGGTTGTATTGAAAACAATGGAATCGAACTTTGGCAGAGCAGTGCTCCACACTTTGTCATAATCCGTGTGCGGAGGCCCTAATGGGGTTTTCATGTTAGAAACACAGATGTAAATTTCAAAGTATGGATGGAACGCAGCTGCGAAACTCAAAATCATTCAGTAGTCAGCAAGATACTATGATCGATGTATTATGTTCACAAATACACTGAATGTTACTTCATTATCCTGTCAGTGGTGCATACCTAATGGCAAAGGGGAGATTATATACGGCAGTCGGTCGAGCAGGATATACCAGTCGTCCTCCTTGGTGTCTCCATCTTTTAACTGCTCCATTGTTTGCACTTGGTATTCCAACATCTGTACCTCTTGCAGCTTTTCTTTCAGAATATCCAGCTCCATCTGTCTCTCCTCCACCTCCACCAACTCCTGTAAATTCTCTTGAATAATGTCGATTTGTTCTTGCATCTCCTGCATAATGTCTTCTTTGAGATCTCTGAGCTCTCCACCCTCAAGCTCCATCTTAACCTCTTGTGTCTGAATTGTTATAATCTGCCTTCTTGTTTGCTGTCGAATTTCCAAAATCCCTCCCATCTCTACTGCTTCGTCAGATGCTTTCTCCTGGAACTGCTCCACAACCTGCCAATTTTGCTTTATTTCTCTGGAAATGTTCAATTCATGTCGCATGTCCGTTGACTGTTCGGCGAGCGTGCCCCACTGTTTTGCTGAAAGGTTCATTGATACATTAGTTATGTGAACAGACGGCTAAGAATAGTTACAATCAAGGGTTAATATTAATAATTGGCTTACCTGCAAGGGTTGGATAAAACAGAGAAGGCTGACGATCAAACAGGATGTGCCAGTCATCTCTTTCTGCATCTTTGGAGGGCAGATTGATGCTCTGCATTCTGTCCATCATTCCATAACTTTCTCTCAGTCTTTCAGCCTGCTCCTTCACAGTTATGTCAATGTCCTTGTTTTCCAACAGTGTTCCTTGCACACTCTGAAATTGTCGTGTTATTTTTCTCACAACCTTGACTCTCCTCACTTGTCTCATCTCTGTTATTTCTCCGTCCTCCTGTGTCTCCTCCAGGTTTGTGTCCTCCACGTACTCCTCTTCCTCCACAAGCTCCACCATGCTCTCCGCCATGGCCTCTTCATCCAGAGAGCAAGCAGAGGTGCCTTCCACGTCCTGCTCCAACTCACCTTGAGATGCGGAGATGTCAGCTGGTTGAAGAAGGAGAGGAAAGAGAGGAAAGGGACTACAAAGTGACTACAAGGTGACTACAAGGTGACTACAAGCTGAGGTGATTATTGTCCACATCACAGGGAATTACCAACTACAAACAACAAATGGCAAGTTGAGGTATACACTGTATATACACACAGTTCTTTGTGTGTACCAAACATCTTAACCAATGTTCTGTCTTCCCTTTGTAAATGTACTACATTCATATCTAGGATTAGTTATTGTTGTGCTATGCGTTGTGTTTTGGCATCATTGAATTTTGTATTATCATTGCATTCCATCACTCTTGCTCCAGTAGAAGATTTGTTTCTAACACATTTTTGAGATTATATACAATGGCCATAAATCCTTACAGAGTGGCACGTCCAGGGGTGTAAGGAATGATCTGGGTTGATCAAATAGTAACCAGTCATCTGGTCCCTGACTCCATTCACTTGCCAGCACTGGTCCATCGTCTAGATCTGAAAAGATGACTGAGAAAAACAACACATGGGGCTATGGTACACTATGCATGCATATTTTGATCACATTAACACAGACGTAACATTTATAGTCACAGTTATGATATTGTCTTTTACAGTCCACTTAAATGGCACATTATGCAACACAAGACCAGTTTCATAACAGTACAAACTGACGAAGTTGATTGATCAAGGGTAATAAAGGGCATCAAAAAGGCCTTTTAAAAAAAGGAAATTTGTACATTAAGTAGTAATCATTACAGTCATAAGATTTAGTTTCCCAAAAAGGTATGCACAATTTAAATCATTAAATCATATACAGTGTATACAGACCTGGGATATAGAGAGGTTTTGGGGGAATTGTGTCCAGCATATGGAACCAGTCATCAGACTCAGATTGACTTTCATGCATAGGAGCATTCAATGATGCTGCATGAAAAAGAAGTGGTTCAATTTAAAATGTCAGTTTTTAGAACCGGTAGTTTAATTTCAGAATGTGCAAAGCCTATTCTGATTAGAGCAGTAAACATTAGTTTATTTACTTTGTAAATATTCATGAAATAATGGTCACATAAGTGAAAGAGCAGCATACATTTTGGACATAAATAAAAAAATTATACAGTGGACCTTTAACTGGACCTTTAACAGAAAGCAAAAAGGAGCAGGCTGAAAACTTCAGCCTGTAACAGAAAGTGTTTAATATTTAAATGTTACTCCAACAGACAGGTAATGATGCACTGCAGGTAAAAATTGTGGACGACTGTAGGCAGACTTACGTGTCTTTGGCCAGGGTTTTCTGACAAAATATGGGTCGAGCCGCATGTCTTCAGAGTTCTCCTCAAGACATTGAGCTTCTGTGCGTCCACGCAAACGGAACTGACTGTGCAAAGACAGTAACCGCCGCTGCAATGGTTCTACAGTGGGGCGTCTAAAGAAATTTAAAAAGGCCATACTTAAAGTAGTAATCATTTATTACATCTAATACATTTCCCCAAAATATATGCACAATTTAAATTATTAAATCATTACAGTGGTTGTCAATTGAAATCCATTACATTTTCAAATTGTAATTGAATAGACAGACATCATTTTTATTGTTTTGTCATCACATATTCTCAAACTGATGTCCAAAGTGTGTGCTATGAGACCTGCAACAGTCACAAAATGCAGCCATTGAAAGTGAAGGCACACAAATAGGCCTACATGTACCAATAGAACCGTTTGTGAATCGTGTTGTCAGCATTGCCTGGACATGTCTGTTTGAGAACAGTTTGTGGCAAAACAATAAAATTTTATTTACATTATATTACAGTCTGAACGTTAAATGAATTGCACAAACGCCTATTATCAATGACTCAAATTGTCTGAATCTTACCTAAAGAAGCAGTGATGTTCTACTGCCACTTTCCAGAGAGATTTGCATGCCCGATTAGTGGGCAACACGAAAAACAAAGTCCACAAGAGCCCCTATAAAGACATAAAGATGTGAATGTGTAAAGAATGCATACTGAAATTATATAAATATGACACTGAGGGTGAATTTAATGACTGAATCTACAAAGAAAAGAGGAGCCATTAAATATTGTGAATAAACGAACCTGTCTAAAACAACAACCCAACACTTATCCAAAACTACCTTACTATCTTACAACTTAGCTACAGATTATACTGAGCAACAAACACAAAATGAGAACCTTCACAAAAAAGGAATCATTTGAGGAATCTCTACTTTTCATGAAATATAATCTCATTTTCAATCTCATCTCATACCTCTGAGGTGATAGTTCTCAATAAGAACTTGGAGTGCCTGTAGGACAGCTTCAGAACTCTGGGCCAGAGGAACTTGCTCTCCTCCATGTCATCTCGGTAGATCAGTATGCCCTCAGAGCACACGCCCAAGACAACATCCTCACTGCTCGAGTCCTGAAACGCACACGCACACGCACACGCACACGCACACACACACGCGCGCACATACACGCACGCACGCACGCACGCACGCACGCACGCACGCACACACACACACACACACACACACACACACACACACATTAACATTGATAGCTTTCCATGAATGGTACACAAAGGCTATGGTTGCAGAAATGCATACCTTGGCTCGATGTCGGTCTATTCCATACAGAGGAAGTTCACAAGCATTCTGCAGGAACAAGAGATCCGCCTGTTCAGGTGGCATGGACCTAAAAAGATCAAAAGAAAGACAAAACAAACGAGAGCAATCATAGATGGCAACCTGGACTGCTGGTGAAAGCTAGATGCATGTGATGTGTCACAGTTGACCCAAAACAGAAAAGGGGTGGGGGCACACACAAACAGATAGACCGACAAACAGAGAATGGTATTGCAATACCTGCCCTCTGTCAGTAGATGGCCTATGCTATCATACACATACCCATGAGCCGTGTGACGCTGCCTCATTCTCTTCAGCAACTCCCCATTCTGATTGGGCGCCAGGTACAGGCTGTTGATGTAGGCGTCGCCATGGAGATCGGGATCATAGGGGCCGAACTCCGATTGGAGGACATAGGAGCCCAGAGCGATCAGAGTGACCGACGGGCACGGCAACCGACCAGACCGAAGGTCCTGACGAAGCTGGAGACACAGCAGATATCTGGAACAGGACAACAGGAGGGAGACTTATGTGTTTGGGGGACATTTAGATTCCCTGAAGAACCTTCTGTTTGTCACTGTGGAGGAAAGCCTATACTGCATATGTGACAAATTGGGTTCTTGGAAGAACTCTAATTGTAGGAACAGACCACGGGCGGTGAATGCATTAAAACAATGACGGCAAACACAGTGATTCAACCTTTAAAATTTGATCAAGGAAAGCAACCAACCAAGTATTGTGTTCAGAGAAATATAGACATTCCATTGGCTTCCACCTTCTTCCGCACATCGTAGCTCATTAGGCCTACATATTTTCTGCTTAAGGTGAATTTATCTTTTGACGCCTTTGATGCCCTCAACGCCAAAATCACTTTTTGCAGCTTTCATCGCCTCTGCTGCTGCTACTGCCACCTCTGGCTCTTGCTTTTCCATACAATGTCAATTACTTCCACCTCTTTCCATGCTTTCACTGCCCACAGTCTGTGCCTACAGCATGGTTTTCTTGAAGGTTCTTCAGACATCCTAGTGTCTGTGTGTGTGAGAGTGTTTAAAAAGCCAATAGGCCTATCACCTTGTCAAATCTTCACATAGCTGTGCTGGATTCGTAGGGTAAAACTTCACACTGAAAACAAACTGGGCACGAGCACCTGCAGCATGTAACACAAGCACAGACAGAGATGAAATGCATTAAAAAGGCCATGTCTAGTAGCCTGGTGAACCAGCGCCACCCGCTGGACGGCAAAATGTTTTGTCTACGGGTGGGTCTGGCCTCGCATAATGATTCAATGAAGCCAGAATGCCAAGAATCTGGCAAACCAATTACAACGCAAAGATGTGTTTTGAATCAAAGCGGCAGGGTTTTGAGGGAAGGTTGTTCTCATCAACAATCTTCGGATGTATTATGCATCGAGGCCAGACTAAATTAGACATCCACATTTAGTCTGGTTTATCAGGCTACATGTCTAGACTATGTCAATGTCAACCACATGAATACACATACAGTGCTCAGTCTGTTTCTCACATATTCATTATTTCACTCTCTTTTGCATGCATACACGCACACACAGTAGTTACAATTTCAACTTACCTTTTAGCTGCTTATTGATTTGTTTGGAAACATCGAGCCAGGTCTGTGTAGAAAGATACTTTTATTGTAATTTTATAAATTACAAAAAAGTGAAATTCAAACTTCATTATCATCAAAGTCAATCCCTCTCAAGCATCCCTCTCACAAAAAAACAGACAGACCTTTGTACTTGGCGAATCAAAGATGGCCAGGCCAAAATAATCTCTCTCGAGTAGATTGAGATGTTCATAGACTCCATCCAAAAGCTCCTGTCCCGTAGCATTGTTCTGAAACATTGATCAAATACAATCACATTTTTGTATGCAAATAATGTGAATAAGAATGTAGTCCTAGTATAGGTGTTAAATTTGTCTCTTTAATTACATTACCACTGCAACATTTAATGCATGTGTGGGCAATAAAACTGTGCTTTTACAGGTTCCAGTTACATCAAATACAGTTTTGTATTTAAAATAATGCCAATAAACAGAAAAATTGTGTGTGGGAATGATGGTGTTTTTACCGGAAGGTTCCACTCCCTCACGCTGCCATCCAGGAGGATCACAGTGCAAATCATCTTTTAGCTGGAGAGAAGGCCTTCTGCCATCTGCCAGGTCATGCAGACCCAGTCATAATCATCTCTGCCCACAGGGAAAAAAAGAAATCCTTTTTTATTTTCACATGAAGCACACAAAGCACTCACTAAGCAAGCAGTTATGAAGAATTTATCAACATTCTGAGTCAAAGTCCACTGTGAATGTGTCATACTCTAATTATGTTATCACATTAATTAATGTTGATTTTAACAAACTCTGTAACAATATTTAACACTATGTAGTCAGGGCTAGATATGTACAGTGTAAGTATCAAATATTGCATGGTAATACATGTAGACTGTTGATGCACTAAGTAAGACCCACATTAAGTCTTTAACTCTGACACGTCCATCCAAAGCAACTTACAGTTTAGGTAGGCTACAAGGTATTGATTACAGTCCCTGGAGCTATTTGGTGTTTGGTGCCTTGCTCAATCATTGATGAAGCTAGCTGTAGAGAACACACACACATTCGTCTGACTGTCAGAGACACAAGCATATAACCTTCTCAACTCCACTTTTGGTGTTATTTTCCAACCTACTCACAGAATCTATCAGCTCCTTGTACATGGAAAAAAGAGAGCACATCTCCTTTCTATCTGTTTTGCATGGTCGCCAATCTTGAGCCAAGAGTGGGCAGACAACGTGTTTTATAGAGATAAGGACGTCACTCAGCTGATCTCACCGCCTCTGTGAGAAATGTCAGTAATGCTGGCTGAGGTGGTGGATTGATTATGCCCGCATTACTAACCTGTATTGCATTTACCTCATAAAAAAACCTGTATGATACCCTAGGGATTGTTAGACTAGATTGATCATTTTGGCATTCAGTAGGCCTATGCCAGTGACAATGGTAAAAGCTGACCAGCAAAGTAACAGTTGTCTTTTAGCAGCACGGTGGGTGATAGTTTGCCCTTTGCTCTCAGAAAAATGTAATAGTGAAGCTATTGAGAGGGGTAATATTTTAAGCAACTCTCCTAAATGAAACTTCAAATCCCGCTGATTATGATTCATCTGCACAATAGGTCAGGGACGTCAAACTCAAATTAATAGGGGGGTAAAATTTAAATCTGGAATGGAGTCGCGGGTGCAAACACAATATGTATATACTGTATATATATTTTTAAATGAGCTAAAATTGTGCATGCTCGCACTTAATACTAAAAGGCAAATTTCACAAACACTCATATGTAACTTAAATGTGCCTGAACATATTCTTTTGTATGAGTGGGAGATGTTACATTGGTCTCAGTCCAGTTATATTCCTGACACACCAAATTTCATGTTCAAGTCATGTTACTATTAATGGTGTATGTGGGCCAACTGTAATCCACATTTGAAATTATCTTGCTGGCCAAATAAAATGACCCCGCGGGCCAGATTTGTCCCTCGGTCCTGAGTTTGTCATCCCTGCAATACATGTAATGTAATACAGTAGCTTGGGCAACCCTCCTAAACAAAACTATAAATCCTGCTGATTACGATTCATCTATAGCACCAGTTTCATACCAAAATAGGTAATGTAATATAGCTTCGCCTGTGTTTTTAACAATAGCCAGATTTTCTGCAAGAGGCTCAAACAAATAATCCAACAAGAATACTCTCAGAAGAGGAGATTGTGATAAGAATGGGAATGGTTTGGTGCGCTTGTTTTGTGAATGTGTAAAGCCCAGACCTCTAAGTTTGTTGTTCAAGTTTCAAGTTTCAAGACTTTTATTGTCATTGTCATCGAAGGCAATGCAATTGTGTATGGAGCTAGTTTCAAGTCATAGCTTAAGTACATTGTTGAAGTGTTTGACAAAACGTGTATGAAGCTTCAAAATATGTATCATAGACGCTTCCTCTATCCCAATTCTTTTTTTTTTTTTTTTAAATCAATGCTACACCTGATTAGTTACAATACAAATACATATTTACATATAGGCCTAAATGTTTTACCTTCAGTTATCACTCATTGATCACCAATGATTTTCACTTAACTCTTTCATGCAGAACCTCTATTGTAATCTTGTTACCAAAATGGTAATGACAAAGACTTTTCTGTTACTCTCGTTAATATCATAGCAATGCTATGATGTACAGTAATTATTATTTTTCAGCTGGCAGTGAGTGACATTGCCAGTGCTCCCATTTGCATGAAAGGGCTACAGTATAAAATAATATAAAAAAGTGGTTAAAACAGACCTTTGTGAGGAAAAACACAGGCCCCCTGCCCATCGTCTCCATAATCCCATAGAGTACAATTGTGTGGCTGTGGAGTGTGTCTGACGTGTGTTCAAGTTTGAGGGGAGGGGACAAAACTCTCATGGTCACACACTGATGCGACACATGCTCGCACACATGCAAGAATGCGCGCACGAACGTGCACACACACACATGCTTAAACACACACAAAAAAATAACATGGCAGCAAACTATCAGTACGCAATTAATCTGTAACATGGTCTTGTTTTAATATCAAGTAACCTTAAGAACACACACAAAAAACCTCTCATCCTCCATCTTTGGCTTCACCTCCTGGCAAGTCAATGTGCACCCCTCTCTGCTTTATCGCATCTTGCAGCTGAAAAACACCCTGTCTGAGTGGAAAGATAACGCTGCAAGCATGTTGCCCACCCACTGAGTGGCGCGTTCTTATGTGCTTCTTGAGTGGAAGAGAAACGAGATGCGCACTTTAATGCCCACTGTCAGTGCCTTGTGTGACTAACTGTTGCAAAGGCCAATTAAGATCAAGATTCAAGATTCAAGATTATTTTTTATTTGTCCCGCAGGAAATTTGTGATGTCGAAGACAAATTTCCTGTGGGACAAATAAAAATAATCTTGAATCTTGAACTTAATTGGCCTTTGCAACAGTTAGTCGCACAAGGCACTGACAGAGGGCTAAAATGTCCCTGTTCAAAACAATGGCTTGAGCGTCTATTTTTTAAGTGAAGAAAATAAATATACTCAATAAATGTTACTGTGTTAACACTTAGAGATTTAATAGAGAATTTAACATCATTGTTGTAAGAAAAAGGTTTCTGAAGGTTGAAGCAGCTATCTTTATTTCAGTAAAAAACAGTGTAGGAGAGCCATACCCCAGCTTCAGCGGTGCTAGTCATAACAACAAGCATCTAAAAGTCTACCTGTTTATACAGTCCAGACTTATTAGTCAGTTAGTTCTTGACATGAATGAATTGTTGATCATTCAACTGTGTCGGGACTCAGAGGTAGTGTGGCAACCCTCTATATTTCAAGGTTTTCAGCGTTTTCCAGGACAAGGGGCAACCCTGTCAATGTTCCCAGGCACAGAGATTTGCAATGTGCAGAACAGTAACCTACCGAGGTTCTGCAAATCTAATATTATTTTACAGCAAAGGCCTCTCGACCCTTCTCTGTAGATTTCTGTAGAGTTGTGTTTGATGCCCCCCTTTGGAAAGTCATGGTAAGACAAAGAACTGTGATAGATGTTCCATTGCCTTCCACCACTAGATGATGCTAAAGCCTACATTTTGAAGCTTTTGATAGCATGATGGATTGGACACCACAGACAACCCTTGAAGCATACAGCTCTTTTGAATTTAAACGGAATTAAACATTTAAACGGAATTAAACATAATAACGTCACATTCTTTTGAGAATGCAAAACATTTTGAGAGACAAAACTGTATTTCAGAAGAATGAGTGTGATGAAGTTTGTTTTCAGTGATCCACTCATACATTTCAACAAGTATGCCTATATGGCTTCTGGCTTAACACATGTTTGAATAATATAATTTCGGAACAGCTGTCCTAAGCATTTTTTAGTATCATATAGCACCACAGTGAGGCTCATCTATGGCCTAAAATCAACATAGTTCAATTAAAACACAATACACAGTTGAGGGGTGAACATGAGTGGCTTGGTTTATGCACAAATCCCTTCAAGACCACTATGCCCAATAACAAGACCAAATGAAATCTCAACAGAGACAAGATCAAGACCACATAAAACCACGTAAGACCGGTCTAAAGACCAATAACAATATAACACTAGTGTCAGCATGTCATCATGTTAGAGGTATTATATGAATGTATGCGAAATGCACATTTTCAAGTCATAATGAATAGGTATTGGTGGTAAACTTTTATGAAGAACATAACATTTATGAAAGAGCAACATCAATTCTGGAAATAAACTAGTACATATTAGGCTTACTTAGTTTACAGTTTCAGTCTGACGAATCTTGTTGCAATGTTAAAGTTACTTGAGATGTTAGCTCAGTTTTAAAGGTTAGAACTAAGAAAATATTTGCTTGAACAAATAACTATATTAATGTCAATTGATGGGCAAATACTTGGGGGGCAAATAATTTCCTTATAATTTGAGTTCAAATTAAACTTCCAAATAAAAAGGAACAGCATATGTCCTTTCACTTAGTCATTCCCAATTAAGTCATCCATCAGGCCATTATGTGGAGATGTGTCACCAGAGCAACTGGTGGTCATACTGTTCAAGGCAACCTGTGGCTGAATGAAACATTATGAACATTTTTTTTAATTAATACAACCTGAGGTTAAATGAAACAAGATGTGGGCCTACTGTATTGGGCCTAGTATTCATGAAAGTTAGCCCTCAGAGTGTGAGTTTCATCTTTTGTGAAACCACCCAACTGGGATCAAGAATATTAAAGGCAAACTATTGTTGAGTGAATCAAGATTAAAAAAAACCATAATTCCGATCAGTCATTCCAAATAGGGCTCTGCATGGAAAGTAAGTTTGATCTCATTAACTAAGTCATCCCAAATAATGGCCAAGACTGTTCAGAAATGGATGTGGCTGACTGAAAAACCCCAATGAAAATCACTATGAACAATTATTCCTGGTAGTCTTGGAAAGTGAGTTTGATCTTATTAACCCTATAATGTGATTCATCCAAACCGTTGGTCAAGCCTGTGTGTTAATGCAACCTGTGGTTGAACAAGTAAGAGAAATACTAATAGGCTACCTTGTGAAAATAATTGTGAACAGCTATTAGTCCTCTGCATGGAATGCCGGTCTGGTCAATTGTGAACCAACCCGACCAGTAAAGACTTTTTATTGATGCAGCATGTGGTAGACTTAAAAAATAAAAACATCAAAATGATGAAAAAAATTATTCTCCTGCAACAGAAAGTGAGTTTGATCTTACTAAATGAATCAATTAAACCAGTGCTCAATACTAATGCAACCTGTGGTTGAATGTAACAAAACAAAAAATCATTATGAGCAGTTATTGCTGGTAGCCCTCTTCAACAGAAAGAGACTGCTCTCTTAAACCCGATTGTGAATCAATTCAACCGGTGGTCAAGATATGATTTTTAATAATGCAACCTGTTGTTAAATTAAACAAAACAAACAAAACAAAAAAGTCATCATCATCATTGCGAACAGTTATTCCTCGTAGCCCTCTGCAATGGAAAGTGAGTTTGATCTCATTAACCCTATTGTGAATCAGCCCTTCCGGCTTGTGCACGACTGCTTGCTTGCTCGCTCCCTGGCTAAGAGCCACCCTTCCATTGGCTGGCTTCAGGAAGCTCGGGGGCCGATAAAGGCTCCGCTTGCCGCCCTCTGCTCTCCATCATCACTCTGTCGGTCGGAGGGGGAGTGTGTGTGTGTGTGTGTGAAAGAGAGAGAGAGGGAGTGACAACAGAGGAGGAGAAGACGATCATCAGGTGCAGAGCCAGAGCCAGAGTGAGTGAGTACCTCTCCCCAATCCTCTCCTCTCCTCTCCTCATCACCCTGCTGGATCGGCTATATAATCCTCTTAAGAAGCTCTCAGTGTCAGCTCTCGGTGTGGTGTCTCCATTCATTTTGCTTTTGGTGAGTAAATGTTTTTTTGTTAGTTGTTGTTGGTGGTGACCACCAGACAGATATTCCTGGAGATGTATAGGCTAACGTTTTAAAAGATAACTGGGTGGTTAAGTAGACCAATTTGTTCTGTGTTGTGTGCAGAGAGAGAGAGAGAGAGAGAGAGAGAGAGAGAGAGAGAGAGAGAGAGAGAGAGAGAGAGAGAGAGAGAGAGAGAGAGAGAGAGAGAGAGAGAGAGAGAGAGAGAGAGAGAGAGAGAGAGAGAGAGAGAGAGAGAGAGAGAGAACTTGTTGAATGAATGAATGATGACATTTATCACCCCCTGGTCAATGTCCACAGAAAAAAAGAATGCGCATGAGTGTAACGTTTGACTTGACACAGAAAGCAAAAATGCCATGTTAGGAATGTCGATATAGTATCTATTTGTGATAAAGGCCACAAAAGGTAGGCCTGTCAGAAAATAAAAAAAGATAAAACCAATTTAGACCACTATGTTTTGAGAAACCAACACAATTGGACTCAAGTTTAAAATGCTTTCCCAGAGGAATATGTGTGTGTGTGTATATATATAGCCTACGTATATATACATGTATATATTAAAACAGGGCTATGAAAATCGTATATGTGGGGGAGAAAGAAATGGGCCACTTTTATAGTATTTGTACATGTTGCAGTACATGCATAGGTCACTTCAAGTACTTTGCATGTTCCATATAAGAATGGTATGGTCTATAATAATTATTTTGTTAGTTTTATACAGATCTTTTCCATATTTTTTTCGGTTAGCAATGAGGAATGAGGCAAAGACATGTTGGATTTAACCTGGTGATAGGAATAAGGCTTGACTTCAGCTGAAGTACAGCATTTGACTTTGATGAACTTTATCAGTGTCAATAGGTTCAATCTGCCACACACACTGTTTGATTACTGCTATCAAAGTTGGCTGCTGTTTTCTTTCTTCTCTCATCCATCAATTTCCAATTGGGGATTTGACGTAACTGTAAATGACAGTAATAAACATGTGTTCTACATCAGAGTTGTGACAAAGAGGTTAGGAAGAAATAGCAGTAATCTAGCTGGTTGTGAGCTACTGTGACTAAACCTCATATCAAATCAGTGACGTTCCTGTTTATCTGAGTGACACTTTAAATTAGGCTAATGTAGCCACCATGCTAATCGCTTTAGCTTGTTTTCATGGTGTCCGATGATGGCACTACCACTGGGTCTCATGCCCACCTGTTTCCACAAAGTGAGATGGGTGTCTTTCTGCAATGTTCACTAGTTCATGCCATAGTCCATATAAGGAGAGCCTTTCCCTGCTGTGTCTTTTCCATGTAAGATAATGGCCTAGTGAATGAGAAAGCCTTATGGCTTTGGCACAAGTCACCTCATTTGACTTGACAATGGTGCAACTTAAAATGGTGGCGTTCAAATGGTCATAGATATCCAAACAAAAGGTCTGGATTGTTTTGCTGTCTGTAGATGCTATCTTTGGGATGTTTGATGATTTTTGTAGCATACTGCACCATGTATGAGGCTCAGTGTTGGCTATGAAGTAGCCTGTAGAGCAGGGATTCTTAACCTTTTTTGACGTTGAGGCCCATTTTTTCCAGTGCACAGCACCCCGGGGCCCATAGCCTATTAATTTATATTAGGCCCTATATTATATTATATTATATTATATTATATTATATTATATTATATTATATTATATTATATTATATTATATTATATTATGTTACATTATATTATATTATATTATATTACCGGTATTGGGATAATATAATATATAGGCCTATTATATTATGATATAAATTAGAAATAAATAGGCAATTAATTAAGTATTTTATCACAAGGGATAGAACTGTATTAAGGTTAGGCTGATATTAATCTCACTCATTTAATTTCACTCCTTAAATTCACTTAGTTTAGCAAGTCAGAGTCATTCACACATTTGAATGCCTCTCTGACACAGCTCAGAGTTTGTGTGCCAGCTCTTGACTTGCTATTTGTAATGAACCTGCTGATCGCAAAATCAGGAAGCTTTTCTGCTGATGCAAACGCAACGTGAAGAGAAAAAGAAGTGAAGAGAAATTCCACAGCCGGTTGGAAAACTTTCCATTATCAAGCAAAATTTGTGAAATGACTAATGTGTAGACACTTGGACAAGTATAAGGCGTAAAAGATTCAGTAACTAGAATTATTTTGAGTAACCGTTGAACACCTAAGTTCTAACGACTAAAACGTGAGGATATTAGGACACAGAAGACGTCGCCAAATCAGCTGGAAATCAGTTGGTAATTTCTCTTTTGTGTGTTTCCATCTTGTTC
Source organism: Engraulis encrasicolus (assembly GCF_034702125.1). Taxonomy (NCBI): domain Eukaryota; kingdom Metazoa; phylum Chordata; class Actinopteri; order Clupeiformes; family Engraulidae; genus Engraulis; species Engraulis encrasicolus. Next base: position 34,205,067 of record NC_085861.1, read on the forward strand.
TTGATGAATCTCCTACTCCCCCTAACAAAAAAAACAGCGGGGTGTGGTCATTGCGTTGCATGACAGAGTTGAGCTTGGGAAAAGGCTCACACTATTCTTAATGCGTCGGAAGCATTTGGGCTTAATAACGCTACTACTCGTCTGTGCAGTCCCGCGGCCCTGTCGGCCCACTGGTGCAAAACTGAAAGTTTTCTGCGGCCCTGGAGGTTGTGCGCGCAGCCCAACTTTGGTCCGCTGCCCTATGGTTAAGAATCCCTGCTATAGAGTAGTGGTAGAGGTACCTATAGAGGTAGGCCTAACCTCACATTGTTAAAGGGGCATTCCACAGGTGGAGACATGAATATGTATTGAAAGTGGCTCATATAGGCCTATGTAGTAGAATAGTAGCATACATTTCTAATTTGGTGCCTTCTTGGCCGAGAAAAGGCAGAAAATGACTTTTTAGTGCTTGTGGATTTGTGACCACAATCCCCATAATGCATTGCAATGCTCAAGTTGCACAGGCCACACCCAGGTCACACCCTGCCAGTGACTTACTGGAACCTCAATGCCAGTGATTTCAAAAGCACTGGCACACTGATCTGTGATAGGTCTGTTAGCGCATTAGGTCCAACCCCCTATGGGCGGGGTTGAAAGGGTGAGAAAAAGGCTTGTAGTCTCAACAGAAATCCACCTCTCTTACACTTCCTCCTACAATGATGCAAAATTACGATTTTGACATCATTGTAGGAGGAAGTGTTAAGAGGTGAATACGGATTTCTCCTGTCTCAGGGGGAATTGAGATAGTGTTGCATGACCATTCAAAAGTATGACTGGGTGTCTAGCAATGGAAAGCCTAATGCAAATGGGTGGAGTGTCCCTTTAAGGCTTGGTTCACTCTAGTTTTTGATTTTGTCATTTGGTGAAGATTTCAATCACTGGACACACTGACTGACTACCCATCAGTCCAATAGGCTGTAGAGTGGAACTGAACCCTTGCAGAACCACCTGTATCATTGTGAATTTAATTGGATTGGACACAGAGACTGTTTACACTGATTGAGCCAGGGCAAGAGATGAATGGATTACCCGCTTGTGTAATTGCATTAGCCCAAAAACAGCTCACAGACTGATGTTAAATTACAAATGGAGACATATCGTGTGTGTGTGTGTGTGTGTGTGTGTGTGTGTGTGTGTGTGTGTGTGTGTGTGTGTGTGTGTGTGTGTGTGTGTGTGTGTGTGTGTGTGTGTGTGTGTGTGTGTGTGTGTGTGTGTGTGTGTGTGTGTGTGTGTGTGTGTGTGTGTGTGTGTGTGTGTGTGTGTGTGTGTGTTGGAAATGAGGGGGGGGGGGTCCTATATAATAGAAAAACGAAATAGCTCACTGACTATATATTTTTTGAGGGCTAGCCACACACACCACGCCATTCTCACACATCTCAGGTGTGAATGTGTTTCCAGTTGCTGTGTAGTGATGGACGCAGCAGAGTTCCGGCGGCGGGGGAAGGAGATGGTGGACTACATAGCGGATTACATGGAGAACATAGAGCAGAGGCAGGTCTACCCGGACGTGGAGCCGGGCTACCTCAGGGACCTGATCCCACAGGAGGCCCCCGAGAGCCCAGAGGCATATGAGGCCGTGGTCAAAGACATCGAGAGAGTCATCATGCCAGGGGTGAGATAGAACAGCACAGAAAAACCTGTTCAATATCTGTTCAACAGCGACACCATTACATATTTATCTGGTATACTCCTAACAGGACACTGGTCCAGCACTCTTATCTGGACTGAGTTATAAAGACTGAGAGGTTATTCACCCCTCCATCCACAGTTTCTCTTAACTGTACAGAAATTTAAACTGGGACTGTCCTATCCCATGACTATGACAAGTCACATTGGGACATTTGAATTAATTTAGTCGTGATGATGAAAGCCTCTCTGAAAACTGTCCATTTGGCCGTTTTGGCTTTGAAAAGACTTGGCACATAGAAAGCTTAGATCAGACCTCTTTCTTTTATCTCTCTGCTGCCTACGAATGTTTGTTTTGGTGCACAGAAAAGATATGTTGGCATTTAGCATTTAACTAATCTCTTCGCCGGATTGGAGTCAGAGAAGATCAGATCAGACCACAGTTTAAGATCGTGATGTCTTCCGTAAAGACAGAGAACGTGCGCACATCTTAGTGCTGCTGGTGTTGGACCAAACATAAGAAAACTGATAGGAAATGATAAAGGTGTACAACTTTGATCAATGTGGACCCTTTGTATTCCCTTTCTCGTCAATGTCTTGAGTCACAGCTTATCCTAACATGCTCCAATTTCCTGTATTCTTTCTTTCCCATCTTGAGGCTTTCATATCTGACTGTTCAGTAGTAGTAGTAGTATTAAACCATCACACTCATAGACACTTAAGTCATGACCTCCTGGTAAATCATTTTCATCCAGTCGTAAAGTGTTCAGCTTCATTATTCCACCCCTGTTTGACGGCCGGGCTAAAACTCATTTTTCCCCAACACCTTCGCTGTAAGTGGTGTAAGATACGTAAGTTAATGAGTGACTCACTGCTGGAAAATCTAGCAAGAAAGGCAGAACTATACAGTGCCTGGGGCTTGCCTCTCTCTCTATGTCTCTCTCTCTCTCTCTCTGTCTCTCGCTCTCTCTCTCTCTCTCTCTCTCTCTCTCTCTCTCTCTCTCTCTCTCTCTCTCTCTCTCTCACACACACACACTCTTTCCTCTCCTCACCTCTCTCCCCAACTTCTCTCCCTCTCTTGCTCCCTCTTTGCAATGATTAATTCTATGTGACCCTGCCAAGTCACTAGGTGAAACGTTGTTTGTGTGCATGCAACCTGCAGCCATAACAGAGCAGAGATGGAATTGAATAAAGATGTGAGCAATTATGCTTTCGAGAAAATTATGCTTTTTTTAGCTGCACCTTTTCAGTATGTTCCTAAGGTCCTCAGAGAGACGGATTGCAAAAAATGTTTTTTCCTGTTAAATGAAAAAAAAGAGAACAAAACCATGTGACAACACTACGAACATAAACACACATTTCCATACCACCGTTATTGTAATACCATGGCACCGTTTCATGCTGGGAAAACCCTCCTATGAAAAAAGAACGTTTAATTGATTTTTTTCCAGTTCAGAGGCCAGTGTTTTAGGTAGAGAGATTGTGTTGTTACAATCACAACAGAACTAACAACGACAACAATAGTAGGCCTAATACAACATTTCAACATAATTTGTTTTATTATTAATAATAATAACAATAACATGGTTTGTTAAATAAAAACTTTCAGTGGTGTTTTAAAACTGTCTAGAGGTTCAATGCTCGTAGGTGCCATGTTATTCCACAAATGAAGAGTAAGTTTAGCAGTTAATCAGGTTAAACCTTTTTTGTGTTCCAGGTGACCCACTGGCACAGCCCATACTTCTATGCTTACTTCCCCACGGCCAGCTCATTTCCGGCCATGCTGGCCGACATGCTGTCTGGGGCCATTGGCTGCATCGGCTTCTCCTGGGTAGGACAAATGTCTCTGTCTCTCTGAGCCGATAGTTGTCAAAGTAGGGGGCGCGCGGCCCCAAGGGGGTGCTGGGGGGTTTAGCACAACAAAGGGAATAATTCCATAATCCGAATAAGTGTAAATCCACGCCCAACTTCAAAATCTTCACCGCTTGATTGGTCCACAGGCTGCCAGCCCGGCGTGCACGGAGCTGGAGACGGTGATGCTGGACTGGCTGGGGAAGATGCTCAATCTGCCTGAGGACTTTATCGCTGGCACCGCTGGGAAGGGAGGTGGAGTCATACAGGTGATCCAACCATTCATTTCGTTCGTGATGAAGTTGTGAAGTTTTTGCTAGGCAGCGCGCATGCCCACTGCGTCCCACTTGAAGCATCCTGGTTAGAATTTCTGTTCAGGACGAGGCATATGGGAGTGACTTCTGCGCCGCAGTCATGTCACATGGTGTCAAGTCATCGCAACTTTTTTGCTAAGCAGCGGCGCAGGCAGCTCAGAGCAACTGCTCTGGCATGGGACCTCCTCCATGCCGTCAGTAATACACCCGTGAATTGCGGGTGTAGTCCACATGCTTGTGAGGCAGTTCACTTGCTGCTTCAAGTAGGAAGCAGCGTTTTTTTTAAACTTTAAATCACGTTACATATTTTTGTTCATCTTGTTTGCCAAGCATTCAACCCCACCTTTCTAAGACCAAGCAGATCTCGTAATCACGAAAATAGGCTCGTTCGGGACGAAGCAGTAAGATTTTTGCTAGGCAGTGGGTATGCGCACTTTGCCAGTTTCAAAATGGCAAAGTGCGCATTCTGGTTACCAGAATGCATCAAAATGGCAAAGTGTGCATGCCCACTGCCTAGCAAAAATCTTACTGCGTCGTCACGAACGAGCCTATTATCTGCTTGATTGCAAACACACCTATTGCAAATCAATGGAGAACACGCCCACCTCTGTCAAAAAATGGACTAAAACTGTGTGAATATGAAGTAACACATTAATCAAAGACCAGATTTGAAATGTCAGGCTAAATATGTACTTATATCATGAGTCGATATAATACATTTCAAAATCAAATTATATTAATTATGTAGATATTTAGCAACACACTTCAACTATTGTCATTATAGTGCGTTGAAGGGCATTTCCACATTATTAAGCCATATTTTGACAGAGGTGAGCCTCCTTCTCCATTCATTTCCATTTCTCAGGTCTACCTCCAAAAAATGGCTACCACAGATTGCTGTGAAAAGGGGACAGGGTCCACTCAAGTTCTACCTCTATGATTCAACCCCACCTTTCTGAGACCAAGCAGAACTCGTAATCACGAAAAAAACTGCTTGATTGCAAATGCATCTAATGTAGCCTATCTGGACTTGAGGCTGCGTGAGCATGGAGTAGACACATTTTCTCTACACTCCCACCTGTCCTTTAAAATCCCACATTTTAGCCCCTTTTTACTCTCTATGTGCTATTGGCACATCTGTCAAAATCAGATGAGGATTACTTTGCTCAATGTATTGGTTTCATGATTAGCCTATTATGTTTAACACACACACTCAGCAGTGTTGCCAGATGTGTCTGATCAAATGCCGCCCAAAAGGTGCTCAAAAACCCCAAGAGGCGCTAAATTCCTCCCGATGTCAACAAATTGCATTGATTTCTGTGGGCATAAAACTGCAGAAAAAAACGGCAAATGTCCATATAGCTATACCGTAAACCATTTATGAAATTGATCAGTGATGCAGTGAAAACAAAAATGACACTGCACCACTTCAATGACAAAGCAATCACTAATGGATTCATGGCATTGCTTGATTCATGGCGTCACTTGACTTTCAAAGTAATGTATAGCTAGGGGAAGGCTTCGCTCAGTCTTCATCAAAACGACGTTTAGGGTGCTGATCCAAATCCCACTCAATTTAAATGAATCAAGCGAGGCAACACCATGCACATACGGCTTATTATAGGCTAACACAGGTGAGTTTTTGTGCACAGCAGAGGGAACAAGCCATGACCGTAAAAAAGCGATGTAGGGCCTACGCAAGTTGTGGCTTTGATTTTATTTCCTTGATTTTCAAGAATCTTTCAGTGTTCCTGTTTGTTGTTTCTTTCCATTTACTGATTGATCGCATGAAAGAAAATGACACATTTTTTGAGTGGATAGGCGAAATGACAGGTTGAAAGCTACTCCAGCATATGTTTTTGTTTGGCAATCAATGACAATCTTTTGGCAATACAAAACATTAGGAGACACGGTCACGCCGCTCTTTTGTTTTGAGTGGCCAACAGTGTGTCACTGATTGCCATCATCACGCCTGGAAAAACAACAGGAAATTGCCTTTTAATCTGTCACTCAAAAAAACCCACAAAAAAACAGATGGAGATGGTGGGGCTTCAGTCGTGACAAGGCGCGGAGTGGCCATCGGGAAATCGGGGACTTGTCCCGGTGGGCCGCGGCCACGAAATATATTGCAACGGCCATATTACGTTCTCAGCCGGCCCTGAAGCTTTTAACCGCATCATACTCTCTGCTGGCCTCAAAGTGTTCCAAAGTCAACGCTAATGTGAATTACCTACAATTCAATTCCTATCTTTTCAGTGGATGACTCAAGAGTATATATACCGTTTACCCGACCGCAATACCTCAGTGACGGTGTCAAACACTAAATTGGCCACACCCCTTCTCTACTGATAATGTTCATACACCGTAGATCGCGGAAGTTTACTAGATCTTAGTAACATAGTTTCGTTTTCAGTATTTCAAGAACCTGTGATATTTAGATTGGTTACCAAGGAACGGAAATATTAGTCAGTTGTGATTTATTTTCCGATTTCCACATGACTGTTACAGTTTACAGTCTGCCACTGCAGATTCACTTCTTCTGTGGTTATTGACTTGGGTTACGAACATACTCCACCAAGTGGTAAGGAAGTGAACTGCAGCTAAGCAGGAAAACACGCTGTACATGTTTTGATGGCATTGGTTTGGAACTAGAGGTATATCTCCTTACAGTCGAAATAATGTTATATCATATATTTATATATAGCACATTTAGGATGTAGCCTATGTAATGTCTGAAGAAATGGAACAAAATAATTACCACACAAGATTCTGATGTGAGCAGTGTTGGGTGTGTAGCCTAAACTGTGGATTAAAATGTAATTGCAAGAAACAAAGACATTTGCTGCGACGAAGACAGCGTTTTAAGGTAGGCCTACATCGTTTGGTTATACATTTTGTTGACTTATAGTTGTGCTTTGAAGTAGCTAGGTTTGGCTTATTTGCTGCATGGTGGGTTTATTGCACAATGTAGACAGACTTTTTGTAAGCTATAGGCTACTATACTATATTTTGTGAGCCTACTCTTCTAAAAATCCCCACACTCAAAACTTTGTGCCCATGCTCATCCGTCTTCCTTAAACGATATTTCAATTTCAAACTGTCAAAATGACAGTGGAGTGCATATGGAACAGCAGCGTGATGTAGCCTAACCTAGTAGGCCTATGAATGCTTTGGACTGTGATGATGGCTCCAGTGGTGTAGTCTACTTTTTGAAGTGGGTATACTGTATATTTGAGCATTTTTTATGTGTACTGTATATATTTGTGCTATTGTAAATAATGGATTTTAAGTGGGTATACTGCAATCCCTGAAATTTTGAAATGGGTGCGTATACCTGCGTTTTACATAGACTACACCACTGGCTGTGCATTTCATCAAGGTGTAGGCTAAATTCTCCAATTCAGGTTGATATTTTGACTACACTAATGTTCACATGTAGTACGACTGCAGATTTCGTGGCTTTTGTCTTTTTGGTTAGGAAACCATAATGTTCGCTTTGTTTTTTTTTTGTTTTTTTTTAAAGAGGGCCGCCAAGGGGAAAATTCTCCCGGTGGGAAAAGGTGGGCCACTCCGCCCCTGGTCGTGACAAGGGGCAGTTTCCCATTCATTATTGGTCAGTCAACACCAGCCCGCGTCAGAGTAGAATGCAATATCTTTGGCCCATGTGCAGCTGTGGCCTACTGATGACAGTTTAATCCTCCTCTTCCTCCTCCTCCACCTCCTGCTCAATATGTCCTTTGCCATTCACCCATTCTCCTCTTCCTCATTTCATCCTCTGCTGTTCACCCATCCTCCTCTTTTCCTGTCCTCCTCCTCCTCCTCTTCCTCAGTGTGTCCTCTGCTTTTCACCCCTCCTCTGTGCGCCTCACTTACTGTCCCCCACCACTTCAGTCAACACTAGGCATCCCTTCACCATGGCAACAAATGGCTCTCGCAAGACTAATGAGGGCCCCTATTGTCACTGCCAAGCCTGTGCTTATTATGATGACAGAGCAAAGCTTATCGGAACAAACTAAAACACCACACTGAGAGGGGAAAAAGTCACATTTGCATTTGAATTTGCTCTGTGTAAACACAGTTTGAAGAGGGGGTGTCCATGAAAAGATATGAAGTTGCCCATGTGCCCAGAGCTCACCTGCCTACTACATGTATTCGGTGATGATTAGCCTGTTTCAATACCACATTACTGTATTTGCTTCACTTTATATTTAAGTGTGAAACCAATTGGAGTCAGATGACTGTGTTATTCAATTCAATTTTCTGATGTCAATCAATACAGATCTTGAATCTGGTGGACATTGGTGACATTTCTGGCCTGAACTGTCGAAGTTGCCTTTGTGAGGTCACATAATGCTGCTAGGTAGACATTTTGAAACCAGATATCACTGTGCCTATGCCACTGATTTAATTCGTTCAAATGTACAGTGTTCTGTAATGTCTAGACTTTAAGTAAGTTTGAACTATATGCATAGTAAACACTGTTGATGTAATAGTATGGGCAATTCCATATCGGTTGGAATAGATCCGATGGAATGGTGTTCAGTTTTTCCTGATTTTGTTCCAAACATTCCTCCATGATCCATCTATCATAAATTTTAGCTTGATATCTTGTTTAACTTCTGAGATATGGTTCTTCAAATACAGGCATGTCTCGTTTCAACAGCAACACTTTTTTCCTCCTCTGCTAATACAACCATGTTCTTTTCCACACAACAAATTTTAACAGGTGCAATGAGCAAATTTGTACTGTAGGCTATCAAACAGTACTGTGTAGATTATGTCTGAACCAGACGTGACTAGCATGAAGACAATGTTCCTGGTGTAAAATGTAAACCAGGGGTGTCAAACTCATTTCGGGTCTAAGGACCAGTAATTGAAACTTTAAAAAACTGCTGCATCGATTCTGGAACTTGCCGCATTGACTTGGATCGTCCATGCCCCGCATTGGATCGCCGAATCGATCATTGTTGATGTCACAGGGGTAAAGTTTTTTTTATAGCTAGTTTTGGGTTAACCTTTGCCCGTGACCAGGCAACACCATTGATGAACAAGAATGTGGCAGACAGAGGAATGATCACAGACACAAGGATATGGTTTCACATTTATTCACTATAAATACAATTAATATTAAAACCTTCGAGAGTCCAAGTCCACTGTCTACACTAGCCTACCCCATCCCATGAATGTCCTTTCATCAGTCCCACAGTCTGCCACCAGCCAGTAGGAATGGTCTCCTGCAACCACTTCTCCCAACCACAGGATCCCGCCTTCAGCCATCATACTTCAACCAGGAGTTTGCAGGCTCTCGGTTAACACAATCGATAGTTCGGATAGCCAACGGCTATCAGGTCTTCAAAGGAAATCAGGTCTTATGTCAAACATCCTAGTGTCATTTTAATCTCATCAAATCATGTATCCATGTGTAGGGCAGTGCCAGTGAGGCCACATTGGTAGCCCTTCTTGCCGCGCGCCACAGGAAGGTGCAGCAGATGAGGAGGGAGCAGCCAGACAGGCCTGAGGCAGACATCGTCTCCAAACTAGTCGCTTACACTTCAGAACAGGTGAGTCGCTAGTGTTAACTAGGCCTACATCCTAGAGTATTTTTTACCTGTACTGCATGACACCGTTAACACATAGGCATAGCCTATATGGATATTTTTGAAAACCATTGGTGTTGGCCTCTAATTTATATAAACTGAGCTTTAGAATGCACATTTCAAGCCTCTGGTTTTAAAATAAACTACATCGCACCTGTCACAATGGAGTTTGTATTTATATCCACATGTCATGTTTACACGTACGTAAATGGACGAAAAATTATCTGCATTTAAAAATATGCACCTATGTAACCTAAGTATATGTCTATTTATTGTAATATATTATGTGTGATAATAATGTCCTATGAAGGAGATCGATCACTGCTCAAATGTGCAGATGTCATATTGATCAGCAGATGTCATACTGATCATTCCATGATTCCCCTCCATCTCACAGGCACACTCCTCTGTTGAGAGGGCTGGTTTAATTGGTGGCATGAGGATGCGTAAGGTTCCCACTGATGAGAAATTTGCCGTGGGGGGTGAAGCTTTGAGGAGAATCATTCAAGAGGACAGGAAGGCTGGCCTAATCCCCTGCTACGTGAGTAGACAGGCAGTCTTCATTCATTCATTCATTCATTCATTGGCTGCAAAGAATGTAGCTCAGGGACGTCAAACTCACATTCACAGGGGGACAAAATTAAAATCCGGGGTGAGTCCCGGACCAAACTCAATATGGACATTTATTTTAAGCTCTTAATGCTCAAAGGCAAACTGCACAAACACTCACAAACACTTTCTTTTGTATGAGTGGCAGATGATGCACGTTTTCATTTCATTGGCTGAAAGTACTGATATACAGCAAATGGCAATATTTGACACATAGGATGGGATTTACAGTAGGCCTATTTATAATCATTATCATCAATTTTTTAATTGAGACACTTAATATGTATTTTAACATTTAGACTTAAAATTTCAGTGCGCAGATTCCATGATTTTCTGCGATTTTCCACATGCATGACCACAAACCAACCTAGTGACTGTTTTCCATGGCAGCACTGTAGGAGTTCATCTGGTGTCTCAGATATTGTTGCTTCGGACGTAATTGCATCTCCCTCTGGTTTCTGTTTGACTGTTCTGCCCTGAGGACTTAGCAGGCCAGTAATGTAATCACTGACGCCTTTCTCTTCACTCTAACTGAATCAGGAGGGCCACCACGGTCTTCCACCAACAAGGGCTGTGAATGGAATAGCCTACTATTGGTTTATTTTCTTTCTTTCTTCCTTCCTTTAAAAAACATGTTTTGACCCCACATATTGACTCACTGATATTGCCCTAAAGTAGGCTATGGCAGAGATATGGCCTACAGTATAATGTATGTCTCGATGCAACTGTATTGAATGTATTTTTCATAGTATTGCCTGAATACACAATATGATAAATTAGTTCTAATCCATTTGATCTCAATTCCACAGTTCTGTGCTACCCTGGGAACGACACCTTCTTGTGCTTTTGATCACATTTTAGAACTGGGCCCACTATGTAAGCATTGACTTTCATTCATATTACAAACTACTGTATGTTATATGTCCAGTAGCAAATCTTCCAAATTATTCCAAATTATGTGAATGAGTATACACATAAGTCTGTGGTATGATTCCAGAAAGCAAGTTTAGTCTCTTACCTGGGTATACGATAAGTCTGAACAAAATGTAAATCTACTAATGGAAGAGGCTTCTGGCTCAGTTTTGATCGAAGGATAACTGCAAGTCTCTATTAAGACGTTTACAAACCACTTGGGCTTAAGTTGACCAGGTTTTGGAATATTCCCCTGTTTAGGTGCTATAACAAACTATGCTGTCTCTGTGATGCAGGTAATGATGAAAATGTATGGATGCATATCGATGCTGCCTACGCAGGGAGCTCCTTCATCTGTCCAGAGTTCAGGCCTCTTCTAGATGGAGTTGAGGTAAACAACAGTAGTGCGTCACATTCACAGTATAATAGTATTATAGCAATAGCGCTAGGATTTGTATTGCACTCTATTCTTGTATAGAACATTTCTTTTTAATCAATGATCCTGTTGGGGCAGTTCTAATTTCAATAGGAAGCTGGTTCCAGCATTTGGCAGCACAATGGCTAAATGTCATTTCACCCTGTCTGGATTTTACCAAGCACAACCAGTAGAGCAGACTCAAGACATATTTTAGGATCGCTCGTCTGCATATCTGCAATTTAGTTTGCACCTACAGTATAGGCCATTGGGTGACCTATAGGCCATTGGGTGATTTATAGACGAGAAAATAATATAATATAGTGACAACATTGTATTCAGAAATATACATTGTCATTCCTTCCTGCTAGAAGTCATTGCCCATGCATCTGTAAAAAAGCTACATGATAAATATTTCAGAAGGCCATAATTTAACCTGCAATTAGCTGAACTTAATTAGAGTTAGAGTAATTAGAGTACAAATCCTGTTTATACATAACAATATATATACGGTACATGGTGTCATTACTGTAGGCCTACTATAAGTGTTTCAATGTGAAGAAAATGTAAATAGGCTGACAGCATCATTGTTTCACAAAAACAGCCCAAGCATGATGAAATGTTCTGCACACTTTGAAGCTAACAGGGGTTGTCTGTGCAGGCCTGGAAAGAGCAGCATTTAAATGTCAAAAGATGGGCCCGCACAGAGTGAGTGATGTGTTTAGAAATCTGTGCAAAATTAAAGAAACGTAATCTGCCATTGAATTTCAATGCCTCTCCAGCTGGGCAGTGTCTTCCTGTGCCTCTGATAAGGGTAAAGTAATTTCCTGAGGCAATGGCAGACCTTTAGATAAGTCGAGCTGAAAATATCACTGTTTACTATCAGTCGAGAGTTCAAGCCATGGTGGTGAAGATGATCGGAACCACAAAAAGAGGCCTGCATGCTTATTATCTTTGACTTCAATGGCAAGCTGTGTCCAGCAGGCTCCGGAAGTTGCCTGGCATAGCAACGGTTTCCAGGAAGTGAAGCAAGACACAGAGGCAAGCAATCAAAAAGGCCTCTTCATCACGTCTGTGCTGTTCCTTTTGTCTTCTCCTGCCTGTGGTGGCAGATGGCACGGATATTTGAAAAGCAGAACAGCAAACAGATGAAACAGCAGATATGCTAGCTTTCATTTATGAAACAGATAAGCATGGGCTGTCATTATTAAAAATAAGACCCAGACTTATATTAGTCTTTTATAAGACTTACATTGTTGTTTGTAATCAAACATGTCTATATGAAAAACAATGTTCATCTAGACCCATATCATGACAAAGATAGGGTCAAGAAACACATGAAAGATGGGGGAGGTGGACAAAGAGGTGGCCTTTCAAATCCCTCTGCATGCAATGGGATAGTACAACCAATCAACGCAACCATTTTGATGACGTATGATCCACTTCACAGTGGTCCAGCCTTAGGAGCATTCATTCTCACAAGGCAAGCCATATTATATGGATTTGCACAAGATGACCCTGGCAGTGCATTTTAAATGACATGTGGTGACATGCTGCTTTGTTTGTTGAAGTTGGGTAAACCACACCAGATATTGGCACCTGCTGGCCAAACATGTCCATGGTTGTAGCTATTTACAATTTTAGTCTCACTGGCCACTTTGGCATGTAAGTTAATCTTGGATATGACATATACACATGTCAGTAGCATATGTTGCTTTTGTCCCTTGTGTAATATTTAGGTTAAAGAAAAAAAATATTTGTCTTTTATACTGTAGTCATATAGTACTTGTCGTTTATACTTTTATAGGTAGTTTCATTTAACAAACTATGTTCACGGCACTGATTGACTTGTTTTATCACTTCATTTTATGAGCTTAGATGTATCGTCTAAGAAAATACTGACAACAAAACTGGCTAGTAGAAAGGCTGAGTGAGTGGCTAGTCACTCTGGAAAACCACTGGCCACGGTGCCTGGTGAGCAAAAAGCTCTGCTGTGTGAATGTGGTGAATTTTGCTCTGTATTGTGTGCTGGACTCAAAGACATTCTTTTTTTCCACTGCAGTTTGCAGATTCTTTCAATTTCAATCCTCACAAATGGCTTTTGGTAAACTTTGACTGCTCGACGATGTGGTAAGTATGCTTCAAATATACTGTATAATGCACAACCCAGTGTTTGTCACTTGCAGTTCAGATAATGGTGTCATCTTGGATGTATTGTAATCACAGACCATGACATTGTTAATGATCCATATGTTATTGTTCTTCTTGAGGGTGAAGAGGAGATCAGACCTGATCGGGGCTTTCAGAATGGATCCAGTCTACCTAAAACACGACCATCAAGAATCAGGTAACGCAAACGTTATTAGTGTTTACATATTGTAGATTCATTAATTATTAATGAACTTCCACTTGTTGCTATTTAAGTTGAAGCATAAGTGTCTGGAATGCGGTTGTAATAAATCTCATCGGCCAATTAAATTACACCTTTTCCAGTGGCTAATCAAAGTCACCTTTTTCTTACAAGCTAAAGCATCATTCTCATTGGCTTGATTTTCTAAAGTGGTTTCTTTGTTAAGAGCACAGTGTTTGTTTCCTGTTTAGAGAATTGTCTCTGTTTTAAAATGAAAATGCAATGGACACTCAATGCAATGGCAGAAGACGGTTTGTGGCAATGTGTAGACCACACATAGGTTCTCATGTGTTGTCAGTCAGTGTTTTGAGTATGTAAATTGTCACATTGAAAACTTGCCTACATATGTAGAATCATACGTACATATGCTGTATGCATAGAATGTGTACAGATGGGTGCAGCCCTCATGCTCACACACACACACACACACACACACACACACACACACACACACACACACACACACACACACACACACACACACACACACACACACACACCATGACACACACACACACACACACACACACACACACACACACACACACACACACACACACACACACACACACACACACACACACACACACACACACACACACACATTTTTTCTTTTGCTTTAGATATAAACATTTATTGAGCAAGCAAATATGTTGCACCATGTTTGACTTTCTACTCCTCAGTGTGCATACATGCATTCGTGCGTGCGTGTGTCCGTGCGTGTGTCCGTGTGTGTGTGCAGACAACAGAAGAGTAAGAGGTGTAGGCTATATGATGTTTCTGATGTCATCAATGCACGTGGCCATCAAGAAAACGTTTTGCCTGCCAGCTTGTCAGTGCAATTACTGTAACACCCCCCGTCCCCACCACCCCACCCCATGCCACACACACACTCATGAACAGGCACATGCACACAGGCAGCTCACTGTGCAGCTCTTGAATGAGGTGCAGATAAAAGCAGCGGCTCGCCTCTGCAGACAGGCGGCCCGCGCCGCAGCTGTGCGTGCGCTTGTTGCCTCCCCATAATTGTGCTGACAGAAAAGACAAAAGATTGGAGCCCTCTTCCCTCCCACGACCTGCCAGCCAGCTGACCCCTATGCCGAGCAGGCGCATAGACAGACAAAAACCACTGTATGTTCCTGTGTGCCCAGAGAGAGAGAGAGAGGGAAAGAAAACAAATGGGCAAATGAGATTACATGTTATTGCCTGCCTATAGCCTTTCTTTCTCTCTGTCTGACTCACTCTCCATTTATAGGTTGGCTAGTAGTGCAGCCATCAGTCAATCTGTGGTTTGTGTACTTTGTGTCTATTCATACAGCAGTATTTTTTCCCCCTTCACAGCCATGTGTTAATTAACTGTCTGACTAACAATTTATTGTCATGATCATCTTTGACCAACATCCTTTTTTTGTTTCTTCAGGGTTGGTCACTGATTATAGGGTAAGTCACCAAATCTTTATTAGTTTTCATGGTTTGTTTCTTTTCATCACCACAATAGGTTACAGGCCCACACCAGTCTAAATGTCTGTGAATTGTGCTTCTCAGTTGTGCTTAGATAAAATGTATTGAAGCCTTTACCATATATACGAGTTACTCAGTATAATGTATTCCCCATCAGTGTGCTGACCAGCTGAGTTTCTGTGTTTTCTGGTTGTTGACACATTTCACACACACACAAACACACACACACACACACACACACACACACACACACACACACACACACACACACACACACACACACACACACACACACACACACACACACACACACACACACACACACACACACACACAGTATATAAATATATATATGTTTTATACATACTATGCTATACCAGGAATGGAAATTCTGCCGATATAAAAGAGGTAGAATGTTGAATGTTGATCGCCATTCAAGAACATTTCCCATATTCGTTCTTTCTATATGTTCCACTGTGTTTGTGTTACGTCTCGATAAAGTATCCAGACATGTCATCTCTAATACAATCTCTCCCACCCGCCCTGCAGCACTGGCAGATTCCGCTGGGTCGCCGCTTTCGCTCTCTGAAGATGTGGTTTGTCTTCCGCATGTATGGAGTCAAAGGCCTTCAGGACTACATCCGTCAGGTACTGTAGCCATAGACAGATTACTTCATGGGCCTACTGGGCCCAGGCCCAGGGGCCCAAAGAGTCAATGGGGCTCTTAAACCCAAACCTCTTGCATGGCGTTAAACCCACACTTTTAACAGCTGTTTTGATTTTTTTTCTCTCAGGGGACAAACCCATCAACCCCCAGCAATATAGGGTGTCAAATACCTGATGTTAGTGATGTAAAACACAAAATCTTTTTGTAAACGAGCAACACCCATGGAGGGGGGCCTTTCTTGTTGTCTGGCCCAGGGGCCCGTGGAGTCATGACTGTAGCAGGAGCAGCATGCAGACATGTCTTCTTGGCTCCTGTCAATCAAATTAGCCGGGCTGCATGGCTCCATGCTGAGTAAAGGCCATGGTGTGGTGTGGATGCAAGCCATTTAGGGGCCTGTTTGTCTGCCTGTCTTTAGCGTGTGTAGACCATCATTTCTAAACCGCATTTACACTGATCACACACACACACACACACACACACACACACACACACACACACACACACACACACACACACACACACACACACACACACACACACACACACTCACTCACTCACTCTCTCTCTCTCTCTCTCTCTCTCTCTCTCTCTCTCTCTCTCTCTCTCTCTCTCTCTCTCTCTCTCTCTCTCTCTCTCTCTCTCTCTCTCTCTCTCTCTCTCTCTCTCTCTCTCTCTCTCTCTCTCTCTCTCTCTCTCACACACACACACACACACACACACACACACACACACATTAATTTACAAAATCTAAGATTACAATCTTTTCCCCTTGACAATTTAATGTGTCTTATGTTGAGGGATAGAATGTCAAAAGAACCAACAGAGTCCACTCCTATCTCAATTTCATGTGACTTATTTTTAGGGGCAGAATGTTAAGGCAAACAACACAATCTTTGTTGCAAGTGTGTTGGGGATCATATAGAAGGCACTTTGATAAGCAACGAGGAAACATCTCTGAGTGTTATATGGTTATACTATATTAAATTATTTATTATATGTTATATTATAAAGATCTCAATTTTACGGCACAATAATCAAACCTCCACATGTTTGGCAAATCTGATCTTGTGTCTCAGAAGTGTAACAAACTACATTACTATAGTTTGTGTCTTCCCTGGCATGAAGCAAATATTTAGCCTCCTGACTGGACTGAATGCCCAACGTTTAACAAGCTGTAATCAATGCAATCATTTAAAAAGGAAGTGACAACATTAGGTGAACTGTTGAAAGCACATTTGGACTTCAAGGCATACTGTAGCTTGCCATATCCAAGTCTTGGCTCTCTTGAATCACTCCGTATTCAAAACCACAAGACTTTCGTAAAGCCCTCTAATGGGCTTCGTCAGAGGAAGTGGTCAGTTATTCATCCCGCCAGTTTGCTGCTAATGATCAGATGTGAAGTCAAGATGTACAGTAGGCCTACGGCATTAAGCTTATCAACTGAACTATGTAGGCTACAGTAAATGTGTGCCATAGCAGTAAGAGCCTGCATTCACAGCAAGACTGTAAGGGATTGCACTGCCTCCCTGTGGCCAATTTCAAATCTTTTAACAACAACAACAACAACAACAACAACAACAACAAAATCAGGGGATTAAAGACCATTTTTGAATAAGACATGTTATGTGATACAATTGGGCCATGCAAAAATGCACAGCAATACATTACCATACAATTGCATGTGAAATAGTATGACATACATTTTGCACATTTTACAGTCTATAATAAAGAGGGGTCTTACTGCAGACCCTTACCGTATGCAAACAAGATACCATGCACATTTATGACTCTGACTTGGCTGCCTGTGTGTGAACTCATTTCCTGATTTTTGTGCCTGCTATGTCCATACAAAGGGATTGCACTGCCATCCAGTGGTTGAATCACAATATATTTACTGACATTGTCAGGTGTCTATTCAGTACAAAAATCTTACAATAAATAAAGCCCTTATGAACTCAACTTAAAAAACACTGATCCAGCTCTGTGAATAGATCCAATGCATATACAGTATATCACGAAAGTGAATACACCCCTCACAGTTTTGCAGATTTTTGAGTATATCTTTTCATAGGAAAGCATTACAGAAATGTAACTTTGACACAATGATAAGTGACATATTAACAACATATTAAGCTGCTTAAATTTCTTTTTCACTCAGAAAAAAGCAAAATACAGCCATTAATGTTTGAACATGTACTCACAAAAGTGAGTACACCCCAGATTAAAATCCGGTAGAGAAGGGGCTATGTTGGCTCAAATCGTCTCGAAATGAAACGAAATGAAAAGGGATGACAAGGGAGGTCATCAGTGTGCGTTTCAACCTTTCTTCGCATTGAACTTTTACATTTTGAGTCTGCATCTGGCTTAAATAGATTGGTGTGAGATTTGAATGCAATCCTATGGAGAATATCATGATCAGCTTCAGTAGTCACAGTGCATGTTGACATGCATGTTTCTTTTAGGTGTATTTCAGATTGCCAATGTTGACAGCATTCATGCATCCCCAAACCATGTCAGTCCCACTACCATGCTTGGCTTATGAGAGGATACACCTTTTTTGTAAAACTCACTTGTTTACCACCACACATGCTTGACACCATCTAAAGCAAATTTGTTTATCTTGGTCTCTTCAGATCACACAACATGGTTCCAGTGATCCATATCCTTGGTCTGTTCATCTCTCTTGAGACCAAGATAAACAAATTTGCTTTAGATGGTGTCAAGCATGTGTGGTGGTAAACAAGTGAGTTGTACAAAAAAGGTATATCCTCTCATAAGCCAAGCATGGTAGTGGGACTGACATGGTTTGGGGATGCATGAATGCTGTCAACATTGGCAATCTGAAATACACCTAAAAGAAACAAACATGTCAATATGCACTGTGACTACTGCAGCAGATCATGATATTCTCCATAGGATTGCATTCAAATCTCACACCAATCTATTTAAGCCAGATGCAGACTCAAAATGTAAAAGTTCAATGCAAAGAAAGGTTGAAACGCACACTGATGACCTCCCTTGTCATCCCTTTTCATTTCGTTTCATTTCGAGACGATTCGAGCCAACATAGCCCCTTCTCTACCGGATTTTAATCTGGGGTGTACTCACTTTTGTGAGTACATGTTCAAACATTAATGGCTGTATTTTGTTTTTTTCTGAGTGAACAAGAAATTTAAGCGGTTAAATATGTTGTTAAAAGGTCACTAATCATTGTGTCAAAGTTACATTTCTGTAATGCTTTCCTATGAAAAGATATACTCAAACATCTCCAAAACTGTGAGGGGTGTATTCACTTTCGTGATATACTGTAATTTCATTAATTAATCTGGTGTCTATTGCTGCTCTACTGGTGCTGCTGTGGTGAGCAGTCCATACAGGGTTTCCTGATGTTTATGTATTTGGGTAGTCTCACAACACACTGTTCCGGAACGGAACTGCTGTACTAGTTACTCACAATGTTCTGCTACCATGGTACTACGTTATTCATTACAGAATCACATTAGTCATTTCCATTCTGTTAACAGCAAATGCATAAAAGGGGCTATGTCTTCACACATTAAATGCAGATTACAAATCGTCATATCATCATAATGAGAAATGGGAATAATTTTTGCCTTGCCTTGTGTATCCCACATGGTGTGTAATTTTAACTCCTTTGTTGGTATTTGTCTCGCCTCTTACAGCATGTGCATTTAGCGAAACAGTTTGAAGGTATGGTTCGGAGTGATCCACGTTTTGAGATCAGCGCGGATGTAGTCTTGGGCCTTGTCTGCTTCCGACTGAAGGTAACCACATGATACAGTAGAACTGCCCTGTGTGAAGTTAAAACATGTATTCTTGACTTGGCTGCTCTAGTCACAAGTTATAGCCTATGTGCTTTACATTTACAGTGTATCCCATGTAGTGTTCACACTTTAAATCACTGTTTAATGAAATTCATGTAATTTTCATGCAAAGTGTAGCTTAATAGAATTTCAACATGATCTCCAAAAATTCCGTGCTCCTGGACACGGATGTTAAGGACACAAATATACATTGTACATTATATCATATCAACAAACGTTCAAAAAGGATTGTTGTTGTCCAGTAGGGCAAAGGGGCAGGTGCTTTAGCACCACCTCACCCCTATCTGTGCACACCTATGCATATCTAATGATGTAAAGAGTGTACAGAGCCAGTTTTACCAATAGCCTAGGTCTCCCAGTGTAACTATCATGCATGTGTGCCCTTCCTTCAACAGGGATCAAATGAACAGAACGAAACTCTGCTGAAGAACATCAACAGTGCCCGGAGGATACACCTGGTGCCGTGTCAGCTGGCGGGCAACTTTGTGCTGCGTTTTGCCGTCTGTGCCCGTACCACGGAGATGAGACATGTGCAGGAGGCCTGGCAGCATATTAGTGACCTGGCATCCGAACTTCTGCTCAAGCACCCGCACTGACCAGCCAGCAGGCAGCCGCTGTCACCTGGGGGCAAGCCAATATTTCACTGTACCGCTGCCACTCTGCTTACTGTGTGTATACTGTGTGTGTGTATATATATTTGTGCATCTGTAAAAAGGTCTGTGTGTGTGCGTGCGTGTGTGCATATGTTTCGGCCCATGACAGGAATGTTTGCCCATGCGCAAACGGTATGTGTCAGCGCATGATAGAAATTGCTGGCAAGTGTTAAAGAAGCAGCCTAGACAATGTACTTGATGGCCCTCGTAACAAAGGTAGTCTAAACTAGTAAAAACTAAGAAAAAAGAAATCTTATCATCCTTGAGACACAAGGCACAAGCAAGTTCACTCCATATCTTGTGTTTGTGATACAGGGTGGTAGAAATCCTTTAAAAACACACTGTTTACTTAAACATATTTGTTTTGTATTGAATTTACAGTTAGATTTATTTAAAAAAATGCCACTTTTCACTGAATAAAATTGTAAGACAATGTCATAATATATCCTAATCAAAATGTTACGTACTGTATGTCCACTGCATACCATGATGCCCAGTGGTTAAACATTTAGAGGGATAATTGCAGAGGAGTTCACTAGACTGGAAATACTTTTCAATGTTATTTAAATGTTTAAGATTTATACCCCGCCTCAAAAAAGATCTGTGGAAAGGATTTATTACACAGCTAAGTCACAATATACCAAAGAAAAGAAATGAACATTTAACATGGGTGCACTACACATATACTATGTGGACAATTGTGCATTTGATTTTGCTTAAACTTACCACCAGTGTAGCCAAATGCAACACATTAGAACATTTTTTGTCAGTTGTGATGAATGTTGTGTGACAGGTTCAACTCGTCGATGGTCTGACTAATACAAGTATTTATTTGTAAATGTCTCTTTGCCTTAATGTTATGCCTAAATGTCTTGTAAAGCACATGTGTCCTGTTCCATTGTAGGAGCCTGCATGTTTCAAATAGGATGTGGAAAACTATGTGTGCTTGTGAACATTCCAATCCATCCCTGTCAGTGGGTGCAGTTACATTCACATAGTATTCGAGTTTCACACAGAATATTGTCAGTATTAGGTTTGAAACAATCTACAGAATATTCTGTTTACATGTGTGGAGAGACATTCTGCCATCAGAATATGCCTGGAACATGGCCATGATTCTAATTTATAAAGAGTCTAGGCTACATTACTCGAGCGCAAACGGAATACTGCCACCATTCCATTTCCTTCTATGTAGTTTCCACATATTTAACTGTGTGCATTGTTGGAGAGGTGCTAAATTAACGTAAGAAACTTTTTGGAGCTTGAAAGCGTTTCACAAAATTTTCAGTTCTGGCCTGCTGATACTGTGGTGGGGGTGGGGGGGACCAGGATCCACCAGACAGATGGTGCACACAATTTAGTAACTTAACTAGCTTACAACTTTCATGGCTGGATTGATCATAGGGCATACAGGCCATTTGCCCAGTGAACTGTGTATGATTTTGGCCCGACCCTCCCCACAATAGTACACAACTACAGCAGGCCTGTCTGTAACGGTCAGATAAATAAAACATTTTGGCTGTTGTGGTGGAAATAGCTGATATTAGATTACTTAAATGTCGGCACAGGCTTCATTGTCTCTCTCAGTGCCTGGTGGACTGGTCTTGTCTGAAAATGCTAGCAGTCTAGCCCTGTCATACAGCAATGTGTATGTATCTTCATCCCAAGAAGCTCTCAATCTCTCTCACTCTCTAATCACTCCAATTCACAACCTGACGTGTTAAAGGGTGAGTCATGTCATAGGATGAGGGGCATTGATGCCGTTGTTAACGGTTCATATTCAGATAGTAGCTATATAAAGCCTAAAGGAAGGAAACATTAAAAAAAGCGTCCAACGTCAAGACCTGTTGCTTCAAATGTAGTCCCTTGCGCAAGGCAGTACGTATGTGTATATTACATTACATGTGTTGTAGATGTTATGGTGTTCCAAGTGTCAAGGGAAGCGACGAAGAAATCCCATAGAAATGCTACTAAATGCAATGTATACATTTGTCAAAATAAATATTTATGCAATTATAATGATTCTGATGAAAGGTTGATGATATTTGTATTTATTACAGTGCCTCTTCTTGTTTGTTTCCAGTCAACAAAAACAAAAAGTGCTGGAAAACTAAAGGAATGTCTGGTTTACAATGCACGGAGGAGTCACAACTGTTCTGTCGTGGAAAAATTCATAATAGGAACTGCAGTCTCACAGTTTAATTTAGTTCAAGTTCACCTTTCTAAAAAGGCATACATTTATACACAGTTTATGTAAAGGTAGGCCAAGAAAATATACCGATTGTGTACATTTTGAATGACTAGACCCTACCTGACTTTTCCCCAAATAAATGAAGTAGTCCTATGGGACAAACTTAGTCTGTCTGTCCTGCAGGTGAGGGCACTCACCTGATAAGTGAAGGTGGTGCAAAGGGGGTGTTTCTGATTGTCCATAATAGAGTCCAGTATTTTCAGGGTTTTGTTCTCAGTTGTTGAGGTGAGAGTCTCCAGGTCCATCCATGACTGTCCAGGCATCCAATGTCTCTCTACCTAATGCTACCACCCAGCATGCCACAGCATAGAAGAGCATAGAAGAGCCAGGACAGACTGGTAGAACATACAGTGCCCTCCATAATTATTGGCACCCCTGGTTGAGATGTGTTTTTTAGCTTCCAATTATTTTATTTTTTTTCTAAATAATATGGGACCTTAATGGAAAAAAGAGAAAAACCCAACCTTCAATACAAGTGCATTTATTCAGTGGGGAATAAATCCCACATAAAGAAATAATTATTTAACATCAAATAATGGGTGTCACAATTATTAGCACCCCTGGTGTTAATATTTTGTACAACCCCCTTTTGCCAACAAAACAGCACCTAATCTTCTCCTATAATGTTTCACAAGATGGGAAATGACAGAAAGAGGGATCTTCAGCCATTCCTCTTTGCAGAATCTCTCTAAATCATCCAGAGACCTGGGTCCTCTCCTCTGTACTCTCCTCTTCAGCTCACCCCACAGGTTCTCAATGGGGTTGAGGTCAGGGGACTGAGATGGCCATGGGAGGAGCTTGATTTTGTGTCTGGTGAACCATTTCTGTGTAGATTTGGCCATATGTTTAGGGTCATTGTCTTGCTGAAAGACCCAGTGACGACCCAGCTTCAGCTTTCGGGCAGAGGGCAACAGATTTGTCCTGGTATTTCAAAGCATTCATGATGCCATGCACCCTAACAAGCTTCCCAGGGCCTTTGGAAGCGAAACAGCCCCACAGCATCACTGACCCACCCCCATACTTCACAGTGGGTATGAGGTGCTTTTCAGCATGCGCATCTTTCGTGGTACGCCAGACCCACTTAGAGTGTTTGTTGCCAAAAAGCTCAATCTTGGTCTCATCTGACCAAAGCACACGGTCCCAGTTGAAGCCCCAATACCGCTTGGCGAACTCCAGACGCTTGCGTTTATGATTGTGAGTGAGGAAAGGTTTTCTCCGTGCATGCCTCCCAAACAGCTTGTTGGCGTGTAGACAGCGCCTGATGGTTGATTTGGAGACTTTGTGACCCCAGGATGCTACCATTTGTTGTAATTCTGTAACAGTGAGCTTTGGAGATCTTTTGATTTCTCTTACCATCCTCCTCACTGTGCGTGGTGGCAAAATAAACTTGGGTCCTCCTCCAGGCTTGTTTACCACTGTTCCAGTTGTTTTGAACTTCTTAATTATTCCTCTCACAGTGGATATGGGCAGCTGCAGTTGAGTGGCAATCTTCTTGTAGCCTCTGCCTGACCTGTGAAGGTCGACACACATCTGCCTCACTTGTATGCTGTGTTCCTTTGTCTTTCCCATGTTTAAGAATGGATAAGAGAAATGGCCTCGGTGTCACGTCATATTTATACCCCAGGGAAACAGGAAGTGATGAATTACTAATTATATGTTCCTACATACTCTGGTAAACTTTGTAAACTACTGTAGAAATGACAGAAATGCTTCAATTATATTTATTTCCTGGGAATTGTTAAGGGTGCCAATAATTGTGGAACAGGTGATTTAATGAAAAATAATTATTTTTTAGTCAGGGATTTTTTTATTTTCTTACAATTCATTTGAGTTGAAGGCTACATTTTCCTACAATTTTCAGTGTGACAGTATTCTTCTGCAATAAACACTGAATTTATTTTAAGGCTTTTAACACATCTCAACCAGGGGTGCCAATAATAATGGAGGGCACTGTAAGTGGAAGTCGGCTGCAGACAATGAAGGACCTCAGCCTTCTTTGGAAGTAGAGCCCGCTTTGGCCCCTCTTGTAGAGTGCATCTGAGTTTGTGGTCCTGTCCAGTTTATTGTCAAGGTGCGCCCCTAAGTGGTGCATGCAGTGTTGTGTGATGTTCAGATTCAGATTCAGATTCAGAAAACTTTATCAATCCCATCAGTGGGCAATTAAGTTTGCAGTCCTAGTCTCCATCAATCAGCAATAAATAGTATAAATAAAAAATTTACAAAATATAGAAATACAAAACCTAAAGAAAAATAAATAAATAAATAAGAAAATAAAATACATACACATCTTAACACATACAGTCAAACACCCTGTCCTGTCCGTGATGAACAGCTCTCAGTAAATCAAATATTCGTGTACTCTATCCCTACAACCTTGTTTAATAATGTAATGGTTGTAGGGATGAAAGATCCAGAATAGCGCTTTGTTTTTGTCCTGACAGAATAATAGCGCCTCCCAGGGGGCATTGATGAAAGTTTGATGAAGTCTTAACAATGCTGCTGAGACAGTTCTTGTCTTTGACTGAAAGGCTATTGAACCAACATAAAAAAGAGAAAGTTAAGAGACTCTCAATAAAAGACTGATAAAAGTTATGTATGATGGTTTTAGAGACACTGAAGGAGAAGTGATGTGTTTGGTATTATAATCACAATGTAGTTCATCAGAGACGCATCAGCAAACAAGTCCCTGAGTATTTAATTTCACAGAATGTAGCCCTACAGTTTATGGCAATAAACACTAACAACAGCGTGAATATGCTCGTGGCACAGTGATTGGTTTTGGCACATTGTTCCAAGAGAGTGGCACCAGTGCACGTTCAGCCAGAAAACCAGGATCGTCGTCAGTGCCATGTTTTTTTTTTCAGAAAAAATGAAGGCAGCAGAAGTTCACTCTTGCATACCAATATACAGTGTCTGCATGTAGGACACCCCCCTTTTCACACATCATCAGGACAGATCATCTCCTGAAATTGTCTAATTTCTACTTTCTACACATGGGTAATTCCACCTCTGTCTGGAGGAAAAGCTTGCTACTAGTCAATCATGTCAACCCTGGCAACCATACTCCTAATAGTATTTCAAACTTACATGTGGCTGGGTACAATGGAAATAATTGAAAAATGTTGTCACAATATTGATTACCACTACCATTGATAGACAAAAACCAATCTTTGAACCCCTTTGTACTCGTGTGTGAAGTGTCAAGTTAATTCTAAAGCCTGAAAGTCTGTTTGTGTAGCCAGCCAGAGAAATCTGCTTCTGGCGTAAGGCTACAGCTACCTGTGAAGGTGGTTGAGGAAGGCACCTCCTGTGCATGCATGATGAATATGTATTCCCTATTTTTGTCTAGTAATTGATACAATAAAGATGTTTGTGTCATAAGTCTTATTTTCTTTAGCTGACCCATGGGCACCAGAGGAGGTGCGACAGGCAGCAATGCCCAGCAGGTATTAACAGCTACCTGTACAATCCTGAAGTTCTGGCAAACCCAGTGACTACTGTAAATAAGGGAGTTGGAGTCCAGGGAAGACTTGAGGACGTCCAGGAGAGACTGGATGACAGCAGGGAAAGACCGCACAGGGCGTGGGCGGCTAGTTACCCAACCCACAGCTCCCGCATTAGAGGGAAGCCCAACCCCAACTACGAAGAGTCATAAGAAGCAACAGCCCAGGGGCCCTCCGAGAGGTGGGATGGAAGGGCCGAACAGGACGGACCACACGGTGACGATGGCAACGGAAACGGATTTCCAGAATACCAGAGCTCCAGGAAATGAGGAGAAGATCCTCCGGAGGTGTGAATGTGGATGGGAGAAAGTGACCACGTTTAGAGGCGTCCGGATCCACCAGGGGAGAGCGAAGTGTGGCCAAAAGGGCCAACACAAACCTTACAATGCGACAGCAGGTGAGACAAGGGGGACCAAAAGCCAGGACAAAAACCACAGTGCCAACGGACCCAACGTTGCTGGGGGCATGATAGTGTCAGAGGAACAAGTCCCACTGGTGGAGAACGTGCCCTCACGTGAGCATGAAGACCCAGTCCTCACCACCTCACACCGAACAGAGCCAAACACAGAGTCCAGCAAACCAGCAAGAAGAAATAAGATTAAGTGGCCAAAGTCAAGTGAAGCAGAGGCATGGCGAGCACTGGATGCAGACCTGATCAAGACCCTAGAGGGATCACTGCATGAAGGGTCAGAGACTAAGATTATTCTTATTGGGGACGTTATATATCAGACGTGCAAGGACAGGTTCGGAGAGGTTGTCCCCAGACAGAGGACCACCCTAAGAGAGAAGGGGAGGAGAGAGAAGGAAATCCTCCAACTCGTGCAAAAGTGGCGGCAACTCCGCAAGAACTGGATACAGGCAACCCAAGCAGAGAAAGAGGGGCTCAAAGCCTTGTGGGAGGAGGTCAGGAAAAGACTAACTGGACTTCGTAGAGCCGAACGTATTCGGAAGCGCAACAGGCGGATGGAAAAAGAGCGGGCCAGTTTCTTCAAGGATCCCTTCAAGCATGCCAGACAGCTGCAGGAAGAGAAGAAGACTGGCAAGCTTGAAACCACCAGGGAGCAGTTGGAGCAGCACGTCAGACACCAGTACAGCGATCCGCAAAGGAGCGTCCTCCTTGGAGCACCAGGATATGTACCCCAGCCTGCACAGCCAACAGCTGAGTTTAACATCATGCCTCCCAAGCTCAGTGAGGTCAGGCAAGTCCTCTTCTGCACCAGGCCCCAATGGAGTCCCCTACAAGCTCTATAAGAACTGCCCCAAAGCACTAGAGCTGCTATGGTACCTAATCAGAACTGCCTGGAAGAAGAAAATCATTCCATCTGAGTAGCAAAGAGCAGTAGCAGTCTCCATCCCCGAGGAAACGAACTCCAAGGACATCAGCCAGTTCCATAGCATCGCCCTACTAAACATGGAAGGGAAAATCTTCTTCTCAGTTCTAGCCAGAATAATGACCCGCTACCTGCTTGAGAATGGCTATATTGATACCAACTGTCAGAAAGCAGGGGTGCCAGGATTCCCTGGATGCGTAGAGCATTCCACAATGATCTGGGACCAGATTCAGAAGGCAAAGAGGGAGAAGACTGACCTGCACTGACCTTGCCAACGCGTACGGATCAGTCCCGCACCAACTGATGAACTTCGCCATGGACTTCTTTCACATGCCCACCTGTGTCAAGACCCTGGTAGCAGACTACTTCAACAACCTGCTGATGTGCTTCTCCATACAAGACTTCACTACTGGGTGGCAACGACTTGAAGTCGGAATCGCAATGGGATGTGCAATCTCTCCGATACTATTTGTAGCAGCATTTGAGATCATTCTCATCGGTGCAAGACAAATGGTCGGAGGGATCAAACTGCCAAATGGTCAGAGGCTTCCCCCACTAAGGAGCTACATGGACGACGTCACCTCCCTCCTTCAGACAGCAGCATATATAGCAAGACTGATGAAGAGGATGGATGAGCTGATGTCATGGGTCCGAATGAAGATCAAGCCCTCTAAGTCTCGCAGCCTGTCATTTAGGAAAGGAGTCGGGAACGACTGCACCACCTTTCTTGTCGGAGGGGAAAAGATTCCACTTCTTGCCGAGCAACCCATCAGAAGCCTGGGGAGGCTTGAGAAGGCCAGATTGGTCCTTGAGCTTCGGGAGTCCACAGATGAGTCAGTCAGGAAGGCTAACGCCAGGGTCCTGACTGGCCGCAAGTGGAACGCCCAGACCGAGGTCGACCAAGCTGTCAGCCGGCTGCAGCACAAGGAAATCATGGGCAGAGTGCAGGTAGGTAGAGCAGGCCTAGGATGGGGAGATGCACTAAGATTCTGGTCCAAGGCCCACCGCAAGGAAAGGAAGGAGATGGTGGTGGTGGAGGTGGATGTGACGAGGATGGAGGAAGACCGCTACAAGATCAAGGCTGTGTCTCAGGGACGGCAGGGAAGCTGGACAACCTGGGAGGGAATGTGGAAGATCTCACAGGCAAGACTCAGCTTCCTTATACGCTCAACCTATGACACGCTCCCCTGTCCTCTGAACCTCCACCAGTGGTTTGGAAATGAGGAATGTTGCGCACTCTGCAATGCTCCTAATGCAAGCCTCCAGCATATCTTGTCACAAGGCCGCTACAGATGGCGCCACGACCAAGTCTTCAGGAAGCTAGCAGAAGTACTGGAGGAGTGCAGACAGGATATCAGAATACCAGAGGATATCAGAGGAGGCGGAGAAAGGGAGCTTTTGGGTCTGGCTGCGGAGGAAGGACAGAAACTGGGGGAAGAACACCTAATCCCCAGGCAGCAGCTGCAGGGAACAGCAAGCCTATCTCCCAACCGCCTTGCGCATTCGACACTTCACTCAACACTGTTGCCGCCCCAGCAACCAACGCACTCGAGCACAGCTGCTTTGAAGGGGTTAAAGCCAACAGCCAACGAACACCAAACAGGTCAACTGCCTCACGCACAACCCGTCAGTAAGCATTCGGTTCATTCAGCACCTTTCACTCAGCACTGTTGCTGCCCCAGCAACCAACGCACCGGAGCACAGCTGCCAACGAACACCAAACAGCTCAACTGCCTTATTTTCCTTTTAGTTAGTTATTATTATTTTTTATTTTTTTTAGGCTTATCAAATGTATGGAACATTTGTATTGTTGGTGTAAGAGAGAGGAGGAAAGCTGTACGCCAGGAGCAGATGGGCAGTGAGACTGGCCACTCACTGTGGGCCCACCAGCTGGAGTGGGTGGTGTTGTGGATCAGGGCCGAAACACCGCAGACAAGGCTGAACACCACCTGAAGACATCTGCTTCTGGCATAAGGCTACAGCTACCTGCGAAGGTGGTTGAGGAAGGCACCTCCTGTGCATGCATGATGAATGTGTATTCCCTATGTTTGTCTAGTAATTGATACAATAAAGATGTTTGTGTCACAAGTCTTATTTTCTCTCGCTGACCCATGGGCACCGGAGGAGGTGCGACAGGCAGCAATGCCCAGCAGGTAATGTAAGCTGTGGCGTGAAGTTCTGCTAGGAAGACGAGACGGTACCTCACTTCCATTTTATTTGTCAATCGAGTCTTCTATGGTAGAAATGTAAGCCTGTGGTGTTAAGTTCTGCTAGGAAGGCGAGACGGTATCTCACACTCATCACTGCCCTTAATTATCCAATCATAGCTACCGGATGGGGAATCCCGCCACGTCACTCGCTTATCCTCAGCTTTCAGCCAATAGAATGTCTACGCCTTGGTTTTAAAAATCTTTGTCTGTTTCCACTCTTTGCTACTCAGAGTAAGCAGACGCCGACGCCCCACCTCCATCCCCATCAACCTCCATCCCCTTCAACCTCCATCTCCTTCAACTTCCATCTCCTTGGACCCTGTCTCCTTCAACCTCCGTCTCCTTGGACCCCATCTCCTTCAACCTCCGTCTCCTTGGACCCCATCTCTTTCAACCAACGTCTCCCGATGTCCTGGTTCCCTGGTCCGCTTCAGCCTCCTTCAGCCTCATCCCCATGAGCCACCGTCACCAGTTGGTCCCTGTCCTGTAATGGGGGTAGGCTTCGCCCCTGCCTCATCATCGGCAGGATATGAGCCCCCCGTTTTACAAATTATATTCTGCAGGTCGGGGACCTGCGCCAAAGAGAAATGTTGCCTCCCTGTGTATTAATAAATACCTTTCATTTCATTTTGTCTATTGAGTCTTCTATGGTAGAATTAACAGCTACCTGTACAATCCTTGAGGGTACCGTATATGA
This sequence comes from Engraulis encrasicolus, assembly GCF_034702125.1. Classification (NCBI taxonomy): domain Eukaryota; kingdom Metazoa; phylum Chordata; class Actinopteri; order Clupeiformes; family Engraulidae; genus Engraulis; species Engraulis encrasicolus. The sequence continues at coordinate 34,235,458 of NC_085861.1, forward strand.
AGAGAATAACAAAAAGCGGCAGTTCAAAGATGTGTGGGGACGTACACGTATAGATGAAGCATTGTGAACACAGAGGCAAGAAGTAAGGCGGGTGAGAGAGCATCTGAGAGGAAACCTTGGTGTGTGCGTAAGTGTGTGTGTGTGTGTGTTTGCGGTATTGGTGTATATGGGGTGGGTTGTGTGTGTGTGTGTGTGTGTGTGTGGGGGGGTGTCTATGCATTGAGGGGAAGTAAGGATGTTTGGGCTGACTGGGTGTGTGTGTGTGGGGGGGGGGCACACGGGTGCAGGGAGAGGAATGGGTGGAGAGAAAAAAATGTGTCATGATGTGGAGAAAGGAAGAAACTGTTGATTGTGTTTTCCAGTTTGTGATTTATTTCATTGTAACCACATATCATGACTAAGTAAAAATAAAATTGTCTATATACATAAAAAAAGAATGTTACATTAGGCAATTAGCCCAAGTGACATTTTCAGAATGACAGACGATGACGTCATCATCAGGGCTGCTGACAGCTTTGGCCGGGCCCAGGACTAATCAATCGGACATCTTGGGCCTGTCCTCTCCCTGGTTCCAAGACAACCGAACCCTTTGTCCTCCACTGTCGCCCTACCTGGTGTTCATTACTCTCACCAGTACTGTGTGAAACTGTGGCTGTGTGAGTCTTGACTGCAATAACCACCCAAGAGGAAGTGGGGCAAAGTGAGGAGTCCCTAGTGGCAGCCTAAGCAGATACACAGCTGCATGGGTGCCTCTCGCCAAGTCCCTTACAGACAGGGCTGCTTCAAGGCCCTATAGGCAAAGAGGGACTTTGGGGCCCTTTTCTTCATTTCAGACTATTGGGGAGGGCCCCCCTCAAGAGAGATCTCGATAGCAGTACTACTGCACTTTTTGGTCATTGAATTTAGGGCGGTGCTGCCACACTCACCAAGTAGGTGAGTACAGGTACAGGTGCCTTTCAGCTGGGGGCCCTAGGCAATTGCCTTGTTCGCTTGCCTGGTCGCGTCAGGCCTACCTAAAAACACATCTGTCTGACACTCACTCTGTCTAGCAGACATCCCTTAGCGCTCAACATTAACGGTTACTGTCACTCAGTGTCACTGTCCTTGTCAGTGACACAGGAGGTGAAGGCCACTCCACTCTATGCACAGCACACCACCATGGGTACGGATCACACCACCTTTGAGGTAAGCACTGGGCATCAGGAGGTACGTAAATGTGGCAGTGGACGGTGACCACATGGCAGAGATGTATTTGTAAAAGTAGAGGTAATGATACAATGCAATTGGGTGGGAGACGTGACGCCTTGTTTTTTCGTAACATTGGTTAAAAACCTACAAAACTATTATTTTCCTTTAAAAAAACAAATGTCAATGAAAGAAGATGTGGTACATTATGTTTCATATTAGTCTTAGATGAGAAGAAACATTTTTGTTAAGATTTATGTAAAGGTTTATATGTCAAATGTCCTGCGGTGTGACTGTAACATTAATGAAACCTGGAATATAATATATATATAAGTTAACCAACAACATTTTGAATAATGTATGAAGCATTTGGCATGATTGCATAAATTTTAACTTTATTTAAGATATGTGAATGTGGAAAAAACTCAAGACAGTAATATTAACTACAAGTTCAATTTCGTAACACAAATTGCGTCCTGTGGGGTGACATGTATGTCAATGTTTGTGAATGGGCAGCTGCAAGGCCAACTACAAGGGTCTTAAAGACTGTCTCCTAACCAGTCAGTACCTCAGTTATTGGAGAGTGCTGTGGAAGTTTAAGGTGACTCTTAGCCTCTTAATATGTCTTCATATTGCAATCTTTCTGTCACGCAATGCTTAGGTTCATTTTATGGTGTCCTGTGGTGTGACTGCTCTTATAGGAGGAAAAAAACGTTTTTTTATTAATGAAAACACATATTAAGATTAAACACAATATCATTGTCAAGTTAGCATGAGCTCAGATGTCAGTCATGTTGTATACAAAAGGATTGAAATGGCCATAATGCAGTGAATTCCCTGTGGTGTGACTCCATTTTCCTGCGGTGTGACATGACGTGCTATGTGTTGATGCGGGACACATTCTCCCAAAAATGGCAAAAATAAGGTGAAATTCCACAGACCACTAAGTGCTTTATTTTTTTCTATTTTTTTTTCAAATTTTTATCCATCATTTTTTTCAGGAATTTGAAAAACTTTTTTTTTTTTTTTGCGTTACGCCCTTAAACGTCAACCACCCAATTACAACACCAGTAAGTAGGTTATTGCAGGTGCAACCATGCAATATCATACTACTAGTGATGTTTTTACATCCGTTATAGTACTTCTAGTTATACTTTATAAATCTCTGTCACATGGTTATGGACATGTCTGGTGAGATAATATTTACAGTCGAAATGTTTGCATGTTGTTCATTTTCAATTTTCGATGTTGCAAATCTTTCCTGGCCTTTTGCATATGCAACACTTGTGTTCTAAGACGGGATAAAAAAACAGAACATGGTCTCATGATATGCACTATTTTTATGATGCATAATATTAAGTATGGTGTCATGTATGAAGATTGCATGATGATTCATTTTGGCATTCAAATATTTTTAGCAAATATTGACATATTTCATTCTCTTTTCAATATCTCACGGGATGCCTGACAAAAAAGAAAAGAAAAAAAAATCATTGCCAACTGCAAACTGACAATACTGGTAATCCTTCACTAATTCATTGATGTTTTGATTCCATTGAGAATTGCACATTTTCAATTTCAATTGCATTTTTTTTTTCATGTTTTCATCCCATAACATAACATCAGAATTTTCAGTTCGATAGATGACTTTTACAAACAAGAGGAGTGAAAATGCGTCAGCGTTGGGGGTACAAGCAAGGCTCAGGGTGGTTGTTGAGTGAGTGAGAATTTTATTTAACCTTTGATTAACCAGGGAGGTCCCATTGAGTCACAGTGACTCTTCCTCCAGGGAGTCCTGGCCAAGTTTTACATTTCAGAAAAAAAACACAAAGACAGAGGACAAACCTACCAAGACACCAGACATAAGTCAACTACAAAAAAATAAAATAAATGGACAAAACATAACATGACAAGACTCACATAGGACACATCCTAAAAAATAAAATACACATTAAACAGTAATAAAAGAGTAAAAGGAAACCGACTTATGAGCACCATTTAAAAACAAGTACACCGCTCTGTAAGCGCTGATTTTAAAATATTTTTAAAAGTATTTACAGAGGGTAGTGACTGTAGGTGCAACATATTTTGCAGGTCATTCCAAATGTATGGAGCATAGTAAGAAAACGCAGTCTTGCCTAGCTCAGTTCTTCTTGAGGGTGTAATTAAAAGTATCTTATTTGTGGACCTTGTGCCGTGAGTGCTAATATGGTATGATATAACAGGTCTGAAATATATAGTGGTAGTTTACCTATTAGGCAGCCAGAGGAGATGTGCTACAGCGGCTTTAGGCCCTGACAAAGACTATGAAGACAAAGGGAGAAGGGGGGCAGCTATTGTCACCCTCTACTGCTCTGAGCCCCACAGAGGAAGCCCATCTTAACAGTGCAATGTATACAAAAATCATCACAACACCAGTCCTCTGACATGATATTGATGTGTAGTCAGATACTAAAGACCAGTGTTGGGCAAGTTACTCAAAAACTGTAATGCATTACTGATTACATGTTACTGTCTTTTCAAAATAGTCCCTTACACAATATTACTATATTTAAAATGTAAGGCATTGCACTACTTTTGCATTGCGTTAGTTACTTTCGACAAAGGAGCTGTAGGCCTAAATATGGATCTGAAGATTTATTACAGTGTAAATCAAGATCATGAGTCATGGTTTTCTCACCTCCCATCTATGAGGTGTTTTTGGCAGCATGCAGACTGAAAACTACCAGGTTCAGGAAAAGCTTCTTTCTGACCCACCACACTGAATACCACTAAAATCCAGGTCATTGTAATGCATTGTAACTTAAGTTATTTAGCATTGTAACTACGTAAATACTACTGATTGTAAGGTAAGCCCTTGTAATGCCTTACATTACTGCATTATAGCAACAAAAAAAATCATTACAGTAATTAATTACTTTTGTGCGTTACTGCCCAGCACTGCTAAGGCCAGATGCCAAGTTGAAATACTGATTTCCATACTGGATATGATTGCAATACCACCTTTCACGTGTATTTCAATTTTAAACTATACAATGTAGAAATGCAAAGGTTAAGTCAAATAATTCCTCCAAAGGCTCTTTTCCACTGCCAGTTTTCTGGTAGGCCTACAGCTCGACACAGCACAACTCAGCCGCCACTTTTTGCTTTTCGATTGGGCACAACACAGCTCAATCGAAAAGCAAAAAGTGGCGGCTGAGTTGTGCTGTGTCGAGCTGTAGGCCTACCAGAAAAACGGCAGTGGAAAATAGCCTTTAGGGACTTGTGTTTTAAGTGACTGTTTTTCCCCCTCAATCTTTGCAGATGGACTGGGTGACCTTGTTTGATGATGACTTCAAAGACCTATATCCGGAGAACAATAATAGCTCCTTTCTGGATGATTATGCTTCCCAGTCGTGTGTGTTAGATGATGGGGCCATGCGTCTGTTCCGCACCGTATTCCTGCCGCTGGTCTACAGCCTGGTCTTCCTCTTGGGCGCTGCTGGCAATGGCGTCATGGTCACAGTGTTGCTAAGACACAAGGTATTGAGAAGAATTTAACTCTTTCTTTTTTGTATGCCTACGTAGCCTTCATGTTACGAGGGAAGTCATACACAGAAACAGAAATCTGTTTCACAAATGAGCCCTGGTCAAGATAAACACTGTTTCACTTATAGGGCTTTCAGGCCGACCAGAACGGAGCCGGTGCCGGTGCCCGCACCAGGGTCGTTCGGCACTAAAGTGCTTATCTGCGAACCGGCCGTGTTCATACCAGGCTCTGAACTTTTCCCGCACATGAATGTGTTACCCGGATGAACCTGCTGACGGCCATGCTGTTGTCATGGTTCGCGGAGAAAAACCTTGTGTTTTGCGGTTCGCATTGTGAACCAACTTTCCGGTTCGCGAACGCTAAAATCTATGGCATGAATATGACGGCTAGTTCGCGATTAGGTGCGGGAATGGGCACTGGAACGGTTCTCAGTCGGCCTGAATGCGCTACAATAGGACACATATTGACAACACATGCAGTGTGAAACAAACTGCAGTGTGCAGGGGTAGTAACACTTTATTTTAAGTTACATGTTAACCTTAGAATTAAACAAAAAATTCTTGTTCACTGCCAATATGTCCCTTATAATTGATATAATCGTAATGAGACCCTTAGGTATGTAGTAGTGGCTAACATGTGACCCCAATTGTAAATTCTTACCAAATATATTATATTGTTAGTATTAGTATTATTAACTGTGTGCAATTGTATAATAATAATATTAAGTGTGATGTCCATGAGTGTTTAGAAAGGCACCCCTAATTTAAATAAAATGTATTATTATTATTATTATTATTATTATTATTATTATTATTATTATTATTATCATCATTAAGGGCCACTTGCGTGTGACGGAGATCTACCTGGTGCACCTGGGTCTGGCGGACCTGCTGCTGGTGTCCACGCTGCCCTTCGTGGTGGCACGGGAGCTGGCAGGGTGGCTGTTTGGGGTCGCCCTCTGCAAGATACTCAACCTGCTGGCGTATGTCAACTGTTGCACTGTATATGTGGTTTTGTATACTGTACTGTTTATGGTTTGGAAATTGGAAAATGGTTTTCAATTTTTTTCAGATTGAAATCTCATACTAGTATCCACCTTATTAGCTTGCCCACTAAAAACTGCCCATTTCAACATTTGTTGCACTTCCGCAGCATTTCCCATCTGCTAGTTCCTGTTAGCCTGTCCCTTGCCCTTCGGAATGCAGCTGCTACCAAAATAGTAATGGTGGCGCCCTTGTAACCATGGATAACTAGGTGGATAGGGAGAATGTGGGTTGTCTTTTACACCCTCATTATCCTCACATTGCTCCAAGATGCTGTCAGTTGCTTTTGATAAAATCCTGTAATGTAATGCATTGTAATGTAATGTAATGCAGTATAATCCTCTGCAGGTATTTGAGTCCACCATGCTCCTTTCTGTAGTATAGGGTAATGTAATGTAATGTAATGAAATAGTGTTAAGTACTTTGCTGTAACACTTTCAAATAATTACCTATTCACAACTTTATAAACACTTTATTAACATGTAATAATAATTAATAATCAACAAAGCATTTACAACTGTTTGTAAATGACTAATAACCAAACTACGACTGAACAGTGGAGTGTGAATCAACTTCTACTGTGTGATTGTTATGTGGTTTCATGGCGATGCAACTGTGCTGTGTCTGCTGTGTTAGCATACTATTTCTTGCCCATGTATAAACATTTGTAAACATTTTGTTGATAATTAGTTCATCATTTATTAGTGGTGTCAACAATAATCGATTCGGCAATGCAATGCAATGCGGGGCATGGATTCAATTAAATTGAAGTTCCATAATCGATGCGGCAATTTGTTTAAGTTTCAATTACTTCTGTGGATATTTCAGGAGCAAATGTATGTTAAATTAAATAAAAGCACTTCAAATCATTGAAAACTGCAAGACTGATACAGAAAACGGCCAATAAAATGTTGCTAAGCATCTGACTACTTGTATTGCCTCATCATGACTGATGAAACATTTGCTTTGCTTTCAGTAGAAATGTAATGCATTGCCATGCATTGTAGAATTGAATTGAATCGAATCGAATCGAATCGAATCGCTACCTCCCGAATCGTAATCAAATCGAATCGTGAGGGCCAATGCACACCACTATATTATTTTGTGTTTATATTGTATTATATTGTATTAAGTGTTTATAAAGCTGTGAATAGGTAGTTATTCTAAAGTGTTACCCTACTTTGCTGTACAATATGTAGGCCTAAGCTCCTGCTGAATAGCTGCTCCTCTCTATAGTGCAATGCAATGTAGTGTAATAGTGTAATGTAATGTAGTGTAGTGTAGTGTAGTGTAGTGTAATGTTATGTAGTGTAGTGTAGTGTAATGTAATGTAGTGTAATGTTATGTAGTGTAATGTAGTGTAATGTAATGTAGTGTTGTAATGTAGTGTAATGTAATGTAGTGTTGTAATGTAGTGTAATGTTATGTAGTGTAATGTAGTGTAATGTAATGTAGTGTAGTGTAATGTAACGTAGTGTAATGTTATGTAGTGTAGTAGTGTAATGTGGTGTAATGTTATGTAGTGTAATGTAGTGTAATGTAATGTAGTGTAATGTAATGTAGTGTAATGTTATGTAGTGTAGCAGTGTAATGTAGCGTAATGTTATATAGTGTAATGTAGTGTAATGTTATGTAGTGTAATGTTATGTAGTGTAATGTAATGTTGTGTAATGTAGTGTAATGTTATGTAGTGTAATGTTATGTAGTGTAATGTAATGTTGTGTAATGTAATGTAATGTAGTGTAATGTAATGTAGTGTAATGTGCTTTAGGTATGTGAGTCTGCTGTGCTCCTCTCTCCTGCTGGCCTGCATCAGTTTCGACCGCTACCTGGCTATAGTGCACGCCGTGCCCAGCCTCCACAGCCGCCGACCCCGCACTGTACACCTCACCTGCGGCCTGCTCTGGCTGGTCTGCCTCGCCCTGGCAATGCCTGAAGCTGTCTTTACCACAGTCATCACGGTAATGATTGATTGATTGATTGATTGATTGATTGATTGATTGATTGAACACCATCTAAAGCAAATTTGTTTATCTGGGTCTCATCAGACCACACAACATGGTTCCAGTGATCCATATCCTTGGTCTGTTCATCTCTCTTGAGACCCTTTTTTTTTTAAAGCTTTAGATGGTGTCAAGCATGTATGGTGGTATACAAGTGAGGTTTTTTTTTTGTTTTAAAGTGTATCATCTGGCTAGTTAAGCATGGTAGTGGGACTGACATGGTTTGGGGATGTATGGATGCCGTCAACATTGAAAATCTGAATTACACCTAAAGAAACATGTATGTCAACATGCACTGTGACTACTGAAGCAGATCATGATGCTCTCCACGGCCTCTTCTCAGACACACACAAATTTAAGGGGTTATACATGTTGTTATTATATGGTTGTGACGTCATCGGTCGAATGCTCCATTCATTTCAACGGGGCTCCCCAACGTTCGCACGTCTGTTATTTTTCGATAACGGACGGGTTGGTCCATAACAGACCGCTGTCAATGGCAACAAGACTTTTCACTGCTAAAGCGACTTTTCAACAAGACTCTAATCAGCTGCTGTGATAGACAACACCTGTTGTCCTGGCTACCTAGCTGTTGCCTAGCGGTGTTCCACAACGGCACTGTTTTGTTTTGCGCAGCAACAATCTTAACATTGAATAGGCCTAAAGAAATGTCCCCGCCATGTGTGAGTCATTTAAGTATATCCATATAATAAGCGGGTTAACTTTCGGCGAGTCGGTCGCTTTGTGGAATAGCAGCACTTCAGAGAGAACAAGACCCCTCCGCTCCGCGTCGGGGTCTAAAGATTCTCTCTGTCGTGCTGCTATTCCACGGTAGCGACCTTCTCGCCGAACGTTAACCCTTACTTAACAGGTCACTAATCATTGTGTCGACGTGAAATCTCTTTAATGTTGTCCTATGAAAAGATATACTTTGTAGCCCCTTAATACGCGCCGTACCTCCAGTGGCACGTTGTAATAGTCATTGAAAGTTAACTACCATAGTACTACAATACTATGACATAACACAGGGCCTTTAGTAATGCACTATGACTTTGTCATTACCATTCTGGTAACAGCAAGTTTATAAAGGCGTGTCTTAAGGGGCTAATCTGCAAAAATATGAGGGGTGTACTCACTTATGTGACATACTGTGATGAATAGGTTCACTGTTCTCTCACGTCACCGCCAAACTGGCGTGTGTTGTGTTCTGTTCAGGTTCCCAACTCCTCTGAGCTGCAGTGTTCGCACGCGGGCAGCGAGAGCAGTGATTGGACGGTGCTGAGCCGCTTGCTACTCCACCTGCTGGGCTTCTTCGCACCGCTGTGTGTGATGTGTGTATGCTACACCGCCGTGGTGCTCACGCTGTGCCGGCGCCGGGACCCAGGGCGACATCGCGGGAGTAGTACACAGTAAAAAATACCAGTCTTATTATAACTCTTAAAAAATTGCGATGAACTCCATTTCAAATAACATTTGGTCTCATTTGGTGTTCATTTTACTCTTTGGTCAGTGTAAGATTATTATCAACACTGGAACGTGAAGAAATATAATATAACAAAAAAAGTTAATCGTCTTGCAGTAGAGTTGAAATTACAGTGGCCATCTGCAAAATTTGACACAGACTTTTGACTCTGTTTGAATAATTTGTCTCTACATAGTCATAGTGTAAATGCTCTATCTGTAGTGATATAAGTTTACTCTGGAACATTAACACCTCATTTCTTTACTGTGTAGCGGTAGTAGCCCGGAGAAGCAGGGTGCGATCCGGCTGGCCCTGGTGGTCACAGTGGCCTTCTGCCTCTGCTGGCTTCCCCATAACATGGCTCAGCTGCTGAGCACGCTGGTAGAGCTGGGACCCCTGGCACACCTCAGGTGCATTTCTTTTCAATTAGTGTTCCTTTTTAACTTTCTTTAATTTGTCCTACTTTTGTAGGGAGTACTTTTGGGGGGGGCTCGCACGACTAATGATACGACACCGTAGCCCACTAAGCAACCGCACCCCCTTAACTTTAATTCTAGCTTATTATTTTTATCCTTTTATTTTGACGCTTATTTTCACATTTCATCTGCTCTTAACATTTTTGCCCCATTAAGATATAGCCACTGTAATAACGTTGGTTACCAGAATGCTAATGACCAAGTAGTACAGTGCTCCTAAAGACTGTCTCTGTAATAGTAATGTTGTTGTGTTATTAACAAGCGGTTAAGCAATACACTGGGGGACCGGCGGGCACTAACTGTGTTTCTGTGTGTGTGTGTGTGTGTGTGTGTGTGTGTGTGTGTGTGTGTGTGTGTGTGTGTGTGTGTGTGTGTGTGTGTGTGTGTGTGTGTGTGTGTGTGTGTGTGTGTGTGTGTGTGTGTGTGTGTGTGTGTGTGTGCGTGTGCGTGTGTGTGTGTGTACGTGCCTCAGCTGCAGCGCAGCACTTCAGCGCACCCTGGTGGTGAGCGAGAGTATGGGCTATGTGCACAGCTGCCTGAACCCCATCCTGTATGCTTTTGTGGGGGTTCGCTTCCGCAGGGAGCTCTGGCTGCTGCTGGAGAAGTGGGGGTTGTGTCGCCAGTGTGTGCCCCCCGGTAGAGGCAGTAGGGCGTCCTACTCAGACGGCCTCACCTCAACCACCAACACCAAGGCCATGTGATCAGAAAAACTACACATCCAAGAGGCAACTGTACTGTTCGAAAGTGAAGTGTGCTTCAAAATCTACCAAGTGCCGCGCTCTTGATTCGTAGATTTTCCAAAGCAGCACTTGCTGCATCCTTGCCATACCCATAATCCTCCATGTCTCCCCGCTCGTGCTAGGTTTTTTATTACATGTGTGGGAAAGCCATGTGTGTTCAAGCACAATATGTATGGTATGTTGTTGCTTCCAAAATGTTTAAAATAACTCAACACACAATAAATTTGTGCACTATCATGAATTGATATCAACATTCTGTTTTTTGTAGCCTACTTTTCAAATATCACCACTACAGAAATACAGCCAAACGATTGTGTTTACAGTGTAGCCCCTTAATGCACGCCGTACCTCCTGTGGCACGTTGTAATAGACATTGAAAGCTAACTACTATAGTACTACTCTACTATGACAGTGCACGGGCCTTTAGTAATACATCACGACTTGGTCATTGCCATTCTGGTAACAGCTGATTTATAATGCTGTGTCTTAAGGGGTTAAAATCAGTTGAAAACAAGTGTGTAGTGGCCAAAACGGAACTGCTGTAACGTTCACTTTCACACTTCCAAGCAGGTTCTATTCATAATCGTTTGAGATGCTTGTGAGGCTTTGAACCTTGTCTTGTAAGTCTACGACTTCAAGGCTGTGGCACTTCAGAGGGCAACACACTTCACTTTGAGATTCAGCCTCCCACAGTACACCAGGGCCATGTGAGGACAAGTAGGCTAAATAGATTCCTTCGACTGAACACAATGGGCCTCTCTCAAAACCTAGTGTTGTGCACTTCCAAGTGTGTAAGCCTAATTACTCACGCCCAGTGATTGGATACTCTTTATTAGTCACACCCAGTGATTGGATATTCTGTAGAGTTCACCAAAGAGTATCCAATCATTGGGCATGACTAATTAGGCTGATATACTTGGAAGTGCACTGCACTAGGTTTTGAGTAAGGCCCAATGACTACATGCGCAGACATATGGCAATGTACTATGGACTTGAAACCGGACAATGTTGCATGATGGTTAAAAACCTTTAAAAACCTTCGACTTGATCAAATTTAGTCATACTGTGACAAAGACATGACGTGTGACATGGTGTCAAACTCTCACGGGATCAAAGGATTGCAGATGAATCGTGCAACACCTGCTGCTGCTTTTCCCCGTTGAATGTTCGTTGCAAGGGTCTGCACTTCCACTCCGCGGTGACGCACCCTTGAACCGGTTGGCCAAAACGTCACTGACATCTGTGTAGACGTGTTGTCCCACACCCCTTTAAAATGCACCTCACATGTGATGTGCTACATAGGTCAAACTGGTGCGAGCTCAATGCCTTGTGAAAATTCGTGATTGATTTAACTAAGTTTCTTTAGCACCACCCACGCCGTGAGAGAGAGCTCTCACTGACGTACTTTGCAGTTGTTGGTCGACAAAACCTCACTTCTAACCATTAGGCAACATGTCCAGTTCAGAGTGCCTTTCTGACCACATGTAGCTGCAAGTTGAACAAATGTACACGTTGAATGAATAATGGAATTGTGTAAAAGACTTGCTTCATAAATAATTGCTCTATGATGAATTAACTTGCTTTTGTAAGGCAGCGTTCTGAATCAAAATAGCTTTGGCTTTGGAACAACTCAAAGAACCTTAGTTGGCCCAGCAGTTTTAACAGCAATGTACGTATGTTGCTGTCTGTATCTTTTTGATCACTTTGTGGGTTCGCGTGCGCGTGTGCGTGTATGTGCGTGTGTGTTTATTTGTGTTTTAATAGTGTGAACTGAGGAAGGGCCATCTTAACTGTAAAAGTAATGTGACTTTTATACTTTCCTGTTTACAGTAACAAACCAATAAAATATTTTTGTTTCAAAAAATTCCTGGCATAAACTATTCTCTTGAACCCAGCCAACTTTCATCTCTTCTTAAAGATGTCCTCATCGTTATTTCATTAATACTGCTGTGTTCCCCATTGTTATTGAATGAGTTACGCGTTGGTCCTGTTTAAAAAAACGGTCTGGTTGCTTTGTTTCAAGTCGTCTCTGCAAGCTAGCAAGGTGGCTTGTGGACAAACGAGAGGGTTTCTCGTGGATATCAGTCTCTGATTGGCTAACTCCTCCTGCTCTCAGAGAGATTGTAATGGGTTATAGACTCGTCCCTTCCCCGGGTGGTACTGCACTATAGGGCGCCAACGGAGGCGTGCAGGCTCCATTCAGGGTTGTGCTCTTTAGACAGCGACGCTTAGGCGAACTGCAGGCATGGACCGACCCCGAGGACCGAGTGGGGAGGCTGTGTAAACTGGCTTTGTGCTCTGTGTGTATCTGAGAGTAGCAACTAGCTGATAGCTAAGCTAAGCTAGGTTTCGGGCTACCAGGTGTTGCTTGTTTTGAAAACAAGCAGAAAAAATTACTCGACATGATTTTAGATAAATTGGGTCGACATAAACCTTTGTGGGCAACGCCTTCTTTCAATGTGACACAACACAGAAAGGCTTTCATGATTCGCTCGTGGCTCTGCATTGTTTATGTCAATTGGGAAACACCGGGAAACACAGCCAGGTGAGGTGAGTGAAGCCTTGCATGTGAGTTTAACTTGGGGTGACCGTCCGATTTTCAAAAGGATTGAGTAAAAAATGTTTTATCGGAAGTTGGCCTTTAAGCATTCCCACGAGCATTCCTTCCTCCTTCAACGGAAAACATCCTCATGACCAACCTCAAATCACAGATGTTGTTTTTCTCAGCATCACAGCTTCTTGATAATCGTCTCGGTTGGCTGAAACTGGAACAAAGAGACCAAAATAATAATGAAGCGCTGCAGACCGCACTTCCTACTGCCACATGCACCTGTTAGCAAGCCAATAAACACAGCACACCCTCTCCGCATTCACTCGCATGCTGTCTATATTAGTCCATAGACATATATGCAGGCAGGCAGGCAGACACACATACACACACACACACACACACACACACACACACACACACACACACACACACACACACACACACACACACACACACACACACACACACACACACACACACACACAAACCAGAGGCAGACAGAGGCATTAGGCAATCCTAGGCAATTGCCTAGGGCCCTGACCAAATCTGCCCTCCATAGGGGCCACACTGCCACACCAACTGTTACTATAAAATACTACATTATAAATTGGTTTATCCTCCTCTTTTTTGCAGGCCAATATAACCTAATATGCAAAGTAGGGGTGACTGTACGTTTTTCAAGAATGACTTTTAAGGGCCCCATGTTCCAGTGGCGGCTGGTAGTCTGTCAAACAGGGGAGGCTGTTCAATTACAATATGTCCAGAACGCAAAAATAAAGAGGGGGGGGGAATTTTGACACACATCTTACATTGGTCCTGAGCCACATATGGCCTCACACACTAAAGGACTCTTGTTGAAACAAATTTGTTAAACGTTAATCATTATCCCCCTTGTAGCCTATTCATAGGGAAATGTTTTTATTATTATTATTATTATCATTAGGCCTACCTCCGCCACATAATGATGTGATTTAGTTTGCCTTCGTTGTCTTTGTTCATTACTGGGTGCACGGCTTAACTTACCACTAGAGGTCGCAAAATCTTTAATTATTTACCAGACATTGCCAACACAGTAGGAAACAAGGACTCGCCACTCACGGGACTTGGCAGTTAACCAGTTGATAAGACACCACGAAAGCTCAAAAGAAACGGTTGTTCTTCCCTACCTTTTTCACCAAGTATTATAGTATATATTAGTAAATATATATATATATATAATATATATATATATAATATTAGTAAATATTAGGCAGTGCTCTGCTCTGCTCCTTGATATTCATTTTCTCCTCATAAGGACGACTGGAATTCGCCAGAATTTAATCCACAATGCTTGGCATTTTGCATAGCTCTCTAGCTTTCTTGCAAGCTAGCCCTAACGAAAAGTAGGCAACTTCAACTTTTGAATTGGGAGATTAAAAAGGATAAGGACATGCCACTATTAAGACTTTATTCGCAACACTAGTGTCACTAGGTTTACAAGAATATGTACAGAAAACTGGAGTACACCGCAATGAATAGCTTCCCCACTGGTTACCACGACGAAACTTCTCAGTCAAATTAATAACATATCCGCATTTCGAAATGAAATCAACTACTGTAGCCTACTGACACGGGGTTCACCCAATCACAAGTCGGAGCTCCAGTCTCCGGTCCCTCCCCCCTCCTCTCTCTTCTCCATTCACTCCCAGTGAGGCTCAGTCTCAAAATCAAAAAAATTTCACGGCAATAGCCAATGACCGTTTAGCATTTTGCCATTGAAAAATCGTACAATCCCACATGCCATTGAAGTCCATTGAGACTCGACTCGCTTGCGTTGTCATGAGCGGAAAAAACTCGTGCGAGCCTCGGGATCTTATAACAGATTGGTTTCATCTCTAAGTTGAGCACATGCATTTTCTATGGAGCTGGGTCTGAAATAGCAATGTTATTAAGTTGTGTAAAGCATTAGTTTACATACTATTCTCCGTGATTTTGGACAGGAGGCGGCGCCTCCCTTGTACTCAAAGAGGAATCGCCTCTGCCATGTTCGCCTAGGGCTCCAAAATGTCTAGATCTGCCCATATACATGTGTCTAGACACATACACGAACATACGTGTGTGTGTGTGTGTGTGTGTGTGTGTGTGTGTGTGTGTGTGTGTGTGTGTGTGTGTGTGTGTGTGTGTGTCTGTGTGTGTGTGTGTGTGTGTGTGTGTGTACTGTATGTGTGTGCTGTGATTGAAAGAATGTGTGTGCGTGCATGCAGAGAGAGAGAGAGAGAGAGAGAGAGAGAGAGAGAGAGAGAGAGAGAGAGAGAGAGAGAGAGAGAGAGAGAGAGAGAGAGAGAGAGAGACAGAGAGAGAGAGAGAGACAGAGAGAGAGAGAGAAGTGAATTTTTAGTTTAGTTACTTGGGTAATTGTCTTGGGCAAGATTCCTTTATGTCCTGTGTTGACCTGGCATGGAGATGTTAATAATCATAACAAACAGCAATAGGACAACAATGCGCTGAATACTGTTTCATTGTGAAACTGTTGTTGCTGGATCACATACCATTGTAGATGGCATTCATTAACCTGTAGGTGAAGGTGGATGATTCAATGATTCATTGCTCTGAATATCCAGTCAGGTGAGACTTACACACATACACACACACACACACACACACACACACACACACACACACACACACACACACACACACACACACACACACACACACACAAACACACACACACACACACACACACACACACACACACACACACACACACACACACACACACACACACACACACACACACACACACACACCTGCTTATAAGCTGGCATCCAGAATAGGACCAGGACTCGAGTTGAAGACAACGAGAGAGCGTGTGTGTTGTGAGTGTAACGAGTGCGACAGAGACGAAAAGAAGAAAGAATGACAGAAAATGTTGTGATAGCAAGACAGTTGTGAGAGAGGAAAGTAAAGGAAGAACGCATGAAGAGAGCGAGAGAGAGAGATAAAGAGAGAGAGTGGCAAGAGAGGCATAAAGAGAAACACAGCGGAAGATCTGAAGTGTAAAGATTGAGACAAAGCCTTTTCTGCGCTTAACAACAACAAGGCAAATCTGCCGGTCACAAAAAGCAAAGGAGTGCTCAAGGTCATCCTCAGGGAAGGAGTGTGCGCTCAGCTCAAGGTCATTGCTAGTCTTCCAAGATGGCCTCCATGCTTTCGATGCAGATCAAGTGCCCCATATGCCTCGAGGACTTCAAGAACCCAAAGAGCCTGCCGTGCGACCACATTTACTGCCAGCTGTGTGTGCAGCGCCATATCCAGACCAGCACCGGGCCAAGCCTTTGCCCCGAATGCCGGCACCCATTCCAGAGCGACGACCTGAAGGACTGCAGACTCCTGGGAAGTGTAGTGTCTGCTGCCAGGGATAACCTGAGGGCCCACAGGGCTCATGGGGGTATGGAGGGGCGCGAGGAGGGTGCAGCGGGGACCCCAGGGGTGTTGCTGTGTCGCGAACACAAGGAGGGTCTGAAACTGTTCTGCCTGACGGACAAGAGGCTGGTGTGCTCCATCTGTAGGGACAGTGACAGGCACCAGGGACACCAGTTCAGGCCTGCCCCTGAAGCAGCCCCCATCTTTAAGGTCCGTTTCACTTTCACTTCAGTTTTGTACTATACTGGGCTCTTTTGTTATAGACAATAGATGTGTTTATGGACACTTTTGGTTTAAGCCTAAGGAATTATAATTGGTTGAAACGAATGCGGGCACACGAATCCGGACACACTGTTTACATGAGCAGTTTCCTAATTTAATCAGTTTATAAAAAATAACTAAATATAATCAATATTAATAATAAAAACTTTTTTGGATTTTGAAGCTTATTTAATGGCCATATAAGTACAGCCAGATTCCACAAATGTTCGGACACTGGGTATTTTGTGAATGAAAACAAAATGCTGACATTTTCAAAACGGTCCTCTGATTACAGAATGGAATATATTTCATCCTTTTAAAAAATCATACAGGCATGCCGTATTGCCTTGATTATCGTCACTCATCTACAGTGTTAAAATGAATGCTGTAAGATATGCACATATTTTAAACAGCATACACAACTACCAAGGCATTATAGTACAGTGAGGAGAATAAGTATTTGATCCCTTGCTGATTTTGTTGGTTTGCCCACTAATAAAGACATGGTCATTCTATAATATTAATGATAAAATGTATTCTAATATGGAGAGACAGAATATCAAAAAGAAAATCCAGAAAATAACTTTGAAGAATATATTTTAATTGATTTGTATTCCATTAAGGAAAATAAGTATTTGACCCCTCTAGTCAAAGAAGACAAAATACTTGGTGGCAAAGCCCTTGTTTTCTCATTCAGAGGTCAGATGTTTCTTTCAGTTAATGACAATGTTTGTGGATATATTAGAAATGATTTTTGTCCACTTTTCTTTGCAGATCATCTCTAAATCATTTAAGTTGTATGACTGTAGCTTGGCAAATGGGATCTTTTGTCCCCTTCACAGGATTATTATAGGGTTAATGTTTGGGAACCGTCCAGGCCACTTCATGAGCTTAATGTGCTTCTGCTTGAGCTACTCTTTCGTTGCGTGGGCTGTATGTTATGGATTATTATCATATTGGGAGGCCAATCCATGACCCACCTTCAGTCTAGTGGTGGTGGGAAAGAGGTTGGCATGCAGCATTGTACGTTTACATGTCTCCCTTCATCCATTCCTTGACGATGTGAAGTTGTCCTGTGTCTTGGCCAGACAAACAACCTCAAAACATAATGTTACCACTTTCATGTATGATGTTGGAGAAGGTGTTGTTCTTGGGATCATAGGCAGCATTTCTCTTCCTCCAAATAGATTGAGTTGTGTTGATGCCAAACAGTTTGATTTTGGTGTTATCTGATTCCAGCACCTCACAATCATATCCTAATACAGTTTGATGTTCATTGGCAAACTTCAGGTGAGCCTGAACAGGTTCCTTCTGAAGCAGGGGTACCATGCATGCACTGCAGGATTTTAATCCGTTGTGGTATTAAGTGTTTCCAATAGTTTTCTTAGTGATTGAGGTCCCAGCTGCCTTGAGATCATTTCCTAGCTCCTCCCATACAGTTTTAAGGTGCTTTATCTCTTTTTTTCTGGTTATTAAATTCCCACAAGGTCAAATCTTGTATGGAACCACAGACAGGCCTAAGATTGATGATTGATGATCATTTTGTATGTCCTAAAATTGGGAAGAAATGCACCAACAGCTTGCTCCTTAATATCTAGGAGCCCATTTCAGCCTTGTTGAGTTCTAAAATCTTGTCCCTGACATCCTTTGACAGCTTTTTGGTCTGTCCCATGTTGGCGAGTTTAGTTTGATTGATTGACTGATTCTATGGACTGATTCTGCAGATTCAATGTGTCTTTTGTGCAGGTTACTATTAACAGGTGTGTTCAATTCAGATAACAAGTTGATTGGAAGTGCCATTTGATCTGCGGGATCAGAACTCTTAATGGTTGGCAGGGGATCAAATACTTATTTCCCTCAATGAAATATAAATTAATTAATATATATTCTTTAGAGTTAATTTCTGGATTTTCTTTTTCATATTCTGTCTCATAATATTATAATACATATTATCATTAACATGAAAGACTGGTCATGTCTTTATTAGTGGGCAAACCAACAAAATCAGCAAGGGATCAAATACTTATTCTCCTCACTGTATTTTGGAGGATGGCCTTTAGATATTGGCCCACATAATGATGTGCGTGTGTGTGTGCGTGTGTATGTGTGTCTGTGATCAGGAGGAGCTGACCGCCTCAGTGGACTTTGTGATCTCTGAAAGAATCAAGTTGCACAACCTGAAAATGAAACAGACAGAAGAGATTACAAAAACTAAGGTGAGGCAGTCACATAACTAAAAATGAAAATGAAAGGAGACAGCACATGCTGTGTAAAATAAATAACAGATGATTAGCATGGTTTACAATAAGTGCAGTTTTGTATAAGGAAGAAATACTGCTACAAATGTAATTATAACACTTAAGTAGGCAATGTTGTTACAAAGCTGCAGCTATGTAATATACTACCTGTAGCGCTGGGTGTAATGTAATGGTAATGTAACGTCGACGTTCAGGAGGAGTCCAGAGAGCAGCATATCCATATCACGGCTGTTTACTCTATATCCTGTTACTTTGTTTTCTTTGGACACCTGATAAATGTAATGTAATGTATTGTACATGCAATGTATTTCAGGAGAAGTCCAGAGCGCAGCGTGCGCGTATCGCGGCCCACAGTGCACTGCTGGTGCGTGTGGTGCAGGAGCAGGAGAGGGCCATGATGGAGCAGGTGGCGACTCAGGAGCAACGTGCTCTTGACACCATGCAGAGGCGCGAGACGGCCATCGCCAACAGGCTGGCGGAGACAGACAAGCTGATGAAAAGCCTGCAGACAGGACTGGACACCACCAGACCCGACGCCTTTTTACAGGTACAGTACAGCAGACTTACATCAGCCTGGCCTTGCCGCTCACTTGGAAAAGAGGCAACAACTTCAGTATGACTTCTACCATTGTAAAAATAAAGGAGAAATAAGAATAAATAAATAATATCCATAAGCTGAAAGTGACAAAAGTGAAAGCCCAACTGGTAAATTCCCATTGTCATTGTGACCCAGCACTCCACAGCACAGAGTTATCACTGCACTCAATGAAATTGCATTTATGCCTTGCCCATGCAAGGGGGCAGCCCAAAGGGTAGCCTACCCAAAGGTAGCAGTGCAGCAGGATGGTACCATGCTCAGTATTAGGGTTTAGAAATAGTGCCATAGATACCATTTTTGTGCGTAAGCCGATTAAAAAAATATATGTGGTAAAAACAATGGTTCCCTTTGTTGACAAAAGCCAATTTAACCAAAGGAGGGCAATCTGTGAGGGCAATCTTTAAGATATGATCAGAAAGTTTTGTTTCATAAATTGCTGGATTTTTAGATGTTTTTAATGATTCTGATGAAGACATGTGGCGTCTAAACATCTTAATGCACTGCAATAAAGAAATATGCAAAAACAGAAGACATCCGTATTGTACTAACATAAGCTGAGGATTTTGTCATAAATGGCTGGACATTTATATGATTCTAATCTGGCGCTTTGCAGTGGTGGAGTGACAAGGGCCTTTTCCAAGTCCAAGAAATGAAGTGTAAAGAAGCCGAAGGAGAGGGAAGGTAATTTCAATGATTCAATCCGCTTGAAAAAGCAAAAGAAGATCCAGCAAAATTAAAACAGCCTTTTTACTGTGGTAAATACACACACACAATTTCAATTAGTTCTATAGACCTGCATCTGCTAAGCTGATTGGATGGGCAATACCAACACAATGCGGTCTTCAAGTCCAACATAGTTGAAGCACTGCCTTTTCACTGTTAGAAATACACAAAAACTGTCAGAAATACAGTGTGATGGGCTTATCTTAACTTTTTGAAATTATGGATTTCATATGGATTTCACCCAGGCCTTTGTGAATACCAACAATATATGGTGTTACAGTCCAGTGTTGCTTGATCTGTTCTAAATCCTGACACTGTACTCTGCGGCAGGTACAAGTCCAGAACGGCAGACCTGAACTCTGTTCCTGACACCTTCAGCCGCGGCCCTTATGAGTCCTTTGGACCCGTATTCACCTGGAGGAACATGCTCAGGTCCATCACAGACGGTAACCCAGGATACTGTGTGTGTGTGTGTGTGTGTGTGTGTGTGTGTGTGTGTGTGTGTGTGTGTGTGTGTGTGTGTGTGTGTGTGTGTGTGTGTGTGTGTGTGTGTGTGTGTGTACCAAGTCCTTTTGCACTGTATTCAACTGGAGGAATGTGCTTTGATCCATCACCAATGGCCTCTCAAACTCTGACTCTGCCAAACTCTGACCCGTGTCACTGTCTGTGGGGATTTTCAATCCTTAAGAGAGTAAAAAAATGTTGTAAGGAACTGGATGAATGTCGCGACTCGCGCAGTGTCTGACATTGTAACTAATATCGTACCCTCACACAATGACAACGAGTTTGTTCTCATGTCCTCAGCCTCCTATCATGACCTTAGACTCAAACCACCATTATGTGGAGTATGTACTGTATGTGTTCATGTCTTACCCTCTCTTGCTGACCTTGTACTCATGTCTTATATACCTCTATGTTCCAGCTCTGGATGTCTTGGTGACACTCGACCCCAACCTGAAACTGTTCCTCGAACACAAGGCTGTGCATGTGCAGCGGGGAGGTGGTGGTGGTGGTAGTGGCAGTAATAGGGGTGATGCATTCGCATTCTACATGCCCAGGAGGGGGGAGGGGGGAGGATTTCGGGATGGCTACCAGGACCGGGCACTGCATTCAGGACGCTGCTATTGGGAGGTGCAGGTGGGTTAGGGCTCGGCTTAGGTCTAAAGGTGATGATACACAGGGCAACTTTTTGAGCAATCTCTCTGGGCAACGATATACTATAAGATGTTGTTTAGACTGTTTACAATTTAAAAAAAAAACTTGGTGTAGCAGCTGACAACTTTTTCAGCTATTCAATCAGCGAATGAATAGCCAATCATGATGTTACCTGGCAACATTGCTCAAAAAGTTGCCCTGTGTATCATTACCTTGAGTGTTGAATTAACACTCATTCACCGCATGTTGAATGACTCTTGATTGACCCCTGCATTGAGTGTATTTGGCCTAAATGTTGAATTAAAACTCATTCAACACAGCTAGTAGAATAACACATGGTACAACTGTATAGTACATGTACATGTAGCCTACTGTACAGTACAGTACATATGTAGTATATGAGGTCACTCAGAAGTCCAATTAGCCCCTTTGGGCAGAGCCTAAACTAGGGTTATAATACAACTGTCATCAAAACTGCAATGGCCAGATCTGTTACTTTAGGGTCTCTGCAATGTCATATTAATGTTGTTATGACGTAGTTGAGTCTTTTCAACAAAGAGTGACTATCTGTACAAACATGCTACAAGTCTTGAATGAACAATGTAAAATGTCCTGTTTGCTACTGGGTGATGCAGGTGGGCCGTGAGGACAACTGGCAGCAGGGTCTGAGAGTGAGGCCCTCCCAGACGCCCCAGTCCCCCAGTCCCCCTCCTTCCCTTTTCTGGGGGGGTCTGTTCTCACCACTGACCTCCAGCAGAC
Source organism: Engraulis encrasicolus (assembly GCF_034702125.1). NCBI lineage: Eukaryota > Metazoa > Chordata > Actinopteri > Clupeiformes > Engraulidae > Engraulis > Engraulis encrasicolus. The sequence continues at coordinate 34,257,606 of NC_085861.1, forward strand.
AGGACATCACTATGGAGTTAAAGGCATGTCATGTCAAATGTAATTTGTTTAGATAAATGTATGCTGCCCATTCACAAATGTTTTCTTCATTTCATGAACATTTACCACTACCATTAATTTCTAAGAAGACTCAGAAATGTAAACTATAAAAAGTTGCTGTGCTTGCTCAGAGCTGCAGTTGCTGCTCAGAGCAGTTTTATTACTTTATTAGTTAGTTAATAATCATGATCAAATTTGTTAATGGGAAGCAGACCTTTTGAAAATAATAGTGATAATTACAGTGATACAGTTTTTGTCTGAAAATGCACAATTAAATGACACACTGGACCTCTAAAGGACAAGGCTGTGCCGCTGTAATGGTGGTGGTGGTGGTGAGAGTGACAGAGTAGAAGGTTTGACGTTTTAACTCTCTGTGCTTTGGTCAGATGAGTAACTATTAGTTTAGTAAATCATGATCAAATTTGTGAATGGGCAGTAGACATTTTGAAAATGAGTGACTAAAATGATACCCTGGACCGTTACAGGATAAGGCTGTGGTGGTGGTGCGAGAGACAGGAGAGGAGGTTCACCTGGAGCTACCAGTCAAACCCTGCAGGATTGGGGTCTACCTGGATAGCGACACACGCCAGGTCACGTTCTGCAACGCAGATGACACCTCGGTCATCTACACTGTCTCGTGTGGTCCTTGACCGATCATACCAATGTGAACCTGTAGGCTATAGTAGATGCAAACATCAACAGAACATGTTAGCTCTAACTTGCAGGAATGTCCCGACGTGTGTTTTTGTATGTGTGAAGAGAGTTGAGTGTTTATTATTATATGTTCATTATTATACTGTGTATTATATGTATAATATTCTCTGCTCTGCCTATCAGTCTATCTGTCCAATACTGCGCTTCAAACAGGCCCACTGACAAAAGGGGGACAAAGGAGTCAGTTATTCCAGGCCCAGGCAGTGGAGGGCCCCAGAGTTCCCATTACATTGTACAGTAAGCATGGACAGACAGGGGGTTAAGATTAATTTGTCCTGGGCCTGTTGTCATATCTGGTTGCAAATACTAACCAATAAAGTAAAGTAATTTACAAATCGTGTCTTTAATTATTATTGAGTATTTAAATGGCATAGCCAAGTAACAAAAGCAATCAAACAAATACCCTTTTTTGTGTAAAGAAAGACATGGCTATCCTCATTTCACATACGCCATGTGTAACTCTGGGAAGCTCCCCAAAGAGCCTCCCATTTACCACTGCTAAGCAATCTCTAACATTTTTTGAGGAATGTAATAGATAAGAATGGAAGAATCCTGACAATTTCCTCAAGATTCATCAGAAAACTTTGAGTTTCCCCCCACATAGCAAACTGAAAAATCTCCAAAGGTCCTTTGAGGAAGTTTTATTTTGGCACTTCGGGGAACGTTAAAAAGTTCCCTGAGGAATTTCCAAAGCCTGGTGGAGACACTTGTCTTAAATGATACTGTGCTCTGTATACATTGATGACAGTCTCATATTCATTGACATTCTTTGATTGGTTGAAATGGCTGACTAAAGTTGATCTGTGATTCATGAGAAATACCTGATGACACACAGAGACTAAATGTGCTTTTCACTATGATAATAGTATATGAATAAAGTCAAGCAAATGTGCGGTAAGTTTTTTTTTCTTTTAGATTGTTAAACAGTTTGTGTTTACCAGCTTAGAAGTTGTGCATGAGTTGAACTTTTTGCATGATCTGTGGTGAGTTCAGGATTAGGTAGTAGTGAAAGGAATCATTAAACATATTATTTGAAATTGGTCTCCCCCCACAATTGCCTATGTCAGTGGTTCCCAACCAGGGGTATGTGTACCACTAGGGGTACGCGAGCACCCCTCAGGGGTACTTGGAAAAATGTAATAATAACAAATATATGCAGTGTAGAAACATTGTGATAGAGGAACAGATATAGAGCATAAGTGAGGGGGGTACTCATCATATGAGAAAATTACTTAGGGGGTACGCAGAACAAAAAAGGTTGTGAAACACTGGCCTATGTAATGGTAGGTCACTGGATAAAAAGAAAAGTGTAATGTAATGACACAGTTAAAGACCAGTTGGGTTGATTTCAGGGCACCACACATCTAATTTCATTTGCTGTGCACCAACGTTGACCAGAACAAGGTTTAGAGTTGTGGGTTCCATTTCAGTATAGTGTACTCCCCCCATACTCAAATAGCGGCCCGCGGGCCACTTGTGGGGCATCTATTTGTGGCCCTCGAATAATTTTGAAAAAAAAAATTAAAAAAAAAAAAAAAAAATTTTTTTTTTTTTTTTTTTTTTTTGGTCCGATCGCGCTGCCGGCTCTTATTTTGAAATCGCGCCTCAGACGCTAGGAAGATGCGTGCCGTGTCTCCGCCCCCTCAATCAGTTTCTCCCTGCAGGCTCCAAACAGAAGTGACTATGAGGGTGGCAGAGGCTGTTGTGAGGTAGACTACTGAAGGGAAGTACGGTAGAACTTGTAAATAAATTATTTACAAAGTTCTCTTTGCCTCGTTTTTGAAAGTAATGGTCCACATTTCATTGCATACAGTGTGTTAGGACTTCGAATTGGTTTAGCACTAGCTGTAGCTAGTTGCTAACACAAATGAAGGCAAATTGTGTTTGAGCTCTGCTGGCAGCTAACTAGGGGTAGCCTACTTAAAAACGAATTGCTTGATAAACTTTTCACACTTTTAAACAGTCCCCAAATAGTTCGTTTGGAAAGCTAAGCCCCTCATAAGATTTCAAACAAAGTTATGAGCAACTTGATGATTTATTATTGGCTGTTGCATTTAATCAACATTGCATCAATGTGCCATTTTCTTGTTGGCAAAACCTGGTGTCCTCCTATCTATGTGTCCTCTTTGTTGGGTCCATTATTGCATCTGATTCTCATTATGCATGTGAGAGCTGCATAAACAAAGTCATAATAAGCAACATTTGTTTGAAAAGTGTTATCTTCAGGCTTATTGGTTTTCTCACTAAGAAATAAATGTTTATGAATGTAGTCTGCAAATATAGGCTAATCTTATGTCATTTAAAAAAGATAATCTTATGTCATTTAAAAAAAAATACTGAAGGGTGGGTGGCAATGACAGCAAGGCAGGCACCTCACCCCACAGTGCTCCAGAAAAATGCAGGCCCTTTATGAGAGAAATGTTCTCCCATCCTGTCACTGGAAACTAAATATCTGCTGTGGGTGTGAGTGCGTGTGTTTTGTGATTACAAAGGCCTTATCATTTTTTATTTTTAAAAAAAAAATTTTTTTGGTGGGGGTCGTGTCGTGTCAGCCCGGCCCAGCCCTTCATTGGGAGGAATTTTGAAAAACTGGCCCTCGGGGACTTTTAATTGAGTACCCCTGGTGTACTCTGTGGGTTAGTTCACTGTTAGACTGTTAGTGTGGGAGCAAAATCATAGTATTATGGTAGAACTAGCAAACTAGCAAAGCCCAGAAAGCCCATAAGAAAATGAAAAACGTGAATCTTAAGAATCTTCAGAAAATAAAATGATTAAGGCATGTCTAGCCTATTTAAATCTCAGTGCTGTGTGAAAGTATTTTCCCCTTGATCTTTGTTTTACCTTTTTACACATTTGTCACACTTAATCTTTTCAGATCACCAAACAAATTTCAACAATGAACAATTATATCCCAAGTAAACATAACATTTCTGTGATTTTCAGTGAATATTTCATTTGTGAAGGGAAAAATGCCACCCAAACCTGCATGAGCCTGAGTGAAATAGTAATTGCCCCCCTCTTTAAATGAGGGGGTGTCTGTGATTAATCATATTGTTTTGGACATCTGAGTTATTTTCACACCTGCCCCAGTCTTGCTGCTACCAGACTTTTCAAATCAATATATAATTTGAATAGAACCTGTTTGACAATGTACTGTAGGTCATATCGAACCCATGACATCACACTTTGATCCATCAACATTCAGGAGCATTTATAATAAAAATAATTGACATGTGATGTCTCAGACTGTAAGAGGTTACAAAGTCATTCCTAAATCATTATGACGTCTGCAAACCATAGTGAGATCCATTATCCACCAATAGGGAAGGCATGGTGTTGTGCTGATGAATATTTCTAATCACTCAAATTACCCCAAGAAGACAGTGATGGTGGATCCAATAATTCAGAAAGGAACATAACATCGTACCGACTGGAGGTGCTAATTAGGCCTACCTCAGAAAATTGAACCGTTCATGATGACTCAGTCATACGAAAGAGACTAGGCAAACACTACATGCATGTCCAAGACCAAACCCACCTCTGACAAGGAGAGCATCAAGGCTCGTCTCAAATTTGATAAAAACATTGACAATGCATAAGAAGCATCTGAGAAAATATTCGAAGGACAGATGAAATCTGAAATCTGAACTTTTTGAAAGGAGAGACTCCTCTAACATCTGGGGCCTCATGTACGAAGCTCACTTACGGGCAAAAAAGCTACTTAAGTTGTTTTCCACGGCCACGGTCAAATGTACTAAAACAGACTAGACGTGGAAAACTGTGGATCCCCACGTGAATTTCAGGGCTGCTGTGGAAGTTTCCGTAAGCGTGGAAGTTGCCGTAAGTGGTGCATTGCGTCTATTTGGCGGCACACAGAGGCATGCAGCGCAACTACATGTGTAGTAGGAGTCCATTCTCATGAAAATCAACTACAAGCTTTGTGGTGCCGCTACGATATAGCCTCATTTTTCGTAGTTGGGCAACGCGCGCTGTCGTCGAGAGTGGGTGAGAGAGAGGGTGAGAGAGAGCGAGTGAGAGAGAGAGATCACCTGAGCAGCGTGCGTGCATTCCGGGAGGGGAGCGCTGTCGTTGTGTCAGCTTCATGCCATGTCTCCCTTCCTCCAACATTATCCCTAACCTTAACCCTAAACCTAACCCTAACCTTAACCCTAACCCTAATCTTAACCCTAAACTTAACCGTAAATCACTTGTTTGAAATGTTTGATTACCGTCGTTTCCAGTTAGCCTTCAGTCGCGCTTGATTGTTGACGTCCGTCCGCATTATTCTTCCCCCCAGAACCAGTCTACCTCAATTGTCAGTTCCCCCTTTCGTTGCCCAACGACGAGAAACGAGGCTATACGTAAAGGCACCAAGAGGCTTAAAGTTGATTTTGTCTGTTTTTCTTGTGAAGACTTCACGTATGTCGCGAGCTACTGTTGGTTGCAACCATATTATTGTTGAGAGGCAGCTGGTTAAAATGAAGCGGACTCATGTAACTGTCCTGGAATTACAACGAAATAGGATGCCCATCAGCAGTATTATTTCAAGTATTTGGCAGCTATTAAACATTGAATATTTTCTGGATCTGCGATGTGTCTTCTCGCATTTGTTGGGAACGTCCTCACCGCAGTGCTTGTCTTTCTCTTTTAATAAGGCTACTGTAAAATTAGTCCATCAATTAACAGGTGATTTTATAGGCTGAGTATTGGCTGCAAGTTATTCATACATGTGGTGTAGCCTATGTGTACATGTGTCATCTTTCATATTTATACCCGACATAGGTCTAGGCCTACATGTTTATTTCTCAGAAGCCTTGGCGACTGCCTCATCGCAATGTGTTTTGATGTAGGCCTAATGCCTTGTAAATATCAATTGTTGGGAAACCTGCATTGTACTGCAGTATAACATGACAGTTTTTTCTGCAGTCCTCACATTAAGTATTACCAGTGCCTGATTTTATACATGCCAAAGTAATTTTGTTAGGCTATTGCGCGCAGCCTTTTTCCTTTTAAATTGCTTACCTCCGAAACAGCGCCTTCACCTCGCATCATGAAATGTATTTCCAGCTTTCCCCTTCCGCACATGAATGGGTCTGTTCATACTAATTAGACTTAGCTTATTCATATTGAATATTTAAGGGAGGAGGCAAGGCGGAGACTTGGGCCCGTGTGTGCTCGTGCATGTGCGCAAGATTTCACGGCAAAACCTGGTTACGCACTTATTGATAGGCCTACATCCGGATTTTTTTGTCCGTAAGTAGCTTTCAAGATTTTCGCGCCCGCACCTTCTTGGTAGGAAATCCACACACTTCTTTGTACATGAGGCCCCTGGTGATATAACACTTTAGCTGATTTTAAAACAAAAATGTTACAGCAAAAATTCTTCCTCAGGGATGTGAAAAACTGTTTACCAATTCTTGTAAACACTTGACTGAAATTGTTGCTGCTGAGGGTGGTACAACAAGTTGTAAGGTGTTTAAGTTGTTGTGTGGACTTGGGAGTTATCCATATCTACCATTTCAGTTTCTTTGATCTGAAATGATTAAGAGTGACAAAGATGCAATAAAAGCTGGGAAATAAGTAAGGGGGCAAATACTTTCGCACAGCACTCCACCTCATGCATTGTGTCTATGAGTAAAAAGGACACATCCACAGCATCTACAATGCACGTGTTTAAGGCTATTTACACTTTTTACATCTCATTTAGATCATATCCAGTGATGGGCAGTAGCCTCGCTACTTCTAGGGAGGTGAGGGGGTGGTACGGATGTGTGCACGCCAGGGAGTGCCCCACACTGTCCCTCAGAAACATAACCATGTCCCCCCTTGGACTTGGGGTCGCCCTAGGCCTGTGTCCTATAAGTAAGGGTTAACGTTCGGCGAGAAGGTCGCTACCGTGGAATAGCAGCACGACAGAGAGAATCTTTAGACCCCGACGCGGAGCGGAGGGGTCTTGTTCTCTCTGAAGTGCTGCTATTCCACAAAGCGACCGACTCGCCGAAAGTTAACCCGCTTATTATATGGATATACTTAAATGATTCACACATGCGGGGACATTTCTTTAGACCCATTTAATGTTAAGATTGTTGCTGCGCAAAACAAAACAGTGCCGTTGTGGAACACCGCTAGGCAACAGCTAGGTAGGCTAGCCAGGACAACAGGTGTTGTCTATCACAGCAGCTGATTAGAGTGACAAAAGACCGGACCCCCTGCGGAGTGATATGAAACATTCGCTTTAGCCACTGACTTGTATACAAGCCAGTGGCTTTAGCAGTGAACGTCTTGTTGCCATTGACAGCGGTAGCCAGGACAACGGGTGCTGTCTATCACAGCAGCTGATTAGAGTCTTGTTGAAAAGTCGCTTTAGCAGTGAAAAGTCTTGTTGCCATTGACAGCGGTCTGTTATAGACCAACCCGTCCGTTATCGAAAAATAACAGACGTCCGAACGTTGGGGAGCCCCGTTGAAATGAATGGAGCATTCGACCGATGACGTCACAACCATATAATAATGATATTTAAAACACACTGAATGTATAATAAATATTAATTAAGTATAATGAGATCAATAAAGTTTTGTTTAATGAAGGTAGGCCCAGTGATGGTACAAGAAGGAGATAAGTCAGGCTCGTTGTTTTCCGGTATCCCGTTGACGTCAGGTGAACGCCCCTTTAGGAGACCATCCGAGTTTGAGAGTGAATTACGCCTCTAGAGTGCATTTGTGGGATTGAATCCTTGGATGACAGTTCAGATTTCGGATGTCAAAATGCAAATTGATGTGTGTCCTCCTCGACACTTCCACCTTGAAATAAAACAAAGGGGTGAAATAGGTTTGTGTTGTGTGTCTTATTCATTGCACATCATCCAAAGACGGAACACAGGTGTGTTTCACATACTATTTAATTATGCCATCGTATATTTTTGGGTAGCAGCAACTGTGTAGATGAGGTAATTAGCAATATTACATAACATTGGTTGCTCTTTCTATCGTAATTTGGCGATAACGTTCAGCATGTTCACAATGTAGGCTAGCTTCAGCGCAATTCACCGACAAAAGGCTCCCAATTCCGCGCACTTTTCAGGTCACGGTATTTCCGTTACTGTTTATTATTCCTTTATAGGCCTACAGTTGTGCTGATTTCGCTCACACTTGCAGTCCTGGCTTTACTGCTGCAGGAACTGTGATTAGTTTGGTCGTTGCTGTGGAAACGGTTGAATAATTTTAGTCCTAAAGTTAAATAGGGAAGCGGCCAGGGCGAGTTTGAAGCCAGAATGTCGTCGTGCAATTAAAGTTCCATCTCTTTCCAGCTGCCGTTACGACACCCTTCATTACAATGCTGTCTATGGCCGTTTGACTCGGTTTTAAATGTCATCACCGTTTCAAATTGTAGGCCTAGGTTATAGCCTTGACATCTCTTTAGTAGGCTATTTCATACACATATGGTGTCCCATGTAAAGTGTTACAGACTTCTCGCGAATAGGCCTATTTCCTCACTGCCTAGCCAAAAAAGGGGACAACTAATGTGGCTTCACTGACAACTGCAACAGTTACTGCAAGCAACTGATATCTACCTGTAGTTGCATAAACAAACCACAATACGAAAAGTGCATTAAACACCGCACACTGTGTAGGCCTAGGCCCTACTGTTCTCCCCCCCCCTCTTCAAAGCACGCGTTTCGCCCGGTGCGTCTTCAGGTTCCCGAAGACGCACTGGGATAAGAGCTAATCTGAAGACGCACTGTGCGAAACGCGTTGCTCGCTCAGGGGAAAAATACAAAAGAAGTATCCAGTGTGCGATGTTTAATGAACTTTTCGTATTGATCAAGTTTTTCTGCCTTGCACCTGGAAGGGTTGTGCACAATACAAGGACTTCCATGCACAAATAAATAAATACTAGGCCTATATATATATATGACAGGATATTACAAAAAATGTACCATGAAAACAATGTCAACTGGGCAGACAGTTACCATGAGCGACGCGTCCCATCCCATCCGTCGCCGCCACGCCTCTTCACAGACTCCCACCTCAGCCCTTTGGATGGCGGTAATACGCAACCCTTGTCAGCTGCCACCAAACGCAACAGTAAGAGAAGAAGAAGGGGGGACAACGCCCCCTTAGGAGACCCAAACTTGAGCACATCCATTTACATTGTGTGGGCGGAGTTCAGGGTATCTCCTTCTTGTACCATCACTGGTAGGCCTCTGTTATTTTAAATCAAGCTGACATTATGTCGGGACAATGTAGCTTCTGGTGTAGTGAACTACATTTCCGCACATTTTTGTAGCTTAGCTCACTACATTTCTGATGGTGGTAGCTTTAGTGTAGTGAAGCTTAATTTATGGTTGAGTAGCTGATAGCTTAGGTCACTACATTTTATAAGTAGCTTGCCCAACTCTGATCATATCCATGTGTAGCGTACTGTATGTATGTGATAATGTTTATTCTGTATAAGAAACATACAATACAACAGTATTTTCCAACCACGGTGCCGAGGAACACTGGTGTGCTGTGAGAGATTTTCTGGTGTGCCGGAAAAGTATAGAAAGGTTGAACATTGGCTGATAGGGTTTTATTTTCAGTTAACATTTACAATTGGTGGTGTGGCCACTTGTCAACCGCAACACAGTTTAAGGTGCAAGCTTCATTTGCAGTGTTTCTTTATGTAGGCCAAACCACAGTTGCATGCCATTGGGTGGGAGGAGTAGGACACTCGTCATTTTTCGATTGGACTCAGTTGTATTAATACAGTAAACCTCACCAAAGCTAAGGCCAACCCTACGGCCTCGTCCATAGATCTGCTTCTTGTTTCTTTACTAGGTGTCGTGTGAGGAGTCCGAGCACTCACTTGTCTTGCTCTTAGGTATAGTGCAATCTAACAATGGCTTCATCACTGTCCTTGGACATTGAGTGTCCAGTGTGTTTATTTGACTTTGTCGATCCGGTGAGTCTTCCTTGTCAACACTCCTACTGCCGTCAATGCATCACCGGTCACGCCAACGCCAGCCTCGGGCCCAACCAGTGTCCAGAGTGTAGTCAACCCTTCTCCATAGATGACATCAAGCCAAATCAGGACCCTGGGAACATCACAGAATCTATCAGGATACTCGATGTCAGCTCAGCCGGACAAGTTAAGGCCTTGCACTCCCCAGAACCTCCACAAGGCGATCTACTGTGTGAGGACCATGATGAGAAGATGAAGTTGTTCTGTGAAACAGACCAGAAGCTAATCTGCCTCATCTGTAAGGAACAGGACAAACATCTGGGACATACAGTCAAACCAGTTAAGGAGGCATCACAGAAAAGCAAGGTAAGTTTTGCTGCATAATTGTCAAGGTGTGTGTGAGTGTGTGTGTGTTTGTTCCATTCAGATGTGTACGAAGTAGCGGTAGAAGTAAAGGAAAAGGAAACCCATCCTTAGCTCAGTGATAGAACTGGTTCTAACAACTTTTGTTGTATATCATGAATTTGCTTCTCTTTCTACTTCATACACCTCTGGTTCCATTTTGCATTTTCATACCACTTGTCAGTAGGCCAACGTCATAATGTGTTGCATTGGTTGTGAACGGGTGCCGATGCCTGTGGTGTGTGGTGTTGGTTGCAGGGTGAGGTGAAAGGAGTTCTCTGGTTTGTGTGTAAAGAGAATAAAGCTCTTGAGGACCTCATCAACCAGCAGCTCAGTGAGATATCCAAATGTGAGGTGAGGTCAATATAACACACACACACACACACACACACACACACACACACACACACACACACACACACACACACACACACACACACACACACACACACACACACACACACCTCTGACAATTGAAATATGCAACTACAAACGCACTGAGAGAGTGCAGAGTCGACCTCTGCCAAGGCAGCTGTTTGAAAGACCATTTGACTTTGTTACACACTACATTTATTTTAAGTCTTTCTGCCTTCTTTTTGTGGAGTTAGAAACTGGAATGTCAAATGTTGTCCTGTCCTGCAATTCAATTTGCGGTCACTAGTTGCATCTAGATTTCTACTAGCAATGCTGAAGAGTCTTTTTTTTTTTTTTAAATCCAAATCCGTTCATACGTTTTTGAGTTATCCTGCTGACAAACAGACAGACAGACAAACAAGCTGACAGACAAACCAATGAGACAGAAAACATAACCTCCTTGGTGGAGGGTAATTATCCATTACAGCCTCTATTGTGAGCAGGGAAGGATCTGAAAGATCTCTGTGTGTTTTAATGATTGCAGGAAAGAGTGAATGGGATTAAGGCTCAGATTTCTGCCCAGTTTGAGATGCTGCATGAATTTCTGAGGAAGAGAGAGGAGAATATGAAGAATGAGCTGGAGGAGAAGAGGATGACATCTGTAACAGACATGCAGCACAAGCTGACAGACATCCAGACAAAAGCAGCTGATTGCAGCAAGAAGGAGGTGGTGTTGCTGAGCGCCTTACAGATCCCCAGACCCGACCACTTCCTGCAGGTTAGAGCATCACATAGACCATGGGTGGCTCGTCCATAGGGGCCATTTGGGCAGCACACTCCCAAACATGTAGATAGGAAGGATTTTTTTCTAAGGTTAAGGTTGTGCTTGAAGTAGCCACGCCTATTTTAGGCAATTTCTATCATGTTCAAATGTACCCCTAACATCTCCTTTTCTTCAAAGAATCATGCTTCCAATGTATTTTCTATTAGGTTTATGTGCTTGCCCAAGCAGTGTGCTTTCGTTATTTAAGAGTTCCTCAAAACATTCACACCCCTTTGCCTACCTAAGATGGCACGCTTATGAATGATTTTGACCATTGTGGCGGAATTGTTTACTGCCACCGTTCTGTCCCAAGTTTGCCACCTTTAATTTGTTGAATATTGTTACTTAGTGGACAAAGAGATGCTGTTCTGATTTGTCTCTAGGCAAAAACAAGTCATGGCATACCTAGGCCAATGTAGTTAACCCTCCTATTATTGTCCTTGGGGTGTATTTGACCCCATTCAATGTGTAACGCCTGAAAAATACATAGGCCATAGGCCTATTTCTTTTGCTTCATCTTTGATGACTTTTCCTAAATAGATGAGATAAATGTGGGGGGAAAAGAGAAATTTCCATTTTGATTACATTTGTGTTCCTTGGGGTCAATTTGACCCCACATTGTGTTAGGTGTATGAAACATAAATGGAACATCCATTATTTGCAAATAAATGATCTAATTTGTTAGGATAATGTGAAATACATGAAAATAAGGTATTTATCTAAGTTTCTTCAGAACATTTTGCTCTATTTAGGGCCCTGATTACTATTAATTATATATGGGGGAGGGCCAAAACTAATTCAAGGCAATATTTTTGGCAGTGGTGGCTAACAGCAATGGCATTTTGACAAAATCCACCAAATGCACCCTATAGCACATATTTTCACCTAGTCATGGATTTTTTTGGTGTGTGTGTGGGTGCTAGGATATATGTAAATATCTGAGACATAAACATGGGCCAAAGTTTTGGTTTATACTGATTTTGTAGACATGTAAGTGGCTGGGGTCAAATTGACCCCAAGGATCACAGATATTTGGGTAACAGGAGGGTTAATTCATTATGGAGTTTTATGGTCCTTATCCGTCATCATGGACTTCAGGGGAAAATTGCACCTCCTGACAAATATTTTTGAAGACGCCACTTACATACATATTGCTACCACCACATTGTTTTGTAGGTGTCTCTCACAATTCCCATAACATGTCAAAATAGTTATAGGCAACAGGACTTGCTTTTGGAGTTGAAAGAGCTTTCCTCTCTTCTCTCAGATACTTCTCAGATTTCACCTCTCTTTTGTCACAAAGCAAATCTTGCAAAATCTCTTCCCAATGCCAATCAGGTGTGTGTGTGTGTGTGTGTGTGTGTGTGTGTGTGTGTGTGTGTGTGTGTGTGTGTGTGTGTGTGTGTGTGTGTGTGTGTGTGTGTGTGTGTGTGTGTGTGTGTGTGTAGTGGTTTCAGGAAGTAGGATTGGCTGTGACAGAGGAAATGGTGGAAGGGGTTCAAGATGGAGAGCCAAAGTAAGTAGGCCTATGCTGAAAGGCCATGCAAACACTAGACGCCAAACCCAGTGTGTATGCATTCCAATATGTGACCTTTCATCCTCCACTTGTGCTTGTGGCCTTACGTTTTGCTGATGCCCCGCCTCCTTGGGGAAAACAATTAAGTTTCCCGCTGTCAGCCAAGCCACAACCATTTTTGGGGGACTATTCTTCATTCACCATCCAGTTTGCAAATGAGAAAATGGCTTTACAATTGAGCTTTTGCAAGATATTGAAATAAAATGCTGTTGTCAGTGATGTCATCACGACGTATTACTTCCTGGTACGAGGCCACAAGCACAAGAGGAGGACGCAAGGTCACATATTGGAACTCACTCAGTGAGTAGAGCTTCCTCTTGTTTCTGTTTGTAGCTAGCTAAACTTTACCGACATAGCTAAACATACCAAAACTCATTTCAGGGAGGTGTGGTGTTGCACCTCTTTGAATGGATTCCCCATCCCAAGTTGACAGTCACTCTTCACAGTCCCTAATTGGATAAGTGAGCAAAAGTTTTTTTGTCCAGGGGACTCAGGTTGTCTGAATCTGACAGCATATCATTTTCAAATGGCAATATCAGATTGGATTGACTAGGCTAAGCTAGCATCATGTGCAGGGGCGGTCCTACAATGAGCTGGCAATAGCCTCGGTCGTGATCAAGGAGAGTAGAGACAGGAGGGCTTACTGACGTCATAACAGCGTAGTACGAAATGATGGCGAGGGGAGTACGGAAATTTAATTCTTCTTCTACGGTCAGTATTGGAAGCATCAGGAAAGCATGCAATGCCACTTCTGTGAGGGTCGGACTGTGGAACAGGTCATAGGACAGCGTGAATGTTTGTCAGCTGTCCTTAATTACCCCCAGCAATTACTGCTGACCAACAGCTGCAGTTAATTTGGCCACAAATGATCCATCATGGTGTCGCCCCCACTGACCATGCGCAAGGGAGTACGGAAATTGTATCAATCGCACAAGAGAAATTACAATACAGGGAGAATGTTCACACTGATTGGTTCCCATTGTAGCCAGTTAGCTTTGCATGCATACTGCAGTTCCTATGGAGTGTCCATTAGTTGGCGAGCGCCGGTAAGTCTTTCATGTGGGAAAATGTACGGAATGCAAAAGGGAGCTCAAATGCTAAATACATTGCTAATGCAATTTCCAGTCACAAATCTCATCAACAAAATATTCCTGGTAAGCACTATTGCTGGTGTTTAATGATAGGCTGTATTGTCAAATCTTTCAGGTGTCTAGTTTTACAGCAATGAAGAAGATTTCGACCTGTACCCGCTAGCATTCCGCTAATGTTTATGGGTTTGACCACTCGTAAATTGAGTTTTGTGACCCAGTATTTATATTAATCTTGTGGCGCAAAATAATTGAATCACTAAGACGCTCAAACGAGGTCTTATTATTTCTAGCTTCGAGCTGAATATTAATATTTCAGGGCAAAACATTATAAAAAATCACATTCACACCCATTCATTTTGCACTTAGGTAGTATTAGGGTTAGCCAGTTGTGGCTAGTAGCTAGTTCCGTGAGTGAACACCCCCTGATCGCACCCACTGGCCAATGACCATGCGAAAGGGAGTTAATTTTCCATCCACTTGTGTCCTCAGGCTACGCCCCCGTACTACACCGTGGCCATGCATTTCCCCCCGAGAGATTTTTCTTCTGTTGAGTTTCTTTGGTCGTGATGGTGCAGTGCTGGCTGGCAGCAAGTCTGCTAGGCAGCGAGCATGCCCACTGTCCCGCGTGAAGCATCCTGGTTAGAATTTCTGTCCACGACACGGCATATGGGAGTGACCGCTGCGCTGCAGTCATGTGACATGAGGTTAAGTCATTGCAGGAACAAAATGTTTGCTAAGCAGTGGCGCAGCCTCCTCCATGCCGTCGGTAATCTACCCTGATTGGCATTCATCTATCTGACGTGAATTGCGGGTGTAGTCCACATGCTTGTGAGGCAGTTCACTCACTGCTTCAAGTAGGAAGCAGCGTATTTTATGTCTTGGGACATCTCTTTATATATTTCTGTCCATCTTGTTTGCCAAACATTCAACATTCAAAACTTTGTTCCCACGATGACTTCATACCATGTGACATCACTGCGGCGCAGAAGTCACTCCCATATGTCGCGTCCTGGACAGAAATTCTAACCAGGATGCTTCACGCGGGATGCAGTGGGCATGCGCGCTGCCTAGCAAAAGTGGCACGACCTCATCATGAATAAGCTCAATAGACTCGTTCGTGACGAAGTAGTACGATTTTTGCTAGGCAGTGGGCATGCGCACTTTGCCAGTTTGATGCATTGTGGTTATCTAATCAGAATGCATCAAACTGGCAAAGTGCGCATTCCCACTGCCTAGCAAAAATCGTACTGCTTCGTCACGAACGAGCCTATTGTCAACTTGTGTGGCAGGTTGAGGTCAAAGGTCAAGAACCTGGTGGTGACTCCTGACTCCGTATCTATGGGCCCCTATGAGACCCACATGACCTACTGTGTGTGGAGGGAGATGCTGCAGACCATTAAACCAGGTGGGAACACTGCTCAATAACACATCATTTTCATTTAATGTATACATTGTATTTATTAACCATACGAAGAGCTCTTTTCCAACATGCCATGTACATAGAGTACATTCTCAATCCTGAAGCATATTCAATAATGCAATTTGTGTTTTTTTCAGTCATTATTAATCCAGTTCCAGTTGCCCTCTTAATAAAATCTCTTAATATTAGAGGGAAAATGTAATTTATTGTGGACTACTTTAGTTTTATATGTGCTTTACCCATTCAGGCCCAGAACATGTGGTCATTAAAGACCCAGGAAACTCCTACATCAAGGTGTCCCCTGAGGGTCACAGTATCCGTCAGAAAGACAGGTCTGGTAACATGTACAAAACCTACAACCCCAGTTCCAGCACCATCGAGACCTTCCAGACTGGCAGACACTACTGCGAGCTGGAGGTTGGAAGCAAGACAGACTGGAGCATCGGAGTAAAGGCAGAGTCGACAAAAGGTTCTCCACTTCATCTGCCAGAGAAGGAAATACAGCTCCACCTTAAGAAGGGCGACTTTGTCTTCTCCCATGATGGTGTGGAGTCTCCTGTCTCAGACCTCGACACTGACAAGCCTCCCAGGAGGATTGGCCTGTACCTGGACTGTGATGGTCAACAGGTGTCCTTCTATGACGCGGACACCATGACTCTGATTGCCTCGTCCTTCTGTAGTTTCCGCCAGCCATGTTGCATCTCTGTGTGTCCAGGTCTCTACATGGAGGGCAAGAACAGCGACCCCATCACATTCTACTGGCACTGATGCTTTAGATCAGGGGTGGGGAACCTGTGTCTCAAGGGCTGCTTTTGGCCCTCGAGGCCGTCTTATCTGGCCCCTGATTTTAATGTTATCCAGTTACACATGAAATATGACATATTTTGTAAAGAAATGTTGGTAACACTTTATAATAAGTACCCCTTTTTAGGCATTACTTAAGGGTTAGTTAAGCCTTATTTTACCATTAGTTAACCCTTAGTGAATCACGAGTTAATCATTATGTAAGTATTATTTCTCATTTCCTAACTGTTATCTAATACCGTTAGTAAATGGTTAGTGTGTACTGATGTAACGGTTCGCTAAGCAAAGTTAAACCTTAGTTAATCCTTATTTTTAAAATTAATTAACCCTTAGTGAATCACGAGTAAGTCGTTATGTATGTGTTATTTCTCATTTCTTAACCATTAACTAATACTGTTAGTAAATGGTTAGTGTGTGCTGATGTAACTACTCGCTAAACAAAATTAAGCATTAGTTAACCCTTAGTGAATCACGAGTCAGTCATTATGTATTTCTGTGAAATTATTAAGTACTGTTAATTAATCATTCGTCTATGGTGATTTAACTTTCTGATAAGCATTAGTAAACCATCATTAAAATGTCTGATAACCCACCTTTCTTTATGAAAAAAACATTATCTCTTTGTTGTCTCCTACCACCTAACCATTAACAAGTTCTATTAGGCATGTATGGTAACGGTTTGTAAACTCTTGCTTTAGCATCAGTGAAGTCTTATTTAACCCTTTTGTAATGGTTAGTGTGTGATGACTGGTAGCATGGCAAACAGTAGGCCTAGGCCTAAGTTGAGGCTCTTGTGACTGCCCCTCATGGATGTTTCTGGACGTTAACAAATGACTTGTTAAGCGTTGCTTATGCATTATCAAGGAATTACGAACCATTACTTAAGTATATCTGGGGAACTGATCTAAAGTGAAAACCTTTCCATGCTTTCCAAAAATGTTAACAAATGACTTCTTAAGCATTGCTTATGCATTATCAAGGAGTTAAAACTCATTAAAGTGAAAACCTGTTATGGCTTTACAACACATTAACGAATGACTTGATAAGCATTGCTTATGCATTACCAAGAAGTTTCAACGCATTACTAACGCATATCTGGGGAACTTTTTAAGTGAAAACATTTCCATGCTTTCCAAAACACTAACAAAGGACTTGGTAAGCATTGCTTATGCATTATCAAGGAGTTACAACTCATTACTTAAGTATATCTGGGGAACTGATCTAAAGTGAAAACCTTTCCATGCTTTACAAAACGTTAACAAATGATTTGTTAGGCATTGCTTATGCATTAACAAGAAGTTACAACTCACTACTTCCGCATATCTGGGGAACTTCTAAAGTGAAAACCTTTCCATGCTTAACTTTGCTTAGTGAACCGTTATATCAGCACACACTAACCATTTACTAACGGTAGTAGATAACAGTTAGGAAATGAGAAATAATACTTACATAATGATTAACTCGTGATTCACTAAGGGTTAACTAATGGTAAAATAAGGTTTAACTAACCCTTAAGTAATGCCTAAAAAGGGGTACTTATTATAAAGTGTTACCGAAATGTTTCAAATAACATTTGCAATACAATCAAATTATATTTTCAGGGGACTTAGTTAAGGTGGGGTCTGTTTTAAAGGTGACCACCATCATAGGACTAAAGTGCAGAGGGAAATCCTGCTTAGAGAACTTTGAAGTGGCCCCTTGAATGAAAAAGATCCCCCCCCTGCATTAGATCATATCAATTCAATTTGAATCTGTCAATATTCTGTTCAATATTGTCCTTCAAAGGATATCTAATAAAAATAATAACATATTGTACTGTGTAGCACCTTTATTATCTGTGGTATCTGTAGTATCTTTATTAATTATTATTTATGTAACCGAGTGGGGGTTTCCTAAGATTCCAGACTTTTAAATAATTAGGTTTTAAAAAGGTGACTACGCCAGTCTTGTTAAAGGGTGAGACAACCCAGATGTTAAAAACACAATTTTCCCCGACAGGTTCTAGATGACAAAGAATGACACAGCTGTTGCACATACAATAGTTTTTATTTTCTTCTGCTTTCAGTCTTATTTGTATTCAAAATGTGCAGGCAGTTCACTTGGGCTTATATACACAAACAGAGTCTTAACTCCACTGAAGCCAATACATATAGATATCGTGAAACAGTGACGGCTGAAGTGCAAGAGCACTGAGTAGGCTAGTACAGGTAATTTACTGAGCGTGTTACCTACACACTGCACTGTGAATGCTAAAGAACACTGCAATCAAAACTGTACACACAAAACATAATCAAAATAAACAAAAGAAGTCACAGCACACTGAAATGATTCACAGTGCAGAGGTAGCCTAGGTTTATCAAATCAGGCCTCTTGGAAGGTTTACTATACCACTCAGGGGATCTACACCTCACCAATAAGTTTACACGATAATACTACTAATCTCAACCGGCCAGTCTCCAATCACTCATCCCTTGTCCAATACTAGTAGTTAACTTTCAATGTCTATTACAGCATGCCACAGGAGGTACGGCGTGCATGAAGGGGCTACACTAGGCAATGCAAACAAACAAACAAATCCTATGTATTATCATATTTTACTCTACTGGGACTTAACTACATACCGTATGAGCAATTTCTTGAAATGAGGTGGACTATTCCTTTAAGTATTCAGGAAGTTTATCGAAGGCCTAAGACCAATACAGTCAACAGGAGTGGGACATGATCTACAATCCATACATGAATGACATGCTCCCAAATCCAGTTGGTAGAGGTTAAAAACTGCAAATTCATGCAAAAAAATATTTGCAAATTTAACCAGAGATCACAGTGTAGCAGTAGTGCTGTTTGGTGACCGTCACTGAATCTGCACTGAACCACTAGCAACACCTGCATAAAGCTGGATGGATGTAGCCAGACCATGCCTTCCAAGTGATGCAACGCCTTTGGGAGCAATCGGGAGTTCCACCCACTTTGTCAGGAAGCAATTCACTTTGAGCAGCTTCAAATGCCCTGGTTTTCAAGGCAGTGATGTGGTTTAAGCAGAGACGTTCTATTGGGACTAAGAAAATGTTTGGTTTAAACTTCGGCACAGCCTTTTCTGGCCTCGACCAGTATTGGAGTCAGGGTAAACAGGTTATTTTGGAAACATTATTCGTTATCTTCTTGGTCAGACGAACATCTCGGTGCAAGATTTGACAGTCAATGATAATCAGGCAAGATTGGCTGTACAGATGTTCTTTGCCTTGCTGAGAGGAACTTACAAGCTTACAGCTTTGGCTTCTCCTTTGTCGCCTGTGTCTCGGAGGGAATTCATCTTGGTAGGTTGCTTGGTTCTTTGCACTTGCATTTATTTCAGGTCTGGCTGCTTGTTCACTAACTAGCAGTAGTGCACCATCTCTTCCCCTCCGACGTTCTCGTCAATCTTTGCACAGATTGAGTTCATAAACTTACTTGCGTGTGCGCCGAACATTTAAGGGGGCAACATGTTAACATTATTCTTGGCTTACACCATACTTAATGAGGTGGATTGCCAAACAAAGTCTCTCCCCCATCAGCATGTGCTTCCCTCATGTCAGCTTGTGCCAGGTACTTGGTAGGCTCTTGCTTCCAATTCTCTCTAGTGGTGGATGTTGCAGTCAAGTATTTGCACATTTCTATTCCTTCTAGGGCCCGTCTGACATCCAACCGCGAGGTCAGAGTTGCCGTTTTGTGTCCCCCCGTTCCTTCCTGTCTACTCGTGGTGACTTGTCGCCCCTGCAATCTGTCTGTGTACTCTGCTACTTCACTGTTTGCATGTTGGGGTGCCAACTTGTGTTCTTAGTGAGTTTGTTTATTTCTGTCTAAGGGATGTAAGTGTGTGTCACATAGTGAATTATATAATCTAGTTGTCTGCACCTGTCCTTACCCACACCTTTAACAAATGCACTACTCTGTTATTTTGTGTTACTGCCCTGAAGACGGCACTCATGCCGTTACGCGTGGGCCTTGTTTTTAAATTTTCCATGTAGGACTTGTCAAGTTAAGAAAGACATTTTAAGTTGGAGTGCCTTAGTCAGAGAATTTATTCTCATTCTTGAACCTGGATGCACAATACATTGGACTGAAGAGCACCCAAACCAAAGAAATCAACAAACCATCTGAATAAGAGCACGCCATACTCTACAAACTTCCAGGAAACATAGAATTAGAACTAGCACATTTTCTGAGGACCACATTTGTTTGGGTGCAATTTGTGACCTGTGCGGTGAACTTGCAATATTTCTGTTCAGCCAAAGAACTATGAACACCAGTGAGAGGGAGAGCAAGGAGAGGGCGAGTGAGAGAGTGATGAGAGGATGGGACGAAGCCACATGTACAAAGAAAATAGAACAATCCACTGACCTAGCCACAGATGACCTAGGTCAGAGGATTGTTCTTTTTTCTGTGTAGATTTGTGGTCTCGCTCCATCCTCTCGTCTCTCTCTCATCCGCCCCCTCGTACCTCTCCCATGCACTGGTCTATTCATGATCTTCAGCTGAACAGAAATATTTTAAGTTCACCGCAGCTTCAACATTTGGGTCGGACTGTTCCACTGACCAGTAGTGCAACAACAATACCCATGTCAGCGTCAACTGCTACCAGAAAATAACTGACCAAACTAACTTCATGTCCTCTTTTCTTAGTCCATGTGGAAAAGTGTCTGCTAAATACTATCTTGAAAACAGTTGGAAGGGACGGCATAGCATGGCAGCTCTTATCATGAAACAAGGACCTAATTGACCAAGTAAAGGGGACCTTATCTATAATGTTTATACAGGCCCACTTTATGTTTTGTGTATTGTTTTGCTTCTAGGCTTTTTTGTGGAGTACGTCAAGAAAATTACCTCTGGTGTAAACCCTGTAAATCAAACAACTACTGTAGCATAACAAGGCATGCTAAGGCCGGACCTGGAAATGCAGCTCATGCTTTTCCCAGGTTCATCTGAAAATGAGACTGTCATCAAGATAAACTTAAAGGAAACAGCTGTTTTTTGTAATTGGGGACTTAATTCTGATCTAAACTGCAGTATACTGTACTATTCATCCATGGCTCTTCTGTATGATTTGGAGCCCTCCGGGACAAATTAGGTTGCACAATATCCACAAAATGCCATACAAGGACAGTTGACAGGGCATTGGTTTGCAGGTGCTAAATCAATTATTTAGGACAGAGACATAAACCAAGACAAACAAACAAACACTAATAGGCTATAGACAATTCGTTTGTTTTTAATTTGTCCATGTAGGACTTTGAGGAACTTTGATTTTGTCACAGGGGGAACCCTTAAAAGTTTTTAGAAATACTTTCCCTCTTAACTGAATGGTCTTGGAGGAACTGCCATAAATGTTACTATGCTTGATACACATCTATCCTCGACGGCATCCTCATATTCCTTGACATAATTGCTTTGGTTGGAATGGCTGACAGAAGAAGAGAAGTAAATGAAGGTATGTAAGGTAGAAGAAGATAAAGAAACTGCATTTATATAGCGCCTTTCCACATCTTCAAGCAATAAAAGTGCTGTACATTGTATGCTTCACATTCACCCTTTCACTCTCACATGCATACACATACACATCACACCAGGGTTAAGCATCTTGCTCCTGAGCTCCTGACTGAGTTGTAGACAAAGGAGTGATTAAAAGTATTATGTGAGAGTGGTTCCCGCAAACACTACCCTGTGTCAAATGCCTTCCCCTTTAACCACTTCACTGGTAAGCCACTTTGGATGAAAGAAACATTCAGTTGAAGTTGGGCTACAGCTGGGTTGATTTCAGGTTAAGCATTTTGACCAGAGCAAGGTTTATAGATGGGGTTTCCGTTTTAGTGGTGTACTGCCTAGCTGTGGGCAAGTTCACTGTTCGAGTGTTAGTTCACTGTATAACATTTGGTTTCTGTACTTATTAGGTTAAGAACTCGCAAATCCCAGAATGCTACTGTAATGACCCTTTACACTACCATATAAGATGCCCAAAAACATAAATCTTATAAAGTGATTAATATACACTATGTCTATAAGTCTTACATAACCCATGAACCCATGTCCTGGTTTTCATGGATCATGTCCAAATGCATGGCATAATGGTCTATATTCTATATAAGAAACACACAATCACATGCATGTCCATGTGATACAAATGTATTTGATAATGATTTATATTCTACATAAAAATACCATACCATATGAGACTTTGCAACATACAGTATACAGGTTTCTATTCTTTTTATGTAGGCCAAACCACAGTTGATTGCATGTCAATGTGTGTGGCAGGATGTGAGCATTGAGCAACTTGCTGTTGGCACGCGTCTCGCACATGCAGAAAACCCTGGTTTCCTTCAAATCATGTGACAGTATCGAAATGAATTTCTTGACTTACTCAGCAGTATTGAGTCAGTCACCCTTAAGAATACTGAGAACAAACCAATGCCCAACTGAGAACTCAGTAATACCCACACATTTACTTTTGGTTTCATTGCTGCCCACAGCGGCGAGGCATCGTGTAAGGCGTCCTGCACCCAGTTGTCTTGTTCTCGAGTCTAGGGTCTGTTTGGAGGGTGAAGTCAGCTTTGGAACAGGAGACTTAGTGCGTTTCACAGAATTTGTGGGTACAGTACAGTGCACTTGGAGGAACCTGTGATGATGGCTTCATCTCTCTCCTTGCACATCCAGTGTCCAGTGTGTTTATCTGACTTTGTGGATCCGGTGAGTCTGCCTTGTCAACACTCCTACTGTCGTCAATGCATCACCGGTCACGCCAACGTCAGCCTCGGACCAAGCCAGTGTCCTGAGTGCAGACAACCCTTCTCCATGGCGGACATCAGGCCCAACCGGGACCTCAGGAACATCATAGAATCTATCAGAAAAGCCCATGCCAGCTCGACCGGACGGGAGTCTCCAAAGGGGGATCTAATGTGTGAAGAACATGATGAGAAGAGGAAACTGTTTTGTGAGACGGACCAGAAGCTGATTTGTGTCATTTGTAAGGAACAGGAGAAACATCAGGGACACACTTTCGCACCAGTGAAAGAAGCATCTGAGAAAAGCAAGGTATGATGAATTGTGTGTGTGTGTGTGTGTGTGTGTGTGTGTGTGTGTGTGTGTGTGTGTGTGTGTGTGTGTGTGTGTGTGTGTGTGTGTGTGTGTCTGTATATGATTGTGGGTGTCCATTCCATTTTGTATTTTCATAACAGTCGCAGTAAGTATGCTGATGCCATGGTTGGTTGCAGGGTGTGGTGGAAAGAGTTCTGGGCTTTATGTGTAAAGAGAATAAAGCTCTTGAGGACCTTATCACACGACAGCTTGGTGAGATATCTAAATGTGAGGTAAGGACAAAATAACACACAGACAGAAGAAATATTTTGTAACAACTGACAGAGCGAGAATATACTGTTAAAACCTGTTAACCGGTTTTGTACATTGATTCTGGAACATTTGTGCGTGGGTTTCAATAATTGCAGGAAAAATATAACAGGCTTAAGACACATATATCTGCACAGTTTGAGACATTGCATGAGTTTCTAAGGAAGAAAGAGGAGGATATGAAGAAGGAACTGGAAGAAAAGAGGAAGAAATCTGTGACGGCTATGCAGGAAAAGCTGGCAGACATCCAGGCAAAAGCAGCCGATGGCAGAGAGAGGGAGGTTATCCTGCAGAACACCTTTACGATTCCCAGACCCGACCACTTCCTGCAGGTCAGACCAGAACGCACATGCACACGCACACGCACACGCACACGCATATAGCGCATTTGCATATACGGTAGTATTTGAAGGTAGGGTGCGCACATCCACAGGTAGTTGTCCAGGTGCCAGACAAAAAGTAGTAGGTAGTGTGATGAAGCGGTCTGCACACTGTGTATTAACTCTAATAATACTTTATTTCATTTAAACATATGGCAACGTTTCGATCCAACAGAGGGATCTTCCTCAGACCTGAGGAAGATCCCTCTGTTGGATCGAAACGTTGCCATAAGTTTAAATGAAATAAAGTATTTTTTGAGTTAATACACAGTGTGCAGACCGCTTCATCACACTACCATATACGGTAGTATGGTACCAAAACAAACAACATTGCCATATTTAGGTTTGGCCTTCGGGCACACAATCCTACCACTTTGTTTTTTTGGTGGCTCTTACAAATGTCTAAACTTATTTAGATGTTTATGTTTATTTGTAAATAAACTCAAATAGGCTAGATCACATGCACTGTATTTTTATATGACATGTTGTATTGCCTTTTAACCCCTTACAACCGGCTGTAGCATCTGTGCGTACAGTATTGACAATTCTGTTTCAGTTTTTTTCTCAATGGGAAGTCATGTCACCGATCTTGAAAGCTGTAACAATCCACCTTTTAAAGAGGAAAACCGTTTTTTGTTGTTGTTGTTGTTGTTGTTGTTGTTGTTGCAATTATAACATTGTGTTACTCACCCCTGTAACTTGTGTGTCATTTTGAACTCTGCCGAAGATACTGAATGCTGTTTGGTCATATCCATGGAACGACTTCCAATGTGCAATGTTTTGCAGGCACACAATATGTTGTTTTTAAGCACAGAATATGTTGTTTGTGACGGGACGTCACATCCGCCTTCACAAGACTTTCAAAAACTGTATTACCTGCGAAACCGAGAAGTTTCCAAACAAGCAATGCACCTACGCGTTATGAGTCATAGCGTAGCGTAATTCTTAAATTAAATAAATAAATAAAAAATTGTGCCTGCAAAACATTGCCCATTGGAAGTTATTTCATGGATATGACCAAACCGAATATCTTCGGCAGAGCTCCAAATGACACACAAGTTACAAGGGTGAGTAGAACACAATGTTATAATGTGGAACTAAGGGTTACATTGCAAAAAAGGTTTTCCCCTTGAAGGTAATGTCTTCCTATGTTCTCACTGCGAATCTTTTCTCATTGTCAATATTGTGTGTGTGTGTGTGTGTGTGTGTGTGTGTGTGTGTGTGTGTGTGTGTGTGTGTGTGTGTGTGTGTGTGGCTAGTGGTGGCAAGAAATAGATTTTGCAGGGACAGAGGATAAGAAAGAGGAGCAAGATGGACAGACAAAGTAAGTTCATGGGTGCCTCCGAAATTCCCAACTGGCAAAAAAACAGGAAAGCGCCTATGTAGAACATCCAAATACCCTAGTAAGCTTTCAACCAAGTCAAGTCAAGTCAAGTCAAGTCAAGTTGGTTTTATTGTCAATTTCTTTACATGCACTGGTCATACAAAGAATTTGAAATTACATTTCTTGCTTTCCCATGCAGACATAGACTAATCTAGGTAAGACATAGACAGTATAGACATAGACAGTACTCATACATGGACATAAGACAGTATGGACATAGACAGTGCTCATACAGCACAAACAAAAAAATGACTTTCTATATCTGGTCATATTTGCAGTACTCCGCGAGAGTTCGACAACTGTTCGGCCATTGGTCATTAGTGCCATCAGGGGTAGTCTCCCAGCAACCGATCTGGTTCAAAGGTTCTGAAAATGATGGTGCTGTAGTACGTCCGATATGTGCTTACTAGTGGCTGGCTTTCTACAAGCTGAACAGGGCGCCGAGTGGTAGCCACTGGTAAGGAGCGAGTGCCTGCCACAGGTTTCTGATGCACCCTATAGACTAAACATGAGCATGTCACGCCAATTATTATCACAGCACGTTGTGTGTTTAATGGGATTGTGGCAGACACTTTCATGTATAGGTACGTCACAAACAATAGAAAATAATTGGCTATTTATTTAATGCCCAATTCAGGCCTGGACTGGAGAGAACAAAACGGCCCGGGCATTTTTTTGCTCAGACCGGCCCCACATACCCGTAATTAGCGGAGCAACGCCATTAAATTGACATAACTAATGTCTTCTGACAGGAAAAAACCCTATCTGTCAGGTACCAGAAAAACCCACCATACTTGCAGTGACTTGTTCACGTTCAATTGTTTATTTAAACTTAATATCCACATTCATATTTATTGGTAGCCAGGTGTAGAGAAATCCTGCACACTGTCCATTCCACCATCAAACTTTTTCTGAAGAAGGTCGAATGACCGAAATGTTGAATTAAAGTTTGTTGGTGGAATGGACAGTGTGCAGGATTTCTTTACACTTGAATCACAACCCCACCAGCCCAACCACAGAGGTGTGCAAAAGCGCCCTCTTGAAATATTTATTGGTAGTAACAATAATGTGCGTAGTGGCTACTCACTGGCTACTCTACAGAATCACCCACAGCACCATTCTACCACAAATACAGCAATTAGCACATGCCAGTGAATATTTTGGCCTTAAAAATGAGCAGAATTTACTGGAGGAATAAGATGAAGTCTCAGGAATTAACCATAAAGTTTAACATTAATCTCCATGTAGCCTATCAAAACAAATCTAGGCCTATATATGTATCACATAGACTATATAGAGCATAGGCATATACTTAGAAATCTCCAATGGTACACATTCAACTTGGAGAAGGAAAACCAAATTAATGAAATACAGTGCATTTTCTCTGAGACTTTTTCTTCCTCAGGATATAAAAGCACACCTCTGTTTCTATGTGTCATTGTTGTCGTAATGTACATGGCAACTGAATATCATGTATACCATTCGGAAGAGGAGAATGTAAGCTTTCGAATGGTACCCCACATGTCCCAGTTCACAACCATGATGTCTATACAAACATGCATCAAAGAGTGTGTGGGGAAAAAACGATGTTTTGTTGAACCGCTATTTGCGATTTCATGGGCGCGCTACGCGCTTTTTGCGGGCTAGAGTCTCTATTATATCTTAGGGGGCACCTGGGCTGGCATATCATATTTCTGGCAAATGCCACCCCCTGCCACTCCTTAGAACCGCCCTGTCCGAGGGCCGTGAAAATGACATCGTGGGCCGCCGGTCTCTTGTAAAAAAAAAAAAAATGAAAAGAGGGGCGTCGGCCCACCGGGAAAATGCGGTATGCCATACTGTCAGTCCAGCCCTGGCCCAATTACCCAAATGCAGACCTTCTTTGACGTCACTGTAGAGCAAGAAGATGGGATAATCAGGCTAATTGCTACATGGTCAACCACAATTGTGTAGCCTCTTACTGCAGATGGGGTCGCCGGCGGGCCTTATTACTCTTCGCTGAAAATACTCAATTACTTTATAACAACATTGCTATAACACTATTGAGAGCCTTAAGTAGAAGATTAAGACATAGCCATTATAATTTTGGTGACAGTAAGGTTATATCATAGGCTCTGCACTAAGGGGTTAATTGAACTCCTGAGATATATAGTGATGTAAACTTGTGTGGTAGCTTAAAGATGTGCCTCTCAACGTCATTTAATTAATATTGCCGTGTTCCCAATTGTTATTGAATGTGTTACGCGTTGGTCCTGTTTTAAAAAACGTTCTGGTTGCTTTGTTTCAAGACGTTTTTGCAAGCTGGCAAGGTGGCTTGTGGAGAAACGAGAGGGTGTTCCGTGTTTCTCGTGGAAATGCGTCTCTGATTGGCTCACTCCTCCTGCTCTCAAAGAAACGCGTCTCTGATTGGCTCAGTCCTCCAGTTCTTGGAGAGAATGTAATGGGAAACAGAGTCGCCACTTCCCCGGGTGGTACTGCACTATAGGGGCGCCAACGGAGGCGTGCAGGCTCCATTCAGGGCTGTGCTCTTTCGACAGCGACCCCTAGGCGAGCTGCTGGCACGGAGCAACCGGAGTGAGCAGGCTTTATGTATGAGGCTTTGTGCTGTGTGTGTACCTGAGAGTAGCAACCAGCTGATAGCTAAGCTAAGCTATGTTTCGGGCCACCAGACGTTGCTTGTTTTGAAAACAAGCAGAAAAAAATTACTCGACATGTTTTTAGATAAATGGGTCAATATAAACCTTTGTGGGCAACGCCTTCTTTCGACGTGACGAAACACAGAAAGGCTTTCGTGATTCGCTCGTTTCTCTGCATTATTTATGTAAATTGGGAAACACCGGGAAACACAGCCAGGAGAGTTGACGCACCGCTATGAGAGTCTTGCAAGTGAGTTTAACTTGGGGTGACCGTCCGATCTTCGAAAGGAGTGAGTAAAACTGAGTTTTATCGGAAGTTGGCCTTTAAAAAAGGCAATGTCAAGGTTTTAAAGGTTTCTTGAATGCTGTATTGATTAGAGATGCACCGGATCCAAGATCCGGTTCCGGATCCGGCAGGATAATAGGGGTTTTCACAGTATCCGGGTCTGGCAGGATCTTAAGCAGTGGATACAGTATCCGGCAGTTACCTAAAAATCAGGATCTGGTGCATCTCTAGCCTAGGCTTTTCAGTCTGTCTTTCACAACCCCAATCGCTGCATGGAGTGAAAGCCCTTTGGAAGCAGCCGTTGTAGGCAGTGTGGCAGTAAGCCAATTAGTCTAAAATTAGTTATAAAACGTAATAAAAAGGGCCCACGTGTGCGAGTAGGCTACAGTGTATGTGTTTCAACCCTTTCGTAGGATCCGGTTCCGGATCTGGATCCGGCAGGATCTTAAGCAGTGGATCCGGTATCCGGCAGGATCCTAAAAATCAGGATTCGGTGCATCTCTAGTATTGATTACAGGGCTTTGAACCGGTTCAAGGAACGAAAACGAAAACCGGGAACTTTTTGTATTTTACAGGGAACAGAAACGAAACCGGAAACTTTATTATTTTTTATGTTCTGGAACGGGAACACTTATTAAAAAATAATGGTAACCGGTTAATACCGTTCTTCAAACAAGACGAAAAAGTAATTATTTTCCTGCGCACCTTACCATGACGGCTGAGATTCACGTCCTGTGTGACATCAGACATTCTCTGACTGAATGGAGAGAGAGCTGTGAATTACAAAGTCTCCACTCCACATCTTAAATAAGACAAACCACTGTCATACAAAAGGGCAGAGTTTCCATTGCATCATTGTATGACATTGCAGAGAAGTGCCTTTGAAGCGCACTGAGAATGTTCTACGTTATTGTGCATCCATGACCGCTTATATATGCACAAACTCACAATGTCCCTCCCGTGACCCAAGTCAGCGTGGAGCGTGCATTTTCATCATTAAGGTTTATTTTCCGCTTCTCCGCTTAGGTCATCCCTGAATGACAAAATTCTGGAGGATATTCTTTTCATCCACTTGGATAAACAGTTTGGATTGTAGGCTGACTCATTCGCACTTCCATCTTTCTTGGTTAATTAATTTCAGTTAGGCCTATCAGATGACAGGAACGAAATTAACCGTTCCGGGAACAATATTTTTTTGTTCTAACTGGTTCGTGAACGTCAATTTATTGGTGGAACTCATAACCGGAAACATTATAATTCCGTTTCTGTTCGGAACGGAACGTTTGGAAAAAAATAACGGTTCAAAGCCCTGATTGATTATGCTATTTTGATTACGTTGTATTGAAATGCTAATTTGTATTTTTCTTTTGCTAGGCCAGAGGAAGTTGATGCTTGTGGCAGGTACAGGTCACAGGCCAAGGACCTGGTGGTGATTCGCGACTGCCTGTCTATGGGCCCCTATGAGACCCACATGGCCTACTGTGTGTGGAGGGAGGTGCTGCAGAAAATCCAACCAGGTGAGAACAGAACACATACACAGTATACAAGTTTTGAAAACTTACTGTATATTGTTAGCCTGATAAACCAGCCTAAATTTGAGATTGAATGTGTAATGTAGTCTGGCCCCAATGAATAGTACATCCGAAGATTGTTGATGAGAACAAACCATTGTCTTTCAAACCGTGCCTGTGCCTATAGGCTGGCGCTCTGACCAATCAGTGCTATTTTTCTCGTTGATGTCCTTCCCCAACGTTGCGAGCTTCGTCGTCCCTCCCTCAAAACCCCGCCCGCTTTGATTCAAAACAAATCTCTGCGTTGTGATAGGTTTGCCAGATTGTTGGCAAGCCTGTCAGGCCACTAAAACGATGCGAGGCCAGACCACTCGCAGCCAAAAAAAATTGTCGTTGAGCGGGTGGCGCTGGTTTACTAGGCTAGTATATTGTGGATTTACGGATTTTACTGATACAGCAGTTGCATAATGATATTGTTAAATGTTTACATTGTTCTGCTGGGGTTCCGTATCCCTCTGTCCGATGCTAATCCACAACGGGGGGCTTTTCACTGAATGCATACTTGTGTTTTGCCTCCTCCTCCTGCCAATTCAATTATATTGAATGTGTGTGTGTGTGTGTGTGTGTGTGTGTGTGTGTGTGTGTGTGTGTGTGTGTGTGTGTGTGTGTGTGTGTGTGTAATGTTCCCCAGGCCCTGCACGTGTCAGCATTAAAGACCTAGGAGACTCCTTTCTCAGATGTTCTCCTGATGGTCACAGCATCCGCCGGAGAACCAGGTCAGGCTTTATTCACAAAAACTACAACCCCAGTTCCAGCACCAACCAGACCTTCCAGACCGGCAGACACTACTGCGAACTGGAGGTTGGGGGCAAGACAGACTGGAGCATTGGAGTAAAGGCAGAGTCTACAAAAGGTTCTCCACTTCATCTGCCAGAGAAGGAAATACAGCTCCACCTTAAGAAGGGCGACTTTGTCTTCACCCATGATGGTGTGGAGTCTCCTGTCTCAGACCTCAACACTGACAAACCTCCCAGGAGAATTGGCCTGTACCTGGACTGTGATGGTCAACAGGTGTCCTTCTATGACGCGGACACCATGACTCTGATAGCCTCGTCCTTCTGTAGTTTCCTTCAGCCGTGTTCCATCTCTGTGTGCCCAGGTCTCTACATGGAGGGCAAAAACAGGGACCCCCTCACATTCTACTGGCACTGATGTAGAGAATAGAATAGGATTTACAATCCTTTACATTGTTTTCATTTCAACCTCATTATGATAAAAAAATAATTTTAATCCAAATTTGAACAGAAAAAACACATCACGTGTGGAATTATTTTGAACTGTCTTACATTTCTCTCTGCCTATTCAATATTATCCTACAAATGTTCTCCAATGTGGTTACATTGAATACAACTTCATCCACTTAATAAAAATATTAAAATAACATATTGTGTAGCATCATTATTAATAATTATTTAGACTGTGCATACACTTAGGTAAGGCAAGGCAAGTTCATTTGTATAGCGCATTTCATACTCAGATGCAATTCAATATGCTTCACAAAAATAAGTAAAAAGAAAGGAAACAAGAAAGAATTAGAGTCAAAAATTAAAACATTAAGATAAAACATTAAAGAAAAGTAAAAACACATCATTTAGAGCTGGTAAGGGAAGGCTTCTGAGAACAGCTTTATCTTGAGTCTAAATTTAAAACTATCAATAGTGGATGCATTTCTACATAATCTGGAAGCTGGTTTCAAAGCTTTGCAGCATAGGAGCTACAGGCTGCCTCTCCATACTTTGTTTTGACCTTTGGATTAACCAACAAGTTATAGTGACCTAGTTGGTGCATGTAGCTGAAACATATCCAGTAGGTAGCAAGGTCCGATCTCATTTAATAATTTAAACACAAGAAGTAATGCCAATTCTGTAGCTCACTGGAAGCCAATGCAGTAATCTCAGAATTGGAGTAATGTGGTCAATCTTCTTTGTTTCTTTGTTCGTAGCAATGATAGAGTGATTTCAGAGGGGCGCAGTCATTGGGAGACAGAGATAAGTAGAGTTGGGTATCATCCGCATAGCTATGGTTATTTATTGAGTTATGATAATTTGTCTGAGTGGCAGGATATAGATTGAATAATAGTCCTCGTCTTGGGCCTGCCGTCATGCACAGTTGAGGCATACATGCAATCTTCTTGTGAGCTGTAGACTACTGTGTCAAAATGACAATGGGAGTTACCCAAGTTACTTAGGTATGTTGTTGGGAACAGCTGACTGAAGATGCAGCTCTAGAGCTTTAGACAAACCAGTCAATAAATATAATGTCAGAACTCCCTAAATATAAAAAGTTACATTAAAAAGGAAAATCTTGTATCAATAGCACACTGAATGCTTGCTGTTACTGCCCCCCAAACAAACCCTCCAGAAAAACTCATGCAGACAGTGGCTTTTCATAGTTTGCATAACCAGTGTTTCTCAAAGTGTGGTCTGGGGACCACTGCTGGTCCGCGACAGAGCTCAGGTGGTCCACAAGTGGATTTCTACTTTTCCAAGACGAGCTAGTAGTAGGCTATATTTGTAACATTATTACAAAGTTAAACATAGCGGAAGACTTATTTTCACCACAGTAAGACAGACTTGTAAATGTGAATAGAAAATAAGTGATCTGTATTGCAATTAGCAGTGTTAAATAAGCACCCTTCAACTGTCAATTCAGTTGACAGGTGGTCCCAAAACATTTTTGGGGGGACAAAGTGGTCCTCGGTCTGAAAAAAGTTTGAGAAAACACTGATGATAAGGAAATCCTGTTTGACTACTTGTGGTGCCAAACACTGGGTGTAACTCACTGTACTGCAAGCCCCACATTTACTTTCGATTTCAGTCCAACGTTTGTTCTCTCTGCACACAGACATCTTGCTCTCAGGGGTGAGATTTTCTTGGAGGTCTGCTTTGGAGCAGAGAACTGAGACATACTATACTAGATATAGTACTATTGTGCCTCAGTTGAAATAATGGCTTCATCACTGTCCTTGCATATCCAGTGTCCAGTGTGTTTATGTGACTTTGTCGATCCGGTGAGTCTGCCTTGTCAGCACTCCTACTGCCGTCAATGCATCACCGGGCACGCCAACACCAGCCTCGGACCCAACCAGTGTCCAGAATGCAGACAGGGCTTCTCCATAGCAGACATCAAGCCAAACCGGGTCCTTGGGAACATCACCGAATCCATCAGGAAAGGCAATGCCAGCTCGACTGGTCATGCTCAGCCTTTGCAACCCCCGGTTTCCCCTGATGGTGACCTTATGTGTAAGGAGCATGAGGAGAAGATGAAACTATTTTGCGAGACGGAGCAGAAGCTGATTTGCCTCATCTGTAGAGAACAGGACAAACATCGGGGACACACGTTTAAACCACTGAAGGAGGCGTCGGAGAAAAGCAAGGTAAGCTTTGACGCAACATGTGAGGATGTGTGCAGGTAGGCTAATACATGAATTCAGTATGTGTGTATTACTTTATTACTATATTACAAATGGCATTTGCTGTATTAAAGTAGATCATGTGGGGTGACTTCAGGGTGTGTTGTGTTGATTGCAGGGTGTGGTGAAAGGAGTTCTGGGGTTTGTGTGTAAAGAGAATAAAGCTCTTGAGGACCTCATCACACGACAGCTTGGTGAGATATCCAAATGTGAGGTAAGGACAAAATCACACACACACATACACGCACACGCACACACACACACACACACACACACACACACACACACACACACACACACACACACACACACACACACACACACACACCATTAAGACTTGTCAAAGAGAATATGTTATTGTCTGTTAAAACCTACATAATAGTGTACAGGATATGTAAAGCCTTTCTGTCATGGGTCTAAATGACTACAGGAAAAATGTGATGGGCTTCAGACTCAGATGTCGTCCCAGTTCGAGATGCTGCATGAGTTTCTGAGGAGGAGAGAGGCGCATATGAAGAAGGAGCTGGAAGAAAAGAGGAAGAAATCTGTGACGGCTATGCAGGAAAAGCTGGCAGACATCCAGGCAAAAGCAGCCGATAGCAGAGAGAAGGAGGTGATCCTGCAGAGTGCCTTACAGATTCCCAGACCCGACCACTTCCTGCAGGTTAGACCGGAACACACACACACACACACACACACACACACACACACACACTGATCAGTGATGCGCGGGCTGACCCGAAATCAGCGGGCGCTTGCAGTTAACCGCGGTCGACCGCAGGCACGGGTTATGAAATATTATTTTTAATGAAATTCGGGTCGGGTGCGGTCGGTCAGGTCAGGACCTTTGAAATTATGCAGAATTTTAGAATTTATAGAAGTAGGCTATAGCCAATATGCTATAGTTTACTTAAGCAGACAGGGACATTTTTAGCGAAATAGATCAAAGTTTATATGGCTGAATAACTACCAAAGAAACTCAAGAGAAAGAACAATCTCTTGGCGGGGAATGCATTGGCCACGGTGTAGTACGGGGGCGTTGCCTGAGGACACGAGTGGATGGAAAATTAACTCCCTTGCGCATGGTCATTGGTCAGTGGGTGCGATGGATGCCATTTTCGTACTCCCTTGCACATGGTCAGTGGGGGCGACACCATGATGGATAATTTGTGGCCAAGTAACGGCAGCTGTTGGTCAGCAGTAATTGCTGGGGGTAATTAAGGACAGCTGACAGACATTCACGCTGTCCTATGACCTGTTCCACAGTGAATAACATTTCCGTACTCCCCTCGCCATCATTTCCTACTACGCTGTTATGACGTGAGTAAGCCCTCTTGTCTCAAGCCTCTTTGATAACTACGATGGTGCCACGAGCTCGGCAGGAGACTTAATGAGGTTTCTGCGTCGGCCAAATCCTCTGCGCGCAACTGGTGCAGCAGGTGCAAAGCATTTTGAAGAACACAGAGGGTGCTCTCTACACAGTGCAATGATGGATATAGCCTACATATTTTCTTATACAATTGTAATGGTTTCGCACTCATGTGTTGCTTACAGAGTTTGTTTTCATTTCCTGTGTCGTACCACGACTACGAGGCAATCCACTTGACGGCTGGCTCCGTCTGCTCACCAACCTACAGATTAATTTCCTCCACAGCTAGGGATTCGAGTGGCTATGCCTACATTGTCGAAATAGAATAGGCTAATTATTAGCCTATTCCCTTTGAATGCAGTGCTCATTTGCCTAGAGTGGAAGAACAATGCCCTCGCCACTTAAAATAAATAAATAGGCTAATAAATAGCCTAAATAATAAAATAGCATTGTATGAAGATCAAACTTGGTAGTCTGGGTAACAGACAAACATATTATGATCGAAATGCTCATATTAGAAAAGAATAATTTGTGAGAAAATGTTATCTATTCAACATAGACTAGGCTACTTTTTGTTGGACAGGGCATGTCGCGTTATAGCATCGTGAGTGCAACTGTCAATCAGTTGAGAAGGGCTCTGCAGCCTACGTGATCATGTATGGATCTTTACATTGCAGTCATCTAAGATTACGAGAGTTCACGCTTTGTGTGGGCTAAATGATCATTTGCGCTAGAAAGACAAGCGTTGCCTATAGTGGCACCAGGCAGCGCAGGTTGCGTTTGTGGTTTGTGTGACGCGATTATCTTTCCCAAACTCCCAAATTAACCGCTTGGTCTCTGGTGAAGGAGGGGGTGGACTTGGCACCCTGTCCCTCAACTTTGGGATCGGAAAAAGCGAAACCAATTTCAGTTCAGGAAAAGGACAGAGCAGAGGAGTGGCCTACCAAACCAAAAGAAGATAAGGTGTTGTAGGCTACATTGCCACTATGGGTGTTTTCATAGCATAGTATACCTGGTCCAGTGTTTCCCACAGAAACTTTGGAAACTATGGGGGCAGCCGGGGTTTATTTTGTCCGGGGGGGGGGTCTTCTCACACGGGCCTTTTTTTTGGGGGGGGGGTATTCTTGCAGCGTAAACGCAAAACGGCAAAACAATGACTACAGTATGACATTGGCGCATGGAGAAACTGTAGGCCTGGGCCTATATTTCAGCCATTTATATTTTGAGAAATAAGGCTACATAAGATTTTACCCATGACTTGTATAGTAGTACATTGTCATTGTCAAAAAATGCAGTACAGTGAATAATTTCTGTTTACAACACAGTTTCATTCGTCCCTCATGCAGGGGTCTGGGAAACAATAATAAAACAAAATAGGAGCAGAGATAAGAATTTAAGAGCACTGTGAAATTGTTAACGCATAGACAAAAAGGGTCTTAGAGGGTAGGCTATGCCTTTTCCCCCACACATATCTGTAGGCGTACACATTCTACATGAGGGGTGCTGGTCACAGGGCCAGTTTTTTCCAAATTCCTCCCATTAAAAGGGCTGAACAACATATTACACATTTATGTCTATATTCACATTCATTACACATTAATTTCTATATGCAGCCCGATGTCTCCTCTGCTGTGTCAATGAAGGTCTGTCACCAAACTCATAAAGCAAAGCCTAGGGAGTGTTAGTAAACTCATCCCAACTGTCCCTTCTCTGAAGGTTTTTTATATTGCTCCCAAACCCAAGTAAACTACAACAACTTGACTAGGCTTTTGATCCCTGTCTTTCAAGCACTTGTGGTTCTCTCTATAGCAGGGGTGCCCAACCTTTTTTTAACCAAGATCTACTTTTGAAGTTGATGGTCTGCCGTGATCTACCAAGTCAAATTCAAGGATGTCAGTATGAAAATTTAAGACCTCCATTTATTAATCACCATTATTATGAACAAAATGTTTTCAGTAGGCTACTATGGCCGTATCTTTTCAGTGTGTTTTTAAAGTGTGTTGAATAGCCTATCTTTACAAAGCAATGCAGCACTGATAGTATGCAGAGATAATTTCAGTCATACACAAGTCATAAACAACTGAAACAATTTCAAAATGATAAACATTTGGTATATAAAAGGCACATAGGCCCTATTTCTAAAATATGATGAAGCATTATCATGCCTTCAGTGGTATAGGCTACAAATTAAAAAGGGCTCAGAAATTCACCATTTGTTATGGGTAAATAGTAGGCTACTATGAGAGAGAGAGAGAGAGAGAGAGAGAGAGAGAGAGAGAGAGAGACAGAGAGAGAGACAGACAGACAGAGAGAGAGAGCGCAATGAGAGAACTCATTGGATTGGTTAACACCCCTGTTAAGTGTGACTTCTTCTATGAAGGTTTTTTTTTCAGCTCTCTGGGACAGTAGCACAGCAAAGGCTTTCTATTGTGAGTTTGGCCAATCGTTTTGTCCACAACTGAAGCAAGAAACAGCACAAATTGAAGTGAATTCCATACATGTCAACAACTAACATTTCCCTTACACGCGGAACGCGATGTAAACGCAGTTAGCGATGATGCATGCGACTAGCGATTTGGACGAAGATCCTCGCATATCGGCGTGTCATAACGCATCGTTGCGCACATGTTCTGTTACTCACCCGATGTTACACGTGTGCACACATGAATCAACTGTAATACCCTTACGGTCACTTCCTAA
This sequence comes from Engraulis encrasicolus, assembly GCF_034702125.1. Lineage (NCBI taxonomy): Eukaryota > Metazoa > Chordata > Actinopteri > Clupeiformes > Engraulidae > Engraulis > Engraulis encrasicolus. Next base: position 34,294,890 of record NC_085861.1, read on the forward strand.
TGCTTTCCCCTCATTCTGTGTTACCGTGGGACTACTTATCTAACCAATACAGAGTCTATAGGATGTATTTACTCCAGGAGGAAAATGCGAAGGAAATTCAAAATCGTAATTCAAATCGTTTTTAACAAAAACGGATATCGTAAAACATTTTTTTTTTTTTTTTTTTTCATTTTCGTAAACTATGGCGGCCAAATTTAAACTATGGCGGGCCGCTTTAGTTTTCTCAATGTATGGGAAACACTGCTGGTCCCTATCAACCATTTAAGCGAACTTAGACCTGCAGCTCAGCATTTACTGTGACGTGAAGTGTTCCCAGACCCCTCGGAAGTGAACCATGCTGAGACCTTTATTGACGTGATTGTGCATTGCCAATGACGCTAGGGTGTTCATAAGGCACACGGCTACTATTTTCAAAGGCGGGTCGGGAAGCGGGCCGGGTCAATAATTTTTCATGAATATTTCTTGCGGGCAGGGCAAGCGGGCGGACTAGGGAAAAAGCGGTCGGGTGTGTCTTGTTTTTTCGTCGGCCCGCGCATCACTGACACTGATATATATTTAGCATAGCCTACACATCCTAAACCAACAATAGGCCTACTTGGCATATACAGGTTTAACCTGTTAGACCATCCAAGTATACACACTACCATGTTGATTTCTAGCTGGTTTGTAGCCTCGTAGGCTACTGCAGATGGCCCCATCTGTCATAAAACACTCAACTTGGTCATTGCCATTTTGGTGACAGTAAGGTAATAAGGTAAGAGGCTCTGCATTAAAGGAAAGAAGAATAATCCACACTCACAAACTAAGTCTCATTATTTATTTAGGCTATAGATTACCACCATGTCCAAAAGCAAACGCGTTTCAGCTATCAAGCCTTCATCAGTGCGTAGTGCATTAAAGGAACACTCCACCGTGTTTCAATAATAAAGTGTGTTCTTCTCAGACATGAGATGAGTTCCTCTCGACCTGCCTCGTCTTCGGATGCGCACCCAGTCAGTAACATGCGCGGCACAAACTCGTTAGCATTAGCTTGTCTCAGCTTTGCCCGGACGCATTCGGTGCGTTAAGTTACGGCCTGTTCCCACTTTGACGGCCATTTGACGCTCATAAACGCAACGCACCTCCCTTTGTTGACTGAATGCTTCTTGTCAGAACACATGCAGAGGCGTGACAGAGTACACTGAACAGGAATATCTTCTTCTGTCTTTCTACACGTCTATATCGATTAAGCAAGCTAACCAGCGATATAGTAACATCAAAGTGTTTACTTCACACATTTCATAGCCCTCACATAGTTTTGATTGTCGTCAAAAATGTACATAATCCTTTGAACATAAGCACAAAGACCTTGCACTTCATAGTTTCTTGTAGTGTATGAATCTTACATTAGAATGTATGATAACCCATCATGAAACTTCTTTTAAGCAGCAAAACATAGCCCTTGGTTTCATGGGAATTCCTCATGTACTCCAGTGTTTCCCAACCTTTTTTGTCTTGCGTACCCCCTAAGCCTCTTAGTTGTGCCATGAGTACCCCCTAATTCATTTTCTATATCATTTTCTCTGTCCTGTTGTGGCTGCTTTATACATTTTTTATAATAACACTTTTCCAAGTACCCCCCCTGCAGTGTGCTCGCGTACCCCTAGTGGTACACGTACCCCTGGTTGGGAAACACTGATGTACTCGTCAATCATTGGATAACGCTCCGCGTTCGCCGCAAGTAATTTGCATAAAATAGAAGGGAGCTGAACTTTTTGACGCACGTCAACTGTCAAAGTAGCCGCACCACGAATTCCAGAAACCTTAGTGAGGGCGTCGCCGCCTTCCACATTGTGACCACATTGTTTCGCAGAGTTACATACGTATGAGTGATTCTACGATTTGCCTGCACTTTTGGCAAAAGCAAAATGTCAATTATCAGTATTTTTTTTTCAACTAAATGACCTAGATGTTTACATAGTGTATATATTTAAGTTTCCAAACAAACAAATTGCCAAGCTTAATCTTAAATCATTTGATAAATACTCTAATGAAAGCGAACATTTGCTTGATTATTTTGTCAACAGTGTTATGGACAAATGCTAGGCTATGTAATTTCAAACATATATAAAAAATACTACAGAGTTGAAACAACATACGTTTGAAAGTGCTTATGTCCCTTAGCAATAATGTTGTCATTAATCTGTGCAACTGATATAGAAAATGTGATTGTTGAGCTTCATAAGTACAAAGCGGATTCCAAAAAAGTTGGGACACTTTGTATTTTTTGAATAAAATCAAAATGCTGGCATTTTCAAAACATTCAATATGTTAACAAGGTAGAACATTATGCACAGACAACATATCAGTTGTTAAAGTCAAGCAGAATTATTGTTTTGAGGTAATTATGTGATCATTTAAAATGTCACCCTTGCAACAAATCCCAAAAAAGTGGGACAGGGCCAATAAAATGCTTTTTATATTGGATAAGACTAAACACAACACAAGGGATGGGACTGAACAGTTAAATACTTTGACTGATGGCATCATTTTATTCAAAAATTTGATATTTTGATGTGCGAGACATGATTTCAGCAGCTCAACTGATAGGTGTGTTCTTCAACTTGTTAACCTTTTTGTTATGCTTAATATGTGGCATATCCTGACTGCAAGAAAACTAAATTTGTGACCTGTACTCTAATGATGGACCAACAGTTGGAACATAGTAGAGATTGAAATTTGCCACCATTATGGGGCAATATCTAAAGGCGGTGCTCCAAAATATAATGCCATGGTAGCTATGTTTGCTGTTTAAAATCTGTATGTATCATTCAACATTCATTTTAATGCTCTACATGACTAAGAAGACCCTAACCAAGTCACCTCTGCACCCCCTTACCATCATATATGCTGTCTTTCAGACTGACCACTAAATCAAGCTGAAGTATTCATTTTCTATGTAACCTGGAGGGTGCAGGACTCCATAATTTTCAAAATGGATTAAATATTTACCATTCTGTAATCAGAGGACAGTTTCATATGTCTCCTAGGTCCATAGAATGAGCTTTTCCGCACTCAACACTGTTTAATGTCTGCATCATGTGCATTAATCAAGTGTTGTGTTTATGGTCATTTTTTCGAGAGCTGTCATTGTTGGAGTGTCATAGTTTGCTTATTGACCACGAGTATGTCATGATCTCATAACTCGTGCAATGATTACACAGAACTCTATATTACGGAAATAGGCATTATATGCCAGCAATTTTGATAATTCAATCTTTCTGTGTAATAGATAAGTAATTAGTCCCTCAAAATCTTCGCTGCTGAGTGCCATAGCCTCTATGTGATGGTATTTTATTTGTGCATTCATGTTGGCAGTCAATATAGTTCCTTTTAAAATATTCTTCCTTGTGTAATTTTTAGAATTATCCAACTATTACAACATGTTTTGGCCCTGTCCCAACTTTTTTGAAATGTGTTGCATGGGTCAAATTTTAAATGATCACATAATTACCTCAAAACAATAATTCTGCTCAACTTTAACAACTGATATGTTGTCTGTACATAATGCTCTACCTTATTAACATATTAGATGTTTTGAAAATGCCAGCATTTTTATTTTATTCACAACATACAAAGTGTCCCAACTTTTTCGGAATCCGCTTGTAGGATTTTATGATTCACTGTGATACAGACTGACACATTTTTCATTATAAATCCCTGTAACGTCTGATTTGAATTTAGTCACCCTCCTTACACAAGACTTCCTTCTCCAGAGATAATCCCTAGTGTTCATAGGATTTTTCAAACACATAAGGGATCAATAGCACAAAAAACACTTTCAAAACAGTCAACCGTGTTACTCAACTGTGTTACGGTCAACAGTGCAGGGGAACAAGTCGGCACTTTTTTAGGAGAAAAAACAGAGCAGACAAACCCATCTCCCTAGAACACAAATTATTTTGTTTGTTTGTTTGTCAATATGGAGATAAATTGGCAAAAACATACTCCTCCTCCACTGTCATAGCTAATTGTAACACCATTGACGGTAATACGGCTTGACATTTCAGCCTTTTTTATGGTGTTGTGCTAACTGTGGACCTCAGAAGTTCCACCACAACACCTTAATCAATTCATGTATTTGTATGCTTTATCTGTGTTTTTCTACATGTGATTTCTAATTCAGATTCTTATGAATATGTTGATAACACAGTTGACAGGCAATTTTCCCGCTATGAGAACATGAAAAAGAATGTATTAAATTATGGAAGGATGGAGCTCAAAACTTACCAAAAAGTCTTCCCATATCCTGCCAAAGAGGTTATGACATCACGTGATGTTATTCTTATGGCCTAAGACCAAACCATTACTGATTTATGGAGGGGGTTTCAGACCGTGACACGGTTAACACAGTTTTCGTGGACACACAAAATGGCAAATTTCATGTATAATGGAAAGGAAAGTGGGCTTTCTGACAGTTTTGTCATATTGTGATGATTACTGTGAATCAACATTTGCAATCGTCTTGGGCAAAACTTCTTTACATGCTAATATGAAGACTGAATCTGACATTTGGAAAACAGGAAGGCATGAAAACGCCCAAAACACTATTAAATATTCATTCTTGCTGAGGGAAATAATGCCATGTCTACACTTTCTTTATTATATGAAAGATAAATGTGTGCTAATGTCCAAAACATCATTGGATGCAGTTAATAGTTAGTGGAATTGGCAAATAAAATCCATGGACTTAAAAGCGCAGTCGAATCGTAGAATCACTTGTATGTGTTTTTGGAGGAGTTCCAAATTGCCCACCAGCGGGCACTTACACCTCTGCACGACTAGTAAACCGATCCAAAAACTGTTGCAAAATTGACTTCGACGCATTAATATCTTCACTCCTAGTTCCCCCCTTCCCGCCTCCCCTTCTCCCTTCTTGCAAGAGGACTAGGATTGAAGATATCAATCCGTCGAAGTCGAAGTACTCCGAATGTGTTACTACACCTTCCATGACAGTGGCATTTCTTTATTTAGGAAATCGCCATGTTTAATTTTGTGCAACAACTTTTGGATCGCTTTACTAGCCGTGCCGGGGTGTTTAAATAGGGAACTCGTGGAACAATTTGGTCACTTCTAACTTAAGGCACCGAATACGTTGTATGTAATAATTAACGGTTAATTAATTTGAACATTCCAAAGCACTTTCACTTGGCGAATTGATACACTAGCATTATGCGGTCAGAAAAGTGACCTAATAGTGGGACTACTTCATAGGTGTACGTCTATAGACAGTTAATCAACACCCAATTTAGCGCATCACAATGGGACATTCCATCCTGCCGTGGTATTGTAGGCTATATTGTAACACAACCCCTGTCATGAGGTTGTTGTTACCAGAATGGTAATGACCATGTAGTATGTAGAACAATGGTGGTTAAGTCTTTTTTAATTACATTCAATTGGCAGAGCAGTGTTGTATGATATACAGTATGTTGTATTTGTTCCTTTAATCCCTTTGCACAGAAATTATGTTATAATACCAATTGTAATGACCAATCTATTACTTAAGACTCTTGGTAATGTCATAGCAATGTTGTTATTATGTAGTTGAATCTTTTCAGCAATGAGTGTGCAAAGAGGCTACCTTAGTTTTCTAAACGGTACTTTGTAGGTGGCATATGTTATAACATTCACATTCACATTCATGGTTATAGAATACCTTTCATTCAAGTGTACATACCAGTTCTTTTTGAAAGTTTTATTTTTTTCTCGTGTGTGTGTCTGTGTGTGTGTGTGTGTGTGTGTGTGTGTGTGTGTGTGTGTGTGTGTGTGTGTGTGTGTGTGTGTGTGTCTGTGTGTGTGTGTTGCTAGTGGTGGCAAGACAAAGGATTTCCTGTGACAGAGGGAATGAAAGAAAAGCAAGGTGGACAGATAAAGTAAGTGCCTAGACTAAAAACAGGGAATTTACATGGATACATAGCACTACACACTGGCTTTAAAGGTGCACTGTGTAATATTTTCAGTAGTTTATTTCCAGAATTCATGCTGCCCATTCACAAATGTTACCTTTTTCATGAATACTTACCACCACCATCAAATTCTATGTATACATTATGACTGGGAAAATTGCACTTTTCATACATGTAAAAGGGGATCTTCTCCATGGTCTGCCATTTTGAATTTCCAGAAATTTACATTTTAAGCTACAAAAATTACTGTATTTTGGTCGTACTAGTAAATTACCTAGTACATATTCATGAAAAAATCAAATTTGGCAACAGTCACCTCAGTTCCAATAGTTGCAACACCTACTCTGGCCACAATCCTACACAGTGCACATTTAACACTTCATTGGCTTCTGCAAAATTGTCATGCAACTAATAATGTTTGGGTGTGATTCACTGAGATTAGATACAATGCATTGAGTACATGGATTGGTGCTTGACTGAGCAGGCCCTGACAACAGAGCATGAATACTAAAAGGACTTTCTTGCTGGAAAATACACTGCTAATGATTAAAGGTGCACTGTGTAGGATGGTGGCCAGAGTAGTCATTGCAACTATGCTCATTGAAACTTTGCTGTTTACTGCCAAATGTGATCTTTCCATTTACTAGATAATGAAGTAATATTTACTAGTATGACCAAAGTACAATGCAATTACATAATGTATATTTTGAATTTGATAATGGTGGTAAGTATTCAGGAAAAGGTAACATTTGTGAAAGGGCAACATGAATTGTAGAAATAAATTATTACACGAAAATATTACACAGTGCACGTTTAAGTGCTGCATTAGGCTACTGTTCCATGAGTATCGCCATTTTAATGTATGTTTAATGTTTAATGTATGCTTAACGTATAGGCCCTCATGACAACAAAAGCAATGCCATTTTAGGGGAACATGTGGATTCAAGTCATGCATTTGTATACTTGAATGATTAACGATAGCCTAACATTGTGAGTTTTGCATGCATATAAATGATTTACGACAAAAGAAGAAAAAGTGACGTTCTCCCCTATAAAACGGCATCAAAAATGAACTATGTGGCTGGACTATAAATGTATGATGTTAGCTCACTGAATATCACGGCTCTCTGGTCCAAACCTTCTGTACGAAAGTGGCACCAGGGTATGGTATGGCGTGTCTAAAGAATGCATGATCAACAACATGTGTTTATTGACTTGATGTGTTGAGCCCCTAGGGGTGTCTGATATTATTGTCCGCATATGTGGCAGGTTGAAGTCAAAGGTCAAGAACCTGGTGGTAACTCCTGACTCTGTGTCTATGGGCCCCTATGAGACACACATGTCCTACTTTGTTTGGAAGGATGTGCTGCAGACCATACAACCAGGTAATGAGGGGACCTACTACAGTCTGTGAAATAACATACAGTGAGTCCAATATGTATTTGATCCCTTGCTGATTTTGCCGGTTTTCCCACTAATAAAGACATGATCAGTCTATACATTCATGATAATGTGTATTCAAACATGGAGAGACAGAATATCAAAAAGAAATTCCAGAGAATAACTTAAAATAATATATTTTAATTTATTTGTATTTAATTTAGGCAAATAAGTATTTGACCCCTCTAGCTAAAGAAGATAAAGTGCTTTGTGGCAAAGTCCTAGTTGAGGTTAGATGCTTCTTTTAGTTGATGACAATGTTTGTGCATATAGTAGAAAATATTTTTGCCCATTTTTCTTTGCACATTATCTCTAAAACATTAAGAGTTTGTGGCTGTAGCTTGGTAAATGGGAGGCTCAGTTCTCTCCATAGAATTACTATAGGGTTAATATTTGGAGACTGTCTAATAGACTTCACGACTTTAATATGCTTCTTATTGAGCCACTCCTTCGTTGCTTTGACTGTATGTTGTGTATTATTGTCATGTTGGGAGATCCAAAAATGGCCCACCCTTCAGTGTAGTGGAGGGAAGGACGTTTGCACTCAGGATTGCACATTACATGTCTCCCTCCATCCATTCGTTGACGATGTGAAGTTGTCCTGTGCCTTAGCCAGACAAACACCCTCAAACCATAATGATACCACTTTCATGCATGATGGTGAGGAGGGTGTTCTTGGGATCATAGACAGCAGTACTCTTTCTCAAAACACATTGAATTGTGATAATGCCAAACAGCTTGATTTTGGTTTCATCTGACTACAGCACCTCCTTATCATATCCTAAACCAGTCTGATGTCCATTGGCAAACCTCAAGTGGGACTGCACAGGTTCCTTCTGAAGTAGAGGTACCATGTGTGCACTACAGGATTTTAAACCTCTGTGGCATTAAGTGCTACCAGTAGTTTTCTCAGTGATTTTGGTCCCAGTAGCTTTGATATCATTGCCTAGTTCATCCCGTACAGCTCTAGGGTGATTTCTTTCTGTTCTCATGATTATCAAATCCCTACAAAAGGTCAAATCTTGTATAGAACCCCAGACAGGCTGATGGATAGTCATTTTGTATTCCTCACATTTTGGAAGAAATGCATCAACAGCTGGGTCATTAATACTCAGTCTCTTTCTTGTGGCTTTGCAGCCCATTTAATCTTTGTTCAGGTCTAAAATCGCGTCCCTGATATCATTTGACCACTCTTTGGTCTTTCCCATGCTGGTGAGGTTGGAGTGTGACTGATTCACTCATACTATGGACTGATACTGCTGATTCAATGTGTCTTTTATGCATGTTAGTATGTACAGGTGTCTTTAATTCAGATGACAAGTTGATCGGAAGTGCCCATCTGGTCTGTGGGCCCGGAACTGTAATCAGTTGGCAGGGGATCAAATACATATTTTGCTCGATGAAATGGAAATAGATTAATATATATTCTCTTCAGTTAATTTCTGGATTTTCTTTTTGATATTCTGTCTCTCCATATTAGAATACATATTATCATAACATTTATTGACTGATCATGTCTTTGTTAGTAGGCAAACCAACAAAATCAGCAAGGGATCAAATACATATTAGACTCACTGTACCCATACAGTATTACAGTGTATTTAGAGGAATGATATATTTGATTATGACCAGTTCTGGGAATAACGTTGTTAGAGTATAACGGTGTTACTAATGGAGCCACATTTTTGGTAACACAATAATTATAATTATATAATAATTATATTATATAATTATATAATTTATACATAATTATAATAATTACTCTATCCGTAGCTGTATCGCCATTACGTTACTCAGGAAGTAACGTGACGCGTTACAATTTGATGAATTGCAGCGCCAGTGGGCCCCAGGTGCTGACAAAACCTGGGTGCCACGGTGACACATAAATCTGTACCAAGCCGGCTTTTAATATGCTCATTACCACCCTTTGAATGCATGACAACAAAATGACTGATCATGATTTGCTAAAAAGTTAGGCGGGCGGAATATCAACTCTCTTGTTCCCATGCACTTACTACACACTAGTCTACTACAGAGATGGTGAAGAGACAATGGCAGCATCAAGCCGCAAGGTTCCGTTTTCCAACTGGAAATACCGGAATCATTTCACACTATTTCAAGTCAAAGGCAATAATGTTTAAGTCCCATGTAAACTGTGCCATGGAAACAAAGTTCTGTCCGCAACTGTAACGAGCAACTCCAATTTGATGAAGCACCTCACAGCATCACATGGTGGCACACCTCTAGGTAGCCTATTGCTAGTGCTAACCCAGCCCCTAGCCCTGGTGCAGCTTTGAGCTCTAGCAAAGAGGTAGATGGGGGGACTGCTCTTAAGCAAGCCAAACTTTATTTTTTCAGGACAGACACTAGTGTCTAAGGCTGAGCTCAACAACATTATCTTCAGGTATGTGGTTGAACACATGTTGTCCCAATCCACCATGGAGTCGGAATCGTTTAGGGCTCTTGTTGCATAAATTACATCTTGTGGAAGAGAAAAGAGCTCACCCCTTTGCCGAAAAACTTTGTGAACTGGATTAACATTCACTATCAAATAACAAAATAACATAGAGCAAGAATACTTTTCCTGGTAACAAGTGACTTTTCTAGTGAAGTAACAGTTACTAACGCAATTATGTTTTTGTAGAAATAACTAGTAGATGTTATGAGTTACTTTTTCAAAGTAACATTCCCAACACTGATTGTGGCCTACTTCACTCACTTCCACATTATTTCTTTGGGAACACTTGTGTTCTCTCCTCATGCAGGTCCTAAACGTGTTACCATTAAAGACCCAGGAGACTCCTACCTCAAGCTGTCCCCTGAAGGACACAGCATCCGGCAGGCAGACAGGTCTGGAAGTATTCCAATTGTAGTATAAAAGTATTGTAATTTATTTCCTTTGGTTCATCATTTTGTTTTTGTATACTCTCTCATGTAATCCCTTAATCATGTGATCTGTGTAATGTGATTTACTGGATTGTTTTTAAAAAGTGGCAAGCAAGTAGCCTGCTCTTGGTATGCTCTGAATACCACATTGGACAAAACGCGAAGGCATTGTAGCCAAATGAATAGTATAAAAGTTGCAATTGTGAGTGCCTCTGGTTTCCTATTTTGCACAGGTCTGGTGGCATGTACAAAAACTACAACCCATGTTCTAGCACCATCGAGACCTTCCAGACCGGTAGACACTACTGCGAGCTGGAGGTTGGGGGCAAGCTAGACTGGAGCATCGGCATAAAGGCAGAGTCGACAAAAGGTTCTCCACTTCATCTGCCAGAGAAGGAAATACAGCTCCACCTTAAGAAGGGCGACTTTGTCTTCTCCCATGATGGTGTGGAGTCTCCTGTCTCAGACCTCAACACTGACAAACCTGCCAGGAGGATTGGCCTGTACCTGGACTGTGATGGTCAACAGGTGTCTTTCTATGACGCTGACACCATGACGCTGATAGCCTCGTCCTTCTGTAGCTTCCTCCAGCCGTGTTCCATCTCTGTGTGTCCAGGTCTCTACAAGGAGGGCAAGAACAGCGACCCCATCACATTCTACTGGCACTGATGCTTTTGATTTTATCTCATTGAATTCAAATTCAGTTGAATTTAAATGTGTGGTCGTTGTCAAATAGGTGCCTGTAGCATATAAAAGATAGACATTAGTGTAAATGACTGGCATATACAACCTATTGAACTCAGCACCACACCATTCCCAGTGTGCTTGATTGGCCTTGTTCCAAGATGTGAGTGAATGTGTGTCTGGATGTATGAATGTGAGGTATATTGTAAAGCACTACGTACATCATTGAAAGTTGTCCAAATAAATAAGTGCTACCCTACAACACTAAGTAGTATGTAACTCTGACATCTATTTAGCAACAAAAGTTGGAACCACACCAATTACAGTTCACAAGGACTTTTGTACCTTGTCAATATGATGTTAAAAGAATGCAGCTACAGTAAGTTACTAAATTGTACCAGGGAATTTGTGGTTTTGAGTATTTTTGCTTGTTTTTTTATTATTAACATTCAGTCTTTGGTTTTGTAAATTAATTTGATATTTTCTTTCTATTTGGGTTGTTTGAGTGGAGTCCATAACCTCGGCAGGATTTTAAGAGTGTTATGGCATAATCACACCCCATAAGTTGGAACCCATGTCAATACTAGCATGTGTGTTATTTACTGTATGTGTAAATGGTGCATTTTGATTGGAAAGGGCCCTTCCCCCATTATACTTAATAAAATAATATTTTTTTTATTTTATGTAATTCTTATGTAATTACTAACTGTGTAATTGTGATTATTGCCATAATGGAGTTTGTGTAAAGAAAGACATCCTTTCTTCATTTGAAACTACCATTGTTTGGCTCTGGCTACATGTAAGCATATTCCTCAACCTGTTTGCTCCTGGTATTTCACATTAGCGGACGCATGACCACTCAAAGATCCCTCTTGGCTCCTGTGGACAATCATGATTTACAGCACCTGCTGGCAGACGTTCATGGTTTACAACACAAGAGCCGGACATATTTGTTAAAGGAGAAAGGCTCAATGTAGTAGATGATTTTAAATATTTAGGGGTCGACTCTCATTTAACTTTTAAAAAACATATTAAAAAGGTTAATGGTAGGGTTAAAAGGAATCTTTTTAATTTCAAGGTGATAAGGAATCAGTTGACTACAGAGGCAGCCAAACTTTATTTCCACTCTATGATTTTAACACATATTTCTTATTGCTTGACCACCTGGTCCCAAGCAAGTACAACTGCCTTGTCACTGATTTACAAATCTTACAAACAGGCACTAAAAATTCTGGACAAAAAAATCCAACATATCACTGTCCCATCATCCAGAAGTATGGTTTATTTAGTCTAGACAATTTTATTTCTTTTTCAAATTGCTGTTTATTTTTTTAAATTGTAAATGATCTTGCTCCCCCTCCCCTTAAGCAATTTGTGAGTCTGAGCAAACCCACAAATAATACAAGAGCGTCATTTAGGGGGGACTGCCTAAGTGTGTTTAGAAAGTCCACTTTTGGACAAAGTGCCTTCTCAGTGAAAACAGTAGGGGTATGGAATAGTATCCCTGTAAATATTAGGCAAAGCAATACGCTATAGTTTTAAATCAGGTCTTAAGAAATGGCTCAAAGCGGGGCAGCACTGTGGACATTTTTAGTCATTGAGCTTGTGTTTTGTGTCTTGTTGTTTATTTTATCATATATCTAGTGTATTTTGCTGTTGTAGTTGTTTTTTTTAACTATGTACTTGACCTTGTAATATAATGTAGGCCTATTTACAAATAGTGCACCCATTGTATTATTGTCACATTTTTGTATCATTATTAATTTTAATCCCTTTTCATCTTAACACCTTTCTGTCCAGGGACTACAGATGAAAATTAGCCTTAGGGCTATAATCTGGCTCAATTGTATGTTGTGCACTGTCCCTGTCAAATAAATGAAATGAAATGAAATGGATCAAGCCTCCTGCCTTTACAATAAAAGCTATATGGAGGCAACATGGCTGAACGCCGGGTAACTGGGTTCAAACCTGGTCATTTCTCAATCCTTCTCCATCTCTATCTCCCACTCATTTCCTATCATCATCTTTGATTGACCTAACCCAATAAAAGCTCAAAAGTGCAAAAAAGAATCAAACATATTTAATTAGTGAAACAAGATAGTGTGCCACCAGTTAATTTTCAGATGAGAATAGGAAGACCATGAGCAGCGTTTGTTCAAGGTCTTGATAAAAAAATGTAAATTCATGGTGTAAGTACAACACTAGCATATGGTATTGTGTGGCTGTTACACCAGTCACTCCACTGTACCTACCTAATGAGATAAACGGTTGTTACTGAAAAACACTAAAAACCCAACAAGAACCCACTACAAATGTGATCCATCCAGAGCATAGTCAGCTGATCATAAGACAAGTGCACAGGCCTACTGGTTACTCAGATAAGTTACCTGTGTTGGAAGAAAACTGTGTTTCTTTCTTTACTTTTACTTTCACCTTTGACATCTCTGAAGTTAGGCGTCTTTACCCGTTTCAGTCCATAGGGACTTTCCTGCTACATAGACATTCCTGTAAGTCATATCACAGGTGTAATTCATGATCCATGAATTGCAGACAAACTGAATTTGTTTGTGAACATCAGAGAATTCTGACTTAAAAATAAAAACGAGCCTTTTTTGACTAACATAAAAATAATCTGAACTGTGTTTAAAACTCGACACACTAATGACACATGTGTGTAATACCAGCACACCAGCGGACTGTGGCAGGAACATACCAGGGAGAAATATGTGCGAGAGATAATGTTAATGTTTTCTTCGCAGTTTGCATGATAAGGCATTCCAGTCAAACGATCCTACCAGCATTGGGTGTGACTCACCTGACCAACAATACAATTACACAGGCACATACGCACATACTACATATTCTTTCTGATACATTGCAGTGTTGGGGCTGCTTTCTCTGCATACCGTCATGTGAGAAGGTCTGTTTGGATGGTCAGGTCTGCTTTGGAATAAGAGATTAGAACATTCGGCAGCATTTACGTTAAGATGGCTGCGGCGGCATTCCAACGCTACATTCAGTGTCCAGTGTGTTTGAGTGACTTTGTTGATCCAGCAATTCTACCTTGTCAACACTCCTATTGCCGTAACTGTATCACTGGTCATGTCAATGCCAGTATCGGACCCAGCCTGTGCCCAGAGTGCAGAGAACCCTTCTCCTTAGCGGACATCAGACCAAACCGGGTCCTCAGGAACATCACTCAATCCATCAGAAGGAGATCCATGGCAGATCCTGACAATGATCTAATGTGTGGAGAGCATGATGAGAAGATGAAACTATTTTGTGAGACGGAACAGAAGCTGATTTGTGTCGTTTGTGGATTGCAGGGCAAACATCAGGGACACACATTGAAACCAGTGAAGGAGGCATCTGAGGAAAGCAAGGTACAGTATGCTTTGCTAAACGTACAGTATACAAATCATATGCTGTGTAGAATTCATTTTCTGTATTTTACGACACAGTGTTACATTTCCTGTGTAATGAGCTTTGTTGTCTGATATTACAAGGGGAAAGTGAAAGAAGTCTTGAGATTTCTTTCCAAAGAGAATGAAGCTCTTGAAGGCACTATGGTGTCCCAACAGGCTGAGATATCCAAGTGCAAGGTGAGGCAACACCTTTCTTAGCATCTTTGCACCATCGCCTCTGTAAAAAATACAACTTATAGTTTATTTGTATTGTAAAATATATTATTACTAATGGTAAACAATCAGAAAGATAGAATGAAAAGATATCGACAGTATGTGGGTCTTGCTAACTGCAGGAAAGATGTGCAGGGCTGAAGACTCAGATCTCAGCTGACTTTGAGGCAATGTGTGAGTTCCTGAGGAAAAGAGAGGAGGAGCTGCACACAGAGTTGGAGGATAAGATGGAAGAGTGTGTGACTGCTATGCAGCACAACTTGACAGACATCCAGGCAAAAGCAGCGGAAAGCAGAGAAATGGAGCAAATCCTGCAGAGTGCCCCACAGATCCCCCAACCACAATACTTCCTGCAGGTCAGAGATTCACACTTCACATCAGGAACAAATATGCAGCTATATTCTACCAAAGATTTGATTTACTTAATCCTTAGTCTGTGCATGACTGAGCACAGATAAAGCAGGCTCTACACGTTAACCCACCCTCAAGAAACATACTTGTTTGTAGGTGCTTGAAGTGAAAGTGAAAGTGTTGTCAATGTTATTGCCAGTCAGAGAGTGTGACATTACAGCACATCCAATGAAATTCACTCTCTACATTAAACATATTGCAGTACAGCCTGTTATTGTAATGTTATGCTTAATTTACTTAAAGGGGGATGCCACTATTTTGGGGCTTAATACAGTTAAAATTGTTGGCCAGGGTTTATAAAGGTGGTTAAGTGTCTTATTTTTCATGTAAACCCCTGTTACTCATTGCGTGGCTGACTTGGCGGCTCGCAAGGTTATAGAAAAAATATTATAGCCCAACACAATTAACAGACCTGTATTTAAAATCTGCAATGCCTACATACATATACAATGAACACGCATCACAGTCATCTGCATCACGCCAAGTAGGAGAGGCTATGGACACGTCTAGCCTACATCAAGATCACTTTTTTTCCACCTGGCTGACCCGGCACCCCATGCGTCGTTGTTTATTTAGCCTACTGACAAATTTGACTCGGGCGCACGCAGCAAGCCAGATTTCCCCTCCGAAGTGAGCAGCGAAAATCAATCACAGATCTTATTTGAAAATGCACTGGCTGTCATTTTTATGGACGTTTGTTCACATTTTCATTGGTGGCTTAGTTTTGCATTGTTTTAAAAATAGACGGCTTTACATTCTAAATGACTGGGGGTCGTCTATCAGCAGAGAAAAGAGCGCAGAAACTTCACCTAATTCGGCAAACATCCTTCACAACAACGCCACGACACTCAATGGCGGAGACCAATAGGCCTAAATTATCTTGTCCACATCAAACGAGTAATTCCATCATACATTGTGAATGATGCGTGCACGCGCCTGGTGTAACTCTCTCGCGCAGATTGCATTGTTGGTGACCACATCGCAAATCGCTGTTCATTTTCGCGCCTGGTGTAACTCTCTCGCGCAGATTGCTTGGTGACCATCTCCCAAATCGCTGTTCATTTTAACCTGGCGCTGTTAAATGGGCAATGAAGGCAAGCAGAGCGCGTTGGAATGCTGCAAGTTGGAAACTTAAACGTTCTCTATCTCGCTTTCTCTCTCTCTCCGCACGGCATTGATTGACAGCTGACTGATAGAACTCAGTGCTGTCGGCGACGTCGCATTTTTATAAATAATAAGTTAACAAGACCATCAGGCAACCATCCTTCACAAGCTCAATAACTCTTGAGCCAATCTGTTAATTCCGTCCTCGTTACATTGTGAATGACGATCCGGAGGTCTATCCATCAGCCATCAAAAATATGCTGGCTGACAGCACCAGAGAGAGAGAGAAACAACAAAAACTGGACTCGTCCCTCTGTTTTTGTGTTGGTTTTGACTCAGGTGGCATATTGGCCATCTGTCAGCGCCACGTTAAACTGAACTGCCCTTGCGCTCCATGCGGCTCTCCTCCTGATTTTTTTCTCCTAATGTGGCTCTTGAGGAAAAAATAGTGAGTATCACTGCTGTAAGCCGTTGTCTTGCTTTAAGACAAGTTAAAAGAGGGAGCATGTCGCTAAGCTAGTGAAAGTCAATGGATCCGTGTAGCATGCTACAATGCTACATGGATCCATTGACTTTCACTAGCTTAGCGACATATTCCCTCTTTTAACTTGTCTTAAAGCAAGACAACGCTTAACATAAAAAATAAGACACTTTACCACCTTTATAAACCCTGGCCAACGATTTTAACTGTATTAAGCCCCAAAATAGTGGCATACCCCTTTAACCCTTGCCCTTGTGTTGTAGAATGAATATTTACAAATCAACTCCTGTGTGTGTGTGTGTGTGCGTGTGTGTGTGTGTGCGTGCGTGCGCACGCTTACGCGTGCGGGCTAGTGGTGGCAAGATAAAGGATTCCATGTGACAGAGGGAATGAAAGAGGAACAAGATGGGCAGACAAGGTGTAGTATGCAAAGCAAGGCTATGGCTATGAGATACATACAGTGGATATGTGGTATACTGTCGGTAGCAGTCAAATGGGAATCCCTCGTAAACATGTATGAAGACATTTTCTTTTCAATGCTCATCACTGGCTAGCAACTGGCTCTATCGTGCAATTCCTTAGAGATCTGAATAATGTCAACTTGTGTGGCAGGTTGAGGTCAAAGGTCAAAGACGTGGTGGTCATTCCTGACTCCCTGTCCATGGGCCCCTATGAGACCCACATGGCCTACTTTGTGTGGAAGGAGATGCTGCAGACCATTAAACCAGGTGAGAAAAGGGCCTACTCTGTTAAACGTGGCTATTGCAGTCACCCCAACTGCCAGAGATGTATCCTTGAAATGCCCCAAACCTTGGGTTTGTAGTACATAAAGCTACTGGAATCCCGACCATGTCAATCGTCCAGAATGTAATCAGTTCACATACCTTCAATAAATGTTCAATAATTGTCATGATAACAAAAAAGTCATCTCTAAAGTTGGCCATTTTGTACAGTACAGAGTACAATATAATTACAGAGTGTTAGGGCAGAAGATATGGTGCTTCAATAGTTGTCATGCAAACTAAGCACTTGAAGTTTTGAGCTGACAAGGAGTCTGCGATCTTGGAAGTCGGTCACACAAAATGTGGAGGACCATAATATTGCTGCCGCATTGTGCTTGGGGGATAATAACAGACTACACTGATACACTACACCGACATGCACTGTTTAATATCAAATACTGAAGGTTGATTAGGCAGCAGGAACATTTTGAATCTGGCAAACCAATCAAAACGCAGAGATTTGTTTTGAATCAAAGCAGGCAGGGTTTTGAGGGAGTGACGACAAAGCTCGCAACACTGGGAAAGCACATCAACGAGAAAGATGGTGCTGATTGGTCAGAGCGTTGGCCTACAGGCACAGGCGCGGTTTGAAAGACAATGGGTTGTTCCAGAGAAATTAGAACACACTGGGAGAAGGCTCAGTCTCATTGGTTCCCATTGTAGCCAGTTAGCTTCGCATGCATTACTGCAGTAACGAGCGTAGGCCAGTCCTTCATGTGGGAAAATGTATGGAATGGAAAGGGGAACCCATGCTAAATACACTGCTACTGCCATTTCCAGTCACAAATATTATCAACAAAACATTCCTGGTAAGCACTATGACTGTTGTTTAACAATAGGCTGTATTGACAAATCGTTCAGGTGTGTAGTTTTACAGCAGGTTAGAAGATTTTTATGGGTTTGGCCCCATAAAAATTGAGCTTTGTGACCCAGTATATAATAATCTAGTGGCGCAAAATAATCGAAACGCTACTCAAATGGGGTCTTATTATTTCTAGCTTCGAACTTAATATTAATATTTCAGGACAAAAAATTATAAAAAATCACAAAAATTATAATGGTGAAAAACTCCATTGACACCCATTCATTTTGCACTGTCCCGTGGTTAGGGTTAGCCAGTTGTGGCTAGTAGCAAGTTCCGTGAGTGAACAGCCCCTGGTTGTTCTCATCAACAATCTTCGTATGTACTATTCATCAGGGCCAGACCAAGACTAATTTCTACCCCTACGCCTTCCCCTTGCCCCTCGTGCTTTCAAATGAAGCAGTTAGGTGTAGGGCTTGAAACGCAACCCCTATGAATTGAGACATCCCTTCAACAATCACGGAATGACACTCACAGCTGTCACTAATTCCATGCATTAGGTTGACGTAAATAGTGATTTTTGTCACGTGTGTTTCACGGAGACAATGACCATGAAACATTGGGACAATGTCAAACTTAGTACAATGGAATACCACTTTAAAACCGTGAATTATGGTGAAAATATTTGAATTTGTGCGCTGTTGTGGATGCCGCGGCTTGCCGCCAATTTTTCAAAGGCATTCGCAATGCATTCAGAGAAATCTGTCATAGCTCTCCGTCTGGATTGTGGTGTCGGAAAATCTCTGTTTGGAGGGGTGAAAGCCCTTCGCCGTACCCCTACCCCTCTGTCTTAACGTGAATTGAGACACCACTACCCCTACAGGTGGACGCGCAAAACGGCGGGGAAGGGGAAAGGTGTAAGGCTAAGGGGTGTAATGGGATTCAGCCCAAATTACACATCCAATCTCACATTTAGGCTGGTTTATCAGACTAATATATGGGGAGTGATTAAGTGTTTTGATTTGGTTAGGGGCAAGGGTTCTCTAATGGAATTTCAGTCCTCAGTAAAAAGTTTTTGAACCCGAAATTGTAGTTCATAGATGTTCTCTCCCCATACAGGCCCAGAACGAGTGACCATTAAAGACCCAGGAGACTCATATCTCAAGCTGTCCCCTGAAGGACACAGCATTCGTCAGGCAGACAGGACTAGCCTCATGTATAGACACTACAACCCCAGTTCCAGCACCATCCAAATCTTCCAGACCGGCAGACACTACTGCGAGCTGGAGGTTGGGGGGAAGATAAACTGGAGCATCGGCGTTAAGTTGGAGATGACAAAAGGCTCCTCATTTCAGCCATCAGAGAGGGAAATTCAGCTCCACCTTAGGAAGGGCAACTTTGTCTTGTCTTATGATGGAGTGGAATCCTCTATCTTAGGAATCGACACTGGCAAGCCTCCCAGGAGGATTGGCCTGTACCTGGACTGTGATGGTCAACAGGTGTCCTTCTATAACGCAGACACCATGACTCTGATACGCTCATGCTCCTTCAGCTTCCACCAACCGCTCTCCATCACTGTGTGTCCCGGCCTGTACAAGAAAGGCAAGAACAGTGAGCCACTTACATTCTACTGGCACCATGGGTGAAGGTAGACGGGTGCGCACAGGTGTGTAGCACTGGTGTGAAATGTACAGCTGGTGCGCAGTACAGGTAAGAGAATAGGTTTAATGCTTTCCAAAAACAAATATTTGAAAAAGGTAAGATCTGCTAATTAAGTATAAAACACATACAACCACACAATGCCATCTGAGACAAGTGACACCTGAAATAGTCATGCAGGGATATAGATATGTAGTACATGTTTATGTTGGTTGTGTATTGTTTATTTGTGGGGTGTGTGGGTGTACTGTAGCACCAGCAGAAAACGAAAACTACTTTCACCCCTGACTGGCACTAGGCTTTATAGGTCTATTTTGTGATTGGTCTAAAGTCCATATTGGAATCATCAAATTGACATAAGTACATTTGCGGCGTTTGAACCACAGAAATAAAAAATATTCGCTCTATGTAATCAAACACTTTTGGTAGTGAGCATGAAAACGTATCGGAAAAGACAATGAACTCCAACTGGCAGATTCCCTGAGGGAGATGTTGGAGTCCTACCGGTAGTTCTGTTCTGTAATGTTGATTGAGTATGTCTCCAAATGGCGGGATATGGTAAACATTTGGCCCGATATGCCGTTGAAACAAATGAAAACATACACAGGCTATGTGTGCTATCTGTGGCCATGTGGTTGAGTGATTTGTTTGTCCCTCAGCTAATTCGCGCTGCATAATTTGTCCCTTGGGAAAACATAATTTGAGACCACTGTTGTTATTGTTATTGTCCCCTTGTTTGTTTGTTATGTCTGTTTCTCCTTTGAGTTTACCCTTTGTTACCTACGCCAAGGAGGTTATGTTTTCGGTCGCTTTGGTTTGTCTGTCTATTTGTGTGTTTGTTCGTCCGTCTGTTTGTTTGTTTGTCTGACAGCAGGACAGTTCAAAAAGTTATGAATGGGTTTCGATGAAATTGTATGGAGTTTTTGGAAATGACAAAAGGAACAAGTCATACAATTTTGGTGGTGATCCGGATCACGATCCAGATCCAGGATTTTTTAAAAAGATTTTTCACCATTGCAGGATAGGACGAATTCTGACATTCCAGTTTCTAACTATGTATTAATAATAACATGTTGTTGTTGTTGTTGTTGTATTTGGCAATTATCACTGTAAGATTTTAAGTGTGGATTTGGTATTGCAAAGCTTCCTAATGTGTTATAAGTTATAATACCCTTATTTGGTTTATGGTATTTTGTATGACGTAGGTATATATTTTCCCTAATTGTCGCAGCATTGAAAAATTGAACATTATACAGAACTATTTTAACACACTATAGCCTATTCACACACACACACACACACACACACACACACACACACACACACACACACACACACACACACACTACTTTATACATTTACTGAAAACATAATTAAATGGTTTTTTTTTTCATTTTTTAAATTACAAGTATTATTACTATCTGACTATATGTCTTTATTTTATGAACCTTGCTTTGTAAACAGTGATTTCGTCATTCATGCCAATAAAGCGCCATTTGATTTGATTTGACTTGATTGGATTGGATTTTGAGAGAGAGAGAGAGATAGAGAGCGTCTTCAGGCGATGGACCTCTGTATCCCCAACATCAGAGCAGGGTTTAGAGTTACACACACTCACACGCACGCACACACGCACACTTGTTTTCACTTCTGGACTGCTGCACGCACGCACTCACGCACGCACACGCACACACACACACGCACATCTTGTTTTCACTTCTGGACTATATTACGTAATACACTTGAGCGTCTCTCTTTCCTGTTACAGCATGTGAAATATGCATATATCCACAGCATGGGCAGTCATGGGTAAGCGGTTAGGGCGTCAGACTTGTATCCCAAAGGTTGCCGGTTCGACTCCCGATCCGCCAGGTTGGTGGGGGGAGTAATCAACCAGTGCTCTCCTCCATACCTTGAGCATGGTACCGTCCCGCCGCACTGCTCCCCAGAGGCACCACTGAGGGCTGTCCCCTTACACGAGTGAGGCATAAATGCAATTTTGTTGTGTGCAGTGTTCACTGGTGTGCTGTGGAGTGCTGTGTCACAATGACAATGGGACTTGGAGTTTCCCAATGGGCTTTCACTTTCACATATATGCAATGCCAAGTTCAGTTTTATTCTAATGTACAGTCTTGTGCATGGATCTACATTTTTATTTACGTATGTTCATACATTTATGCTGATTTATTTATATCATGTAAAATGTACTTTTTCACAATTTGCCATGTAAATAGGTATTAACCCTGTCTTGATGACTGGTTTTGTACTTTGATACCTTCTTCGTCTGGTTTGGCTGTTTCAGACAAATGTTATAGATGAAGATTGCAAAGTCATGTTTGTACATCATCAAAGCATTTCCTCTCACCAGTGATGCCATCACCACACACAGTGTGTGTATTGGCAAGCCCTTCCTGTCGTCAGAGAGGAGCTGTGTATACTGATGATCAATGTAAGAGTCAGTGTCTATTTGCGAACCTGTTGCCACATACTATCAGTGAGTCAGTGTGTATTGATGAACCACTCAGAGACGGGATGTATATTGCTGATATGCCACACAGACACACACTGTTTGTGTACCGTCTGACAAACTCACTGAAGGATCACATGTTTGTGTGTGTGTGTGTGTGTGTATGCGATGCTCAGAGATAGTGTCAGTATGTGTTTCGTTAACTATCGGAAAACCAAAACAACCAAACCATTCAACACATCCAAAACATCATTCATATTCACAACAATCCAAACAACCAGTATTCAGCCGGACCTACAGGGGGCAGACCATCAGCAGGCAGCACCTCAACTGACTTCCTGTCTGATCAGTGCCATCAGAGGCCCAGCATGGGGTCCTCATTACATTACATGTATTGGGTGGGGGGTCCCAGGTCTGGCAAAAGCTGTCAGTGGCTGTGTGTGTGAGTGTGAGTGTGTGTGTGTGTGTGTGTGTGTGTGTGTGTGTGTGTGTGTGTGTGTGTGTGTGTGTGTGTGTGTGTGTGTGTGTGTGTGTGTGTGTGTGTGTGTGTGTGTGTGTGTGTGTGTGCATGCTTATGCATTTGTATGCATGTTGGTGTGTGTGTGCATGCTTATGCATTTGTATGCATGTTGGTGGCGCATACACATTTATGTTTGTGTAGGCATGTGAGTGTTGGGAAGTGGGTTAAGGAGATATAAGGAGGTACTAGTGTGTGTGTGTGTGTGTGTGTGTGTGTGTGTGTGTGTGTGTGTGTGTGTGTGTGTGTGTGTGTGTGTGTGTGTGTACGCGCGCGCGTGCATGTGTTTGTGTGTTGGTGTGTGTGTGCGCGCGCGCATGTGTTTGTGTGTTGGCGTATGTATGTGTGTGTGTTTGGGGGTGAGGGTTAAAGATATATAAGGAGGTACTTGTGTGTGTGTGTGTCTGTGTGTGTGTGTGAGCGTGTGTGTGTTGGTGTGTGTGCGCGTGCATGTTTGTGCGTGCACGCATGTGTGAACACGCGCGCGTGTGTGTGTGTGTGTGTTGGTGTGTGTGTGCCTGCGTGCATGTGTGTGTTGGATTAAAGAGATATAAGGAGGTACTTGTGTGTGCGTGTGAATGTGTGTGTGTGTGTAAGTGCGCGCGCATGTGTGTGTGTGTGTGTGTGTGTGTGTGAGAGCGTGTGTGTGTTGGTGTGTGTGCGTGCGCGCATGTGTGAATGCGGCATGTGTGTGTGTGTGTGTGTGTGTGTGTGTGCGTGCGCGAGCGCATGTGTGTGTGAGTGTGTGTGTATTGGTGTCTGTGTGTGTGTTAGGGGGTGTGGGTTAAAGAGATATAAGCAGGTCGCCAGGAGTAACCAGAGCCTGTCGTGTCGTGCCGTGTCGCTCTCGCGCTCGCACTCAAAACTTTTGATTCGCGTCTCAGGATTTTCCCAGACGGGACTCAGCCAGGAGTTATATATAGCAGAGTCTCAGCTTCTCTCTCTCTCTCTCTCTCTCGTTCCCTCTCTCTCGTTCCCTCTCTCTCTCCCTCCCTCTCTCTCTCCCTCCCTCTCTCCTCACCCCTGCTCTCTCTCTCTCGTTCTCTCTCCCTCTACCCTCCACTCTCTCTCCTCCCCCGCCCCTCTCTCTCCCTCCCCCCTCTCTCCTCATCTTATTTCTCTTTCGCTCTCCTTCACTCCTGCGCTCCTTCGCTTCCTTGGCTTGGCGTATGCCTCTCCGTCTCCTTGGCTTGCCTTTTGCTCTTTCTCGCTGAGCTGTTTTAGTGTTTTGGTTCGACTCTTCTACGCCAGGACCTCTCTGACCCTTGACCTCTTCTGCCTCTCCTGTACAGCCCTCTATCTGACTACCCCTCTATCGCTCTATCTGTTTAACCCTCTGCCTCTGTACTTCTCAAAGCCCTCCTGTCATATTCTCTCTGTCTGTCAGCCTGTCTGTCTGTCAGTCAGTCAGTCAGCTTGTCTGTCTGCCTGCTCGCTTGCTTGGGCTCTGTCAATGTCTGTGTGTCCCTGTTTCTTAATACTCCTTTCTTAATTCGGACACATCACTCTCACATCTCTCTCTCTCTCTCTCTCTCTCTCTCTCTCTCTCTCTCTCTCTCTCTCTCTCTCTCTCTCTCTCTCTCTCTCTCTCTCTCTCTCTCTCTCTCTCTCTCTCTCTCTCTTACTCTCTCTCTTTCTGTTATGTCTGCTGGGTTGTGCTGGGTCCGTGTTTTCTCTGTGTCAGCGTGTGGGTGTGGGGTGTGTGAGTGTGTGTGTCGTGCCATAAGGGAGTATGGGCAGAAGGGAGCTGGTGTCTCTCTATAAGAACTTTCTGGACTGTCTCTGCCAATGCCTGTGTGTGAGTACCCATCTCCTTTCAAACTTATATGCTTTGAGGTGTGTGTGTGTGTGTGTGTGTGTGTGTGTGTGTGTGTGTGTGTGTGTGTGCTGTGTGTGTGTGTGTGTGTGTGTGTGTGTGTGTGTGTGTGTGTGTGTGTGTGTGTGTGTGTGTGTGTGTGTGTGTGTGTGTGTGTGAGAGAGAGAGAGAGAGTCTGTCTGTCTGTCTGTCTGTCTGTCTGTCTGTCTGTCTGTCTACCTATGAGTAAAGTTTGCATTTTCCATTTGTTGTGATGGTCTGGGTTAAATGGCAAAGCATGTGTTTAAAACATGTTATGTGAACTGCTCTTGTGTGTTGGCATATGGTGCGTGTGTGTACACACTGTTGTGTGTTTGTATTTAGACAACATGTACCCCCCCTCTCAATGAATGTGTGTGTGTGTGTGTGTGTGTGTGTGTGTGTGTGTGTGTGTGTGTGTGTGTGTGTGTGTGTGTGTGTGTGTGTGTGTGTGTGTGTGTGTGTGTGTGTGTGTGTGTGTGTGTGTGTGTGTGTGTGAGAGTGATCTTTTTGGTAGACTATACGTATCTACTTCTTGCTTGTTTTGTTACACAACACAACACAACACAAGTTACAGCAGTGCAGTGCAGTGCAGTGCAGTGCAGCGCAGCACAGCACAGCACAGCACAGCACAGCACAGCACAGCACAGCACAGCACAACACAACACCTTCAGCCCATCTATACAAAGTCTGTGTCGTTTACTAGGTAGGCTACATTTGATGACTCTTTCCCATTGCCTTTCCAGAAAGTGTGTATGAAAACCAATGAGTCTGCTCAAATCTGCCCTGCAGCTTCGTAATAGAGCTTGAAGGAACTTTTCAATAGTAATGGATGACAAACATTGCAGAGCATGCACCATGTACTTCCAAGGACGAGTTTTAGGTTTCTGTCACCAATTAGAATGCTTTAAAACCAACGAATGAGTATTATTAACTAGAACCCTAGAGGAGGCTGGGCTAGGTGTTGCAATGACTCTGTCTGTCTGTCTGTCTGTCTGTCTGTCTGTCTGTCTGTCTGTGTGCCCGGATAGTTTTGGGTCACCTGAGGGTAGATTCAAACACGCATGCATCTAGCATTGGCAAGGTGACCAGTTTGCCATGTCTGAATACTCATGTTATATACAGTCATTGGCGCATGGGTGGGAGACGTGACCCCTTGTTTTTTTGTAACATTGGTTAAAAACCTACAATTTTTTTTTTCCTTTAAAAAAAGAAATGTCAACGAAAGAAGATGTAGTACATTATGTTTCATATTAGTCTTAGATGAGAAGAAACATTTTTGTTAAGATTTATGTACAGGATTATATGTCAAATATCCTGCGGTGTGACTGTAACATTAATGAAACCTGGAATATAATATATATATAAATTAACCAACAACATTTTGAATAATGTATGAAGCATTTGGCATGATTGCATAAATATTAACTTTATATTCAGATATGTGAATGTGAAAAAAACTCAAAACAGTAATATTAACTACAAGTTCAATTTCGTAACACAAATTGCGTCCTGTGGGGTGACATGTATGTCAATGTTTGTGAATGGGCAGCTGCAAGGCCAACTACAAGGGTCTTAAAGACTGGCTCCTAACCAGTCAGTACATCAGTTATTGGAGAGTGCTGTGGAAGTTTAAGGTGACTCTTAACCTCTTAATATGTCTTCATATTGCAATGTTTCTGTCACGCAATGCTTAGGTTCATTTTATGGTGTCCTGTGGTGTGACTGCTCTTATAGAAGGAAAAAAAAAGTTTTTTATAAATGAAAACACATATTAAGATTAAACACAATATCATTATCAAGTTAGCATGAGCTCAGATGTCAGTCATGTATACAAAAGGATTAAAATGGCCATAATGCAGTGAATTCCCTGTGGTGTGACTCCATTTTCCTGCGGTGTGACATGCCTATGCAATGTGTTGATGCAGGACACATTTTCCCAAAAATGGCAAAAATA
>NC_085861.1:34326499-34336499 GCF_034702125.1 Engraulis encrasicolus
TTTAAATGGGTATAGCACAGTTAAAACTTTTATGGTGTCATTCTAATCACGTAAAGTTAGGAAGAAATAGAAATTATTTCTATGTTTCGAATATACACATAACTGAAGAAATAGAAATAATTTTCTTGTTCTCCTAATGAAGTTTAAACACACATAAGCAATGTATGACAGGTGCTAATGAAGTTTAAACACACATAAGCAATGTATGACAGGTGCAGGTACCATGGGGGCCGCTAGGGGGGAAAAGTAGTACAGATTCTAAGGGCCTAAGCACTGAGAGGGGCCCTTAAGTGGGCCCAAAATTTGAAACTTTCATGGGGCCCAACATTTCTGGCAGCGCCCCTGGCAGGTACAGGTAATATTCACTTCACCATCCGTGTGTCAATTATCCTGGGATCCGTATCCACTCACAGAGTCCATGTCCATAGAAAATGTCCAGCACCTTTTTTGTCTCCAGTTTGTAAGGAAAAACACAGTCTCAAGCTTGCTTCCACCATTGGCTTTGGGAAAGTTAAACCTGTAAAGGTGAGGGGAACGCCTTGTTCACCCCAGCAGCACTGAGACGGACGGAATGTAAACATTCAGTCCCTTTTTTGATGACAGGTCCACCCCCACCCACAGCAACTGGGAGGGTCTGTCCACGCCAAGTCTCCCCAGATCGCCATGCAAGAGATGTATCGTAACCCTCACGACAGTGGGCTCAGCACTTGGTTTGGACAGTCTTAACGTGCGTCTGACAGCACTTTGATGAACATCCAATTACTGGCCTTAGCCTTGATTTTGGCAGGACTTTTTCCTGTCGAGATGAACAAGAACAGAGAAAAGTACTCTACACATAGACATTTATCATAGTCAATGTATCAGCCAAATCAGCATTGTTGTAAATTAATGTTTCAGGTTAGGTTAGGGGTGAAGTTTCAGAACAAGGTTTCATTTAACATGTGCCCTATACACACATTTGTTTGATGCACTGATTAATCCTAAAATATCTCTCCTGTTTGAGATATGTGCCATCCACATGACTCAATAAGACTGAAGTAATTTCAGAAACAGACTTTGAGCACAGTAATTGTCCACACAAAATACTTGTCTGCATCAAACTCTGAAAAAGAAAAAATCAAAAATGAATAAACCAAAAATGAAAATTCTGCCAAACATCTCCCCACACCCTCCATTTCATAGGTACATATATCAAGGCAGGCTTCTTCAAACATTTGCTTAAAGAAAGAAGCTCTCAGTCAACTCATCCACACACAGACAGTAGTGTGGAGGAGGTGCGCAGCTGTAACAGAGTAGAGAGAATTATAATAGAAAAGAAACAAAAAAAAAAAAAAAAAAACGTTTTTTTTTTAGTGTTGACAAAACAAAACCCAAGACAGACCGACCATTGTCTCATAATCTATACTCAAAATAAAATAGATAGCACTACATTCCGGGAGAACAACAATAATCAAGAGCACAGCAAAATTATGAAAAAGAAAATTACTTAATCCCAAAAGCATAACATGAAACCGACTCTGGTCATATCTGACTATTGTGGCTCACGTTTAGAGTACAGTCCATTACTGAATAGGCGATAAACGCAGACTGAAAAAATATGGTTACTGCATCCAATGTAGCCCTGAAAATACTCTATACACAGATGGACATAATAGGCAGAGAAGCATAACATTAAGCATGCAGTACAAAATTACTTTAATCATAGTATTGGCTGGCTTCACATAGTAGTTAGGTCTGCATAAATCCCTCTAACAGAACTAAAACATATTGGCATGCAGTCCTCACTGTCCTTCTGTCATGAGGTCATGGTGATTTAGGGGCCTAGCCCAACTCCTGGCAATAATGTCAGTACATTCAAAAATAGGGAGTGGAACACAAAGTATGGGAACACCTACCACCAAACACTACACACAATTAACAATCTGGCACCACAAAGCATCTTACTGCTCACATCGTTACAACAAATAAGATAGGGTGTTTTTTTTTGTTGTTGTTTTTTTTTGTTTGTTTTTTAGTAATTTGAGAATCCAATAATATTTGTGGATATGCTTAGGTTACCTTGAGCATTGTGCCTTGCACACACTATACATGCTCTACAAAATTTTTTTGAATAGGAATTAAAACCATAAGTAGTATATGCTTATATCCCTCCTGTTGAGACATGGCTTAGCCCATGGCTCCATCAGATTAAAATGAATGACATTTATTACTACTCTCCACTTTCTCACACCATTCCAAAGTTGCGCATTGTCATCACCCAGACATACAGATCACTAGATAAACCAATCAAAATGTAAGAGATAAAAAGAAAGAAAACACAACTGCCATTGTAAAATACGCAACTTTAAAAGAAAAATGAAACAAACAACCAGACAGACCCTTTACCTACGGTATAAAGGTCAGACCTTGTCTAACTTTAGGTCAAACGGTTTGAAAGAGAAGAAAAAAATGACATGATACATTTTTGTCTAAAAACATGATAAAATTAGACCAACCTTTCACTATTTGCCTTGTGCAAACACTTAATTTTAATCTGAACTTTTGAATCTTTGTTTCTATGAAGTTTCAATCTCAGATTCATCGTTAGTGTACAGGTAGGCCTACTTATCTTCACACAGGAAAGAAAAGGGTGTTTCAAGACCCTTACACAGATTAATTCTAAGTATGGCACGGTTACACATATGGTTTACCCGAAAATAACAAACCAAACAATTCAAAACAGTAATGAAATGAAAATACAGAGAGACAACTGTCTCTTCCTTTGTAAATCAAACAAATGAAAATATAAGGATCCCAACGTCCCCAAATTCAAACTTTTAAAAGCAAGTAGAAAACCTTGACATGTCTCATCACCAGGGGTGGAAAGTAACTAATTACTTTTACTCAAGTATTGTACTTGAGTAGCTTTTATGAATACTTTGTACTTTTTAAGTATTTTTTTAAATTAATACTTTTACTTGTACTTGAGTACATTTTGACCCAAGTACTTTACTCAATTACACTGGAACCTGGCCTGAGTACTGAGTAAAAAAAAATGACTGAGAGACAAAATGCCATGCACAATAATGACACAATCCGCCGGAAATGAAAGATTGTGCAGGATGGCACACAGCATTTCCACTATTTTACTATCTTGTATCAATGTATTGGATGATGGCTGGTGCCAAGCAAGAGATAGAGGTTATGGAGGACGATATTCAAGAAAATGAACATGACATTCTAAAGAGGAAAGCTAATTAAAAGTAAATAAGTAACTTTTACTCAAATTACATTTTAAGTGAAGTACTTTTTACTTTTACTTGAGTAGATTTTTAGATAGGTACTTTTACTTGAGTACACATTTTCTGTACTCTTTCCACCTCTGCTCATCACACACCTCATTCAATGCCAGGCACTGCATAGTGCCAAACATGTGAAGCAATGTTCACACTTACAGTATTAAACTAATGACAATGATAGATATTTGACATAACTTTAAGCTGTGGTATTGTTTTATCCTAGGTCGGTGTTCAGTTTTAGGTCACGGGTGCTGTCCCTTTAACTAATCCAACATCACAGGGTCCCTTAGACCAGAGTTCGGTGGGGACTGGTTTTAGCAAATCTTCCTCCTCCTCCTCTTCCTCTAACATGTGTATTCCTGATTGCATAGTCACTGTCCAAAACAGGGCTTTTTTGTCAATTTTGTGGAGGAGCTATACCATGTGTTTAACCCAGTCGCCACCCAATCTCTGGCCTCTTCCCCTTTGTCCACCCATTTTCCCGTTTCATTCCAGTCCATATTTTTTTTTTTTCCTTTGCATAATGGGATATGCGGTTTGCCGTACAATTTGTACAACCCTTTTACAGAGTCTGGCAGTATCCCTGCCACTGCTGAGGTAGTGTGGACATCTGAATACACATAAGACACTGTTATCTTTGCTGGGGTGACCTTGTCAAGCGCCTCTGTGTATTCAGAGTCTAGTTTTTGCGTATGCCACATTGTAACGTTCAAATCATCTGGGGATTTATGAACTTGCACGTGTTTCACAGCCCCTTTTCCTTTAACTACATGATGATCTTATAAATTACATTGTGCTCCAGACATTAAAATAAAGTCCCAGATCATAATTGCATTGTAAAGGACTTGTTGAGTACTTCCACCCAACTCAAAATACATAATAAGGCAATAAATCCGATGAAATAAAACAAAGAAACAAGTCACAGTTAAAAGTCAATCAAAACAAAATGATAACCTAAATTGCTATCAATGTTTAGCACATGTGATCTAACTCTCAGACCAGGTCCAAATTAGGTTTACTCACAGCACCTTTGGGCCATCAAATAACGCCTGCGTTATTTCAAGATCTCATAAGAACAAGGAGATAAGAACAAGGAGAAAGCTTCATCTATTCTTTAGAAGGAACAAAGACATTTCGTTAGGCCTACAGTAAATCATGAAAGCAAAACTCTTTTGCAAAGTTAACATGTTCAGGATAGTCCATTTAAAACAATAGCATTTAGTGCACAAACAACGAGTAGGCCTATCACAAATATAAACAAATAGCCTTCAAAGTCTCTTCAACCTGCTTCAGCTTTCTTTACGTTCAGTTTCACTTTTCCATTGTTTATACAGACGGGGAAAACCTGGCGAACCCAGATTCCACAATTAAATTAGGCCTACACCTCTTTAAACCGTTCAACCTCAACCAATACCCTACTTGCACAAACCATCAAAAAGAGACCATCGTAATGTTACGCTTTTCTTACACATAAAGGGCCAGGTAGAAAGGGCCCGGTGGCCTTCACCACGGTTGGTGATTTCTCACTTAAGACAATGCATTAAACATTAACAATCAATTGAAAACAGTTGCCTAAAGAAACAAACATAACTCCACAACCCCATTTTCTCCTGCCAAAAATAAATTGGTAAGAATGTGTGGAAAAACAAAATCATGACAAAATTCTAGACCTCAAAGTTGAATTGTAGAATAAAATAAAAGGCTTCTTCTTTAAAAAAAAAAAAAAATTGTTTCAACATGTGCACTCACAAGCTTCGGCTAACTCTGAACACAATAGAGTAGGCCTACCTCCACTAAACACCCAAAGAATGTCTTCCACTCTCCGACATATTTAGACACTCACTCCACTATACACACGTACACTCCACAGACACATATACAACCTCTCTCACACACACACAGTGGGGTATCCCACTAGGACAATTCATACAACAAATAGGGCCCACACAGACAGACAAACAGAGATCACAGTTGTTAGTAAACAGATCATATTACTATATGGTATCTGAGACATTAACCGCTCAGTTAGTAATCCAAATGACTGTCATTTGCTTTTTCACACTAGTTTTGCTATAATTTCCGAGTTTTCAGATCTACATATATTTTTTTGTTGTTGTTGTTGTGGGCAATGCCTTGCCCAGTGACCCTTTTCTCCACATACAAAGCATTTATCAAGTCTTTTTCTATTCGTACCGCTTTATCCAATAACACAAAGGTGCTATTGCCGTAGGGTCTTCTTTTTGTACTAGGCCTACTTTCCAGTCTTTACACGATAGTTCTTCCAAGAACTTCTCTCTGTCTTTGCTTTGCCCCGTTCCCATTTTGAACTAAAATTTGGCCCAGTGGTTCTTTAATACCTGCAGTATTCTAACACTGGGTTTTTGCAACAAGGTAGCGATCAACGACCATCGTGGTAAGATTCTCTTCGACCTTCTCAGGTGGAATCTTCTTGCATACGAGCATCCACAAGGGCTCACTACTTTACTCTTGTTGAATTGGAATGAAACACAATCACCTAATGGTAAATGTATTTCCTTTCATACACACTTGCACACTTTTCTCAACGCGGAGAACACAGATTTTAACTAGTTTCTTCTAAACTAGGGGAGTCTGCCCTCCCTTTACTTTACGTAGTCCAGTCTTTAACTTGTTCAACGACACAGAGGAGTCTGGCCTCCTATTTTACCTGATAGAGTCTAGAATTGTCAGGGTTTTACTCTCTATTTACCGTCTTTCACATTCAATCCTTTTGAATAAAAGACCTACTCACAATTCTCTGTTCTCTTGGGGTATTCCGTCAACCCTCAGATCCCAGCCTGCGAGGGAGGGACCAGTCCCGCAAAGGGTCTTAGTGCTGTGGCCACAGTCTTCCTGGATCTCACTCGCACGCTGGAATCGTCAGGTATCTTGGAATCCGGCTCGAAAGGACCAATTAAATGTTAGGTTTAAGCTACCAACATTTATCTCTAATAACCTGTACAGAAGAGTCACAGAGAACTTGAGTTAAATTCAACACTTGCAAGGAGGGTGACCAGGAGACTGCTTTCAGTTACAATGTCCAAGATCACTCTGAAAACAGCCTCCTTCTCCTTACATTTTATTGAAGGATAGCCCTAGTTACAATTTCGGTTTCAATTGGTCTAAGGGGAGGGGTAATTAGCTAAACCAGTTGAAACCAGTTTACACAGTAGCATATTTCTTAGCAGAATACCAGTTTACACAGTAGCATATTTCTTAGCAGAATATCTTGTTATTTAGCTGAAACAGACTGAATGTGACCTTGTCCTTTTCTCCTCGCCTAATCAGAGAGCGGAGTTGAAGAACATTCCTGCTCTCTCTCTCTCTCCCTCTCACTCTCTCTGGCCAGCAGGCACAGAGGAACAACAATGACACATTCATAATATACGCACACACATATGCCCTGACTTAAAGCCTGAGTTAGTCAAAGTGGATAACTTATGTATAATTACTCCAACAAATACCCTGCTAAAAAAATATCCTGCTACGTGGAAAAAGCACCTAAGTGTCCATATATAAATCAAAAGAACAAGCACACACACAAACAAACAAATAAACACACACACATGCACGCACGCACGCACGCACGCACGCACGCACGCACACACACACACACACACACACTAACAAAGTCATAGAAATAACATCCTCCCTCCGAGTCTGACTTCTGAATAATTGTAATTGTTGTATAGTGTCTTATAATTCTCTTCCCATGTAGGCCTATATGTATGTTGTATTATACGACACAGGACACATGCTGTATTAAAAGATATATTATACCACCACTGTATATACAAACCTCTGTTTTTTGTTTGCTCTTTGTCACTCTTTTTGTGCTTCTGTTACAGATGAGATTGTGGACACTCTTGGTGAAGGCACCTTTGGGAAAGTGGTCCAGTGCATAGACCGCAACCAGTACGTTATTGCCTTATGGTTATTACCTTATGGTTATTACCTTATGGTTATTACCTTATGGTTATTACCTTATGGTTATTACCTTATGGTTATTACCTTATGGTTATTACCTTATCGTTATTACCTTATGGTTATTACCTTATGGTTATTACCTTATGGTTATTACCTTATGGTTATTACCTTATGGTTATTACCTTATGGTTACCTTATGGTTATTACCTTATAGTTACCTGTACACTATGATGATGATGATGATGATGATTAGATGATTCGTGTGTGTGTGTGTGTGTGTGTGTGTGTGTGTGTGTGTGTGTGTGTGTGTGTGTGTGTGTGTGTGTGTGTGTGTGTGTGTGTGTGTGTGTGTGTGTGTGTGTGTGTGTGTGTGTGTGTGTGTGTGTGTAGTGAGAGGCGCGTGGCACTAAAGATCATTAAGAATGTGGAGAAGTATAAAGAGGCAGCTCATCTGGAAATCAACGTCTTGGAGAAACTCAAGGCCCAAGATCCAGAACACAAACAGTGAGTATATTCGAGAACAACAGAACCCTAGTACTTCTATTAGAACGTTTGAACACTATTGTACTGTAGCATATAGACTAGAGTGTAAATGTAAAATGTTTTTGATTGTAGTGTGGCCAGGATCCTAAAACACAAACACTCTACAACAGGCATTCTTCATTTGCGGGGCCAATTTTATAAAGTCCACGAAGTACTATTAACACAGACCAGGATTTCCCCCTGAACTTTAGGCCTATTTTTAAGGTGGCCACCTTAACTGAGGACCCCTCCTTCACTGGGTCCCCTGAAAATATAGATTAATTGCATTAAATGCAATTTCAAAGATTTCTCTACAGAACATGTCATATTTAATGTGAAACTGCATAACATTAAAAATATATATCTGGGCCCAGATAAGATGGCCTCAAGGGCCGTAAATGGCCCTCGAGACATAGGTTCCCCACGCTGATCTACACCATTTCAACACCAGAAGTTGAGAACACTATTTGTACAGCAGTGTGGTCAGGAACCTGAACACAAACAGCGAGTTGGTCAACATTAGAAAACTACAACATTTGAAACACAAACACCAAGACACAAGACCTTGAGAGCATAATAAGATTACAACACTGGAACACTACAACGTACAGTATAAGACAACAGTATAAGACTCAGAGTAGACAGGGAGTAAAACTGAAAAATTTAACAGTGAATATATATAATAATACAGTAAGGTGAGGAGAGCAACATTAGAACATGAGAATATTAGCGCAATACAGTAGGCTGAGGACCCAGATGTGAAAAATGTCTTCCATGCCTACATGAATTCATACATAATGTGTCAGTTTTCTCTCACATTTCCTGTTCCTCAATGTGTTCCTCTCTACCTCCATCTTTCTTCTCCCATCTCTCTCTCCCTTCATCTCTTCCTCTCTCTCCCATCACTGGTTGAGTCTAGGATTCTGGTGGTTATGCTTACTATCAGGTTACAGGGAATACCGCTGTGTTTGCAAAGACGTGATGCGTGCACAAAGGGGTATGGTCAGTCAGTACTGGTGGTGGGCTGGTTTTCCTTTGGTAATGGGTTGGCTTTAATGGTTTGCCATTTTGGTGGCCGTATAGACCATGCAATGGTTCAATACAAAAGTCTCCCATCTCCCTCTCTCTCTCTCTCTCTCTCTCTCTCTCTCTCTCTCTCTCTCTCTCTCTCTCTAGTTTCTGTGTGCAGATGCTGGACTGGTTTGATTACCATGGCCACATGTGCATCAGCTTCGAGCTGCTGTCCGTCAGCACGTTTGACTTCATGAAGGAGAACCACTACCTGCCCTACCCCATCAACCAGATACGACACATGGCCCAGCAGATCTGTCTAGCGGTCCAATGTACGACACGTGCATAAGCACACACACACACACACACACACACACACACACACACACACACACACACACACACACACACACACACACACACACACACACACACACACACACACACACACACACACACACACACACACACACACACACACACACACACACACACACACACACACACACACACACACAGATGCAGACTGGCACAGTATGTCATTGCAGACATTGTCCATCAGAGGGTGCTGGTTCAGCTAGATTGTATATTATATTTTTCCACAGGGGTGTGTTTCTTGGGATATTTCAACTGGCTATTCTGCCCTGCAAAATGAAAGTCCAGTAACTACGCCAACATTGAAACTGAGGAAAAAGCCTTCAAAGCCTTGGTATTAGGTTGGATATTGTTGCTGCAAATTTGACATTGCAATATCTAAAACGGGACACATTTGGACCACAAGGCTTTGTCACAAGATAAAGGAGGTGTTGTGCAGACCATTTTCAGTCTAAACTCAATTTTGACAAAATGTGTAGTTACTGCACTTGGTCTTTGGAGGGCAGTATGCAGACACATAAAGAAAACAAGAAGAGTATTGCTTACCAATGTTATGTCAAATGAAAATTGAATTTGTTAATCCATGAAGGGTGGTACAAACTGACATTTTTTTTCAAGGTCATAACATTTGTTGTGCTGTCAGTGAGAAGGCCATGACATCAGTTTCCATTTCCTTGACAGTTCTCCATGACAACAACCTGACGCATACAGACCTGAAGCCGGAGAACATCCTCTTTGTCAATCCGGAATATTCCGTCACGTACAATGCGGAGAAGGTGAGGGCTACGCGGTAACTGGCACGCCTTTATGAATATCACTAACACTATTAGAAGTTATTGTGTGTGCATGTAAAAGGCCATAAAAGTAAA
>NC_085861.1:34343999-34358999 GCF_034702125.1 Engraulis encrasicolus
ACTGTTAAGAGGTCCTACCATCTATGTGTGAATTCTTGCCATTCAAATGTTTTGAGAACATACTTTAAAACCTCTATAAAAATGCATTTTGCAATGCATTTCAATGGAATGCGCAATACAAAAATGTCAATTCCCCAACATTCTATAAAATGGATATATCTCATTTTGGAAAAGAGCTCTTCATTTGAAGAGTTCAGATGCAAAACCCTCTAACTCCATTTCTGAAGACCCACACTTATATATTTTTAGAGAACCCTGTTGTTGGTTTGGTTTACGTTTATGTAGTTGATAATACTTATAAATAGTTATATTACATAAATAAAATAAAAATATGCAATTTTGATAGCTGTGTATTAAATAAAAATTAATTAAGATTATGTTCCGAAAAGGCAGTTAGGGGGTTATGCATCTCTTCTCTTCATTTCCTATTTATTTGGGGGAAGTAGTCCTCTCCTCTCCTCATTTCCATAACAGCACAGCCACAGCATTCAAAACTAGAATGGCAATATTCTTTTCCAAAATCTCTCGCTGCCTCTGGGTTAGGGCACCCTTGAAAAACTTTTTTTTTTTTTTTTACCCAATATGACTCTTACCTGGTAAAGCACAGTCTACATAAAATAAGTAAATAAACCTCTTCATTCATGAAAAAAATACTGTTGCCTTATTGTCCTTGTCCATTAATAATGGTAAAATTACTGTTTTGTTGCTTGGATTTGGTAAGAAAAAAATCGCATAACCCAGTTCTAACTCCTCTAATATTTAAAATAAACTCAATATGTGTGTAAATGAATGTGATTCATTCATGTTAATGGATATGACTGCATGTTGGAAAATAGCTCAGGTGCTCAGATATTACGGGTAAATACAGTGTGATAAAACAAATAAAAGTGTGGAAAAATAAATGTGGTTAGAGACAAGTGTTTTGGCAGCCATAGAGGGAAAACTCCGACTTGAAATAGGCCTACAAATGAGCTTTCTTCGAGTGCTGTTTACAGCATTGCTCCACGACCTTCATAACCACAAAAATCACCTTCACTGTCTATCACAGAGACAATGACCTTCATTGGAATTTGAAACAGGATTTAAATGGGAGATGGAACAGGTGTTTTGGCAGCTACAGTAATGAAAGTAATACAATATTATAACTCATATAAATGAGCTGTCTTGCTGACAGCCCTCCTGTAGTGTTGACATGACAGAGCCAGTATTGCTCAATGACCTCCATAGCCGCACAAATAACCTTCAGTGTCTGTCACAGAAACTGACCTTCACTGACACCCAATGTCAGACACACACAATGACCTGAACGGAATGACACGGCAGTCTGCATGGCAAAATGACTGTAAATCATTTCAGGAATTGCGTGAGTATTACCGTAAATGTGGAAACCCCCTTTGCTATTCAGGGCTACAACCTTCACATTGCACAAGATAAGAAGCGGACCTTCAACTATACATAGCAAAAGCCTACCTAATGGACCACTGGTAATTAGCTATTATCTCCACACCTCTGTGGGGCATTCGGACGGGATGAACAAAAGTCTGTAATTTAGTCCATTTACATTATGAATGGATTTGTCATAATTTCACAACTTCTTATTTTGTCTTGTAGTTATTATCATATGGTTCAATGTAAATGGGATAGGATAACTACCACTTGCCTCCAAAAGGCAGTTAATCAATTTTTTTGCCAGTATTTTCCCTTATTCATTCTCGGACTATACCGATAGATGTGTAACCGCAATCACAAACACACACCTGCACATTCACAAGGGATTTTCATTATCACTGGATGTCTGTGTTTCATTTGTGCCAGAATTATTGACAAATAACAGATATGGCACATTCGCATGGGAATAAGAACTCTGGATAATTCTCTGAATTATTCTGAATGACCTATGGTGGCAATACTAACCTTGTGCGAATCGGGATTTGGTATTATACCATGACCAAACCTGCAGTCGATTCTCCTCCATGACAACATGACTAACCATCAAACAGGGGAGGAAAAGCAGAGTGGGGGATGATGCATGACAAACAGATTACATGTCATATTCAAACGTTGGCAATTGGGTAAAATCACAAGCACTTTCAAACCTAGCAGAGTTCCTTCTTCCCACCTGTAATGTTTTCTGAATTGCCGTTCCAGACTCTCTGTAAGAGAGCCTCAATGTTTTAATTACCTAAGCTATCACAGCATACGGACTCAGAGAAATATGATTATGACAATTATGAAAAAGTATAGCATATTACCACTCTGTTGTTTATGAATACATTTAGAAAAAATACCATTTACTTAATTGGTAACACTTTATTTTAGGGATACATCTATTAGCACTAATACATACAATATTAATGCCTGTGTAAGTAACGTGTAAGGCATGTACTAAGCAAAATAAGACAGTTGTTAAGCATGTATTCACAAATGTCTTGTTCATGCCCAATTAGGGATTTATTACTAATATAACCTTAGTAAGGACCAGTAAGCCTATATTTCTATTTATTAGTAAGTAGTAAGTGGCAGAATTCAATGTGTACAAGCTCCCGACACACTGTGTGAACAAACCCTGAACAGTGTGAAAACAGATGCGGAATAAGGGTCCCTATTCTAAAGTGATGCATTGGTCAGCCCATATGGCTCAGGGCCTCCGCACTTCCAAAGTCCCCCTCATTACCTAGGGCCCCCACACCACCCAGGCCCGCGCTACCTAGCCCCCTCGATCCACAAAGTGTAAGGGTATATTAAATAATTACTACATACTCAGTTAAGTCATCTAGTTTACTCTTTTTCACAACTATGTGAAGAAGGTAACAGGAGCCTTTATATTGCAAGGATTGAACGTACACTTGTCGATGGCGGTGGGTTGGTGAGACGTAATTTTTTTCTTGTACCACTGAGTTTAAATTGTAAAAACCCCAAAATTAAATGCAGAACATTAGAATAATAGTTTTGAAGCAAAACTAATCTATTCTTTTGTGATAATTAAGTTAATATTTGAGAACATTAGCTTCAAGAAGCGCAGTGCATGATGGGTACGCAATCTAGGCCAACAGACAACCTACCCAGCTCTGAGCCTATGTCCTTAGCTCCTCCCCTCACTCGTGAAATTTAGATGCTATCCAAACAATTTGCCATGTACGTAACAACAGAAATATTATCATTGCTGCATTGGCCATGCATTGCATTTCTGACTAAGGGCGTACCCATCATGCACTGCACTTCTTGGAGCTAAGTTTCTCAAACATTAACTTATTTATCACAAAGGAATAGCTTAGTTTCGCTTCCAAACTATTACTCATCGTTATATTCTGCATTTATTGTAGGGTTTTTACAATTAAAACTAATTGGTGTATGAAAAAATGACATCTCACCACCCACCGTCATTGAGAAGTTTACGTCCAATCCTTACTATATAATGCTTCCAATTACTCTCTAACATATTAAACAGAAGAAGTGAGATCATTGTATCTAATGAGACTAATACAGATTTAGGAAAATACTTACACTTTGCTTCCCGGGGGCGGGGTGTGGGTAGAGTGAATGCATCACTTTAGAATAGGGACCCTTATTCCACATCTGTTTTCACACTGTTCAGGGTTTGTTCACACAATGTACCAGGAGCTTATACACATTGTATTCTGGCCCTTACTGCTTACTCATAAATAGAAATCTAGGTCTACTAGGTCCTAAATCCCTAATTGGGCATGAGCAAGACATTTGTGAATACATGCTTAACAACTGTCTTATTTTGCTTAGTACATGCCTTACAAGTTACTTACACAGGCATTAATATTGTATGTATTAGTGCTAATAGATGTATCCCTAAAATAAAGTGTTACCACTTAATTTAGGCTAATAGATTATATAGCCTAAGCACAATTCTCTCTCTCTATCTATGTGTGTGTGTGTGTGTGTGTGTGTGTGTGTGTGTGTGTGTGTGTGTGTGTGTGTGTGTGTGTGTGTGTGTGTGTGTGTGTGTGTGTGTGTGTGTGTGTGTGTGTGTGATGGCTTGCTTATATCAGATTAATGAGAGGTTGTCTGGCTCCATAATAGATGGCGTCCTCATCTGTCAAAGCTCCCTGAGAGACAGAGATAACAACACAAAGACCTTGATGCATGCGCACGCGCACGCACGCACGCACGCACACGCGCACACGCGCACACACACACACACACACACACACACACACACACACACACACACACACACACACACACACACACACACACAATTATAGGTTAATACTGGTCACTTTAATAGTCATAGTCATTATTAGTCATTTTTATGAAAAATTACAACAACTTTTTCTATCCTTTGAATTTCAATTTAACAACATAACACAATAAGGAAAAACTAGAGCAGCTTGTGAGTTTGTGAGTTTGTGAGTTCGTGAGTGTGCTTGTGCGTGTCGAAGTAAGCATGCGTCATGGTGAACTGAGTGGTGTGTGTCAGTCATTTCTGCTGGGTCACCAATCCACCTGTCAGTTTAGTTCACAAACACACACGTGCACACAACACACACACGCGCACACGCGCGCACGCACGCGCGCACGCACGCACGCACACACACACACAGACTAGCACACACATCCACCTAAACAGAAGTAACCCTATATCACCAGTTCTTGCCATCTGTTCAGAAAGACAGGTACACTTACAACACATGTACAGTATGCATGTATATTTATCATTATGAGTCTTCAGGAAAAGCATACAATAATAATATTAATTATGAAAATATAGTTTATAGTAGTAGTACATTTTATTTTAAGCGACTTTCAGAATATCCAAGGTCACTGTCCATAGAAGTCAGAGTAAAATCAAACAAACAACAATGAATAGGCAAAACACAATGAAGTAATTAAGAACAAAAAAGCACAGTCATGCCTATATTTCCTTGTTAGCTGGCTATCACTAGATCATTCATTATGTAATAATGCATATGAACACACTCTCATACTAACTAGATGAAGATGATGACTCAGTCGTGGCTGACAGCTGTGTGTGTGTGTGTCTGTGTGTGTGTGTGTGTGTGTGTGTGTGTGTGTGTGTGTGTGTGTGTGTGTGTGTGTGTGTGTGTGTGTGTGTGACCCTGATCCTGATGCTAATCCGCCGCCTGGCAGAGGGCTGCTGCTCCTGTAGGATCCTTGGCTGTGTGTGTGTGAGTGCATGTGTGCGTGTGTGCATGTGTGCATGTGTGTGTGAACTGGGGTAATACTGCACCCCCTTTCTCTTATGAGGCCCTTTGTCCAGGTGCCAAACTCTGTATCGGCACCGTACTCTCTGACACACCTTTACCTGCTCATCTATGATACTTGGCTCTGTGTGTGTGTGTGTGTGTGTGTGTGTGTGTGTGTGTGTGTGTGTGTGTGTGTGTGTGTGTGTGTGTGTTTGTGTGTACACTATACGGCTCTTCAGTGACTGGGAGAGTACTGCACCCCTCTTTCTCGTCCAAGGGCCATTGTCCAGGTGCCAAACTCAGGCACCGACCAATCTCTGACATCAATCTCTGACTCACCTCTACCTGCTTCCTGCTCCTCTTGGATGTGCGCGTGTGTGCATGCGTGTGTGTATGCGTGTGTATGCGTATGTATGCGTGCGTGTGTGCGCACGAGTGTGGGAACACTTCCCTTCAGTGCTCCCCTACTATAACTGCTCCTGCTCCCCCTTTCTCTTCTGAGGGCATTTATCCAGGTGCCAGGCCTCTTCACTGGTACTTTTACCTCGGCACCATACTGTCTGAGAGTGTTTTTAAGCCAGTACACCGTGGAACACTAGTGTGATGTGACAGATTATCAAGTGCCCCATGGGAAATTATAGAATGACTGTATATTAGCCTGGCCGCGCCAAACCCCTACAGCAAAGCTTCAATTTGCGGCCTCTAGGGGCGTCTAGATTTCTAGGCTAACTGTATACTGTATAGCCAACAGACTCCGGGAAGAAGGCCTGACTGCTGAAACACATTGGGGTCTTTTAAATGTGTAATGTGACCGCAATTAACACTTTTTAATGGTTTTGAAAATGCGAGTGCCTTGGACTTCCCTCTCTTCTGTGCATCTTCAGTTTCAACCATCCACAGAGCATCTCAAACAAACTTCATCTGAGTCCTGAACAAACATTTCTGTGCCTCTCATTTCCAGTCAAAAACATTTTCAAATGATGATGTGCAGAATTGGGTTCTGCTTCCACTGTACCATATACAGGCCACTAAATTAACACAAGTCAACTGGCCAAATGCTGGAAAAAAATCAGTTTGGCTGGTAAAAAAGACTTACAAGCCACTATGACCAATTAGTGAACGTGTATTTGGCTGGTAATATCTACTAGTCATTTTGGCAGGTGATGAAAAAAAGGGGATTCTAGCACCATGCCACATCATGCCACGCCATCAAGCCTTGGCTATTGTATTTGATGTGTGGGACAAAATGATATGATGGGAAAGCCAAGCATGTCATTTTGTCCCACACACCAAATGCAATAGCCAAGGCAGGCTTGATGGCGTGGCATGATGTGGCGTGGTGCTAGAATCCCTTTTGCCTGACGTCATGTATGTATATATGCAGTGTGTCTTTGTGTGTGTGTGTGTGTGTGTGTGTGTGTGTGTGTGTGTGTGTGTGTGTGTGTGTGTGTGTGTGTGTGTGTGTGTGTGTGTGTGTGTGTGTGTGTGTGTGTGTGTGTGTGTGTGTGTGTGTGTGTGTGTGTGTGTGTACTGAGGAGGTCCTATGTCATTTCTCCTGCTGCTGCTGCACGTGAGCCAAGCGTGTGTGCGCTGGGCCGGCTAACGAGATTGACGCTAAGTGCTAACGACTTTAGTCCATTAATCTGACCTGCACAGGGCCCCGCTAAACCCCCGCTAGCCAGCAAGCTGGGACCAGGACAGCCTCATCTCACACACACTCACTCACTCTCTCTCGCACACACACACATACACAGCCTTGTCTCACACACTCACACTCAGTGCAGGTGGGACACAGGAGCAAGACACAGAGGGAGACAGAAGGAGAAAGCTGGAAGAGAGGGACAGAGAGACAGACAGAGAGATAGCTGAAGAGAAAGAGAAAGAACTGTAAAGCTGGACTAAGTGGTGACAGAGGAGAGGAACGGAGAGAGAGAGAGAACTCCACAGGTGGACTAAGTGGTGAAGTAGGAAGGAAAGGAGGGACATGAAGGGGGAGAAGGAGGACAACGCTGTGGAAGAAATCATCTTCTTTCTCCTCTACGCTTGAGAGAGGAACAACAACACACACCTGAGTGAAGGAAAACGGAAAACACACACTCTGACTTGAGAGCTAAGGACATACAGAGAGAGCAAACAGGTAACACACACACACACACACTGTTGATATCATCCAGAACCTATGCCTAGATTGGAATTGGTTCTTGTTCTGTTCTCTCCGTTCTGCCCTGTTCTGTTATGTTCCGTCCTGTTCTTTTGTGCTGTGTTGTGTTCTGTCCAGTCCTATTGTAGTGCTCTGCTAAACCAGGGGTTCCCAAACCTATGACAAGGCCCCACCATATACCAGTAGATCTCAGCTTAGGCCTCCCTAATATGGAAAGTGTATAAACACTGTGCCAACAGGCTGTTTTTTTGCACACCTTAGCAACTTACTTGGTTGCAATGCAGTTTCGCATTGGCAACTTAGTTGCTAACTAGTTAGCAACGACAATGTCGAGAAATAGGGTCCTGTGTTCTGTTTTGCCCTGTGTTCTGTGTTATTGTGTGCTGCCTGTCTTGTTGATCTATTCAGTTTTCTTGTACTGTGCGGTCGGTACATGTTCTGTTCTTTGCTTGTTATTCTCTTCTGTCCAGTTCTAC
Organism: Engraulis encrasicolus; assembly: GCF_034702125.1. Taxonomy (NCBI): domain Eukaryota; kingdom Metazoa; phylum Chordata; class Actinopteri; order Clupeiformes; family Engraulidae; genus Engraulis; species Engraulis encrasicolus. The sequence continues at coordinate 34,351,817 of NC_085861.1, forward strand.
TGGGTTCTGCTCAGCTGTGTGCTGTTCTAGTTTGAGTATCTGTGAGACAGATGTAGTAATGACGGCATAGCCTTGGATTATAGAGCATAGGAACTTCTGTCACCATGATGCTGGCCTTGTTTGTGTGTGTGTGTGTGTGTGTGTGTGTGTGTGTGTGTGTGTGTGTGTGTGTGTGTGTGTGTGTGTGTGTGTGTGTGTGTGTGTGTGTGTGTGTGTGTGTGTGTGTGACATGCTTGTGCGTGTTTGTGTGAAGTGTGCTTGTGCGTGCATGTATGTCTTTTATTTTTGTATGCCTGACAGTCTGTTTGTCTGTCCTTGTCCTTGCAGGCCCTGGGCTCTGAGTCATCTGCATCTGTCCAAGACACAAACACAGACACACACAATTCTAATGAGCATGAACGAAGCAAGTCTACCCCCTCTCAAGGCTAGCCTCTCCCTGCAAATGTTCCTCTACACACACAGATAGCAATCAGCAGTACGCACACACACACACACACACACACACGCACACACACACACACACACACACACACATACACACACACACGTAATAAAACACTCACACTTAGAAAGAGAGAGAGAGAGACTCCAGTAGCACGACCTTGATCGCTCTCCAACATGACCTCTGTAGTGAAGAAGAAGCTGTCTGTCCCGGTGAGGAAGTTCACCAGCTGTGTGTCAGGGGTCAAAGAGCGTGACCTCTGGGGAAAGTGCAGGGGCAAGGTAAGCCTCATCCCTCACCCTTCACCCCCCACACCTCACCCCTGCCTGGGGTTTTATTTGTTTTTCAAAGGGACTGTGCATAAATTACACATTATCCTTGTAGCAAAGATAAACGTCTGTACCAGATTCTAGCATGCTAACTACCACCTGTTGTCCCTTGGCAGGTGGATGTAATAGAAAAAAGACAAACAAAAATGAACAGGAAATGCCACCAAAATCCGTCATTGGTGCAATATGTAGTGGTGTGGACTAGTAGACTAGAACTAAGATCCAAACAAGACAAAGAACTACATAAATTACAATATTCCAGCCAACCTTGTGTAAGCTGGTGCATGCTTGCTGCGTGCTCTGCTGTCCTTATCACTTATCATTATGATACAATTATAATTGTCATCGTTACTAATCAGGTGACCCGTCGGGGCAAAGGTGGGCGGAACATGCGGAGCACTGGCCATCGCTCCAGCCATCTGCAGGACCCCTACGCCAAGAGGGCGTACCAGGCTGACCTGGACCGGGAGAGGTGAGTGGGATTTAAAATTTTAACACAACACTGCACCATTTTTAGGAATATGTTGATTGTCCTTTGTGTACCCTTGAGTTAAATAATTGAGTTTTACATGTTATGTCCCCTGTTCTTCCAGCCATCTTAGTTTGGTGGGGTTACTTTTAGTTCCAAGCTAGCGATTATTTTTCAATCTTATGGGACCAAAGTGTACTCATTGTTGGTGTTCACTGTATATTATTTAGCTTGGAAGAAGTGCTAAGACTAAGAGAATGGCTGGAAGTACAGTAGAAAGGTCAAACTCAATCATTTCACTCAAGGGAAGCATATTTCCAGAAAAGGTGCAGTCTTGCTTTAAATAGTGGAATTTGTTGAGGTACGAAAAGGCCACAGTGCCATACCAAGAGTTGTTGGGGAGGGATAGGATACAGAAAATCATTTTTGAAAGTCCAGTCTAGTTCACTGCCCTAATCCAACCAGGTGCTTTCAAACAGCAGCATACATTCTGAGTATACATTTCACTGATCTATCAGCAAAGAGTCTCGATAGTTGATTCTAGGAGATATTGATGGCTGAACATAGTCAATGATAAATTGTGGAAGGACTGTTCAATGAGCAACATCTTTTTTGAGATTATTGTGAAAGGTAGTAGCCTGGTTCTCACCAGACCTCTGTGTGTACGTGTAGCTCTGGAGCCCCCTGGTGGAGCTCCAACACACTCAGAGGTCTGGGAAACTGTTGCAGGATTCCATTTCTCCAGTCAAAAAAGAATCAAAGCATTTATTGCTTCAATATCAATGGCAGCTCACATTGAAAATTCACAGGACAGATTATAGACTATATTGACACTTTAGAGATCAACAGAAAACATTTTTGAAGGTTTTGTTGGTGGCAAGGACAGGCAGAATTATGGATAAAGTCATGCGGCGCCAACGTGTGCTCTCCCAGACCTAGTAGTGGAGCTGACGAAGCTGCACAGAACTACAGGTCGGGCAAGAGCAAGGCAGAAAAGGTAGAAGAAGGTAGGTCTGCACACTGCGTGCAGACCTACCTTCTTCAACTGACACTTTTGTCTGGCACCTGCAAAAAGTGTTTTGGATGAGTGCACCTTACCCAAAACTACAATGGTAGCAGATCACACATAAGTCCAATATGTCCAGTACTTGAAAAAAAATGTTGGCCAAAATACTGCATATCCATATACTGGTATGGTAAAATATAGCAGAACTTCCTGGTTATGGAGTCCCAAATGGTTTCAAAGAATGTAGCTCCATACATTCCATAACCTATGTGACCAGCTTTACAGCTAGGTCAAAGCAAGGACATTCTTCCCACTGTTAAGTTATCTTAGACCTTACTTGATGGTTCTTGTACGAACAAGGGTTTTTTGTCTATAAGGGAGGGCTATCATATGACAAGAGGCAGTCCCGTCATTTGACTATGGATCCATGAGAGGATGATGTAAACGTAAACGGATATACTGTGCGTAATATAATTATGCGTCTTCATACTGTATGTATACACATCAACGTGGACGGGGTCTGAGTCACAGTACATGGGCCACAGTCAGTCTCTTTCTGGCAGGGCCCATGAGACAAACGTACTGATCTCCAGCTGAGATTGGCCTATAGTGGTTATATTTATTTATATATAGTGTATATTTTTTAGATATTGATGCTAAGTCCCCATGGACCTCAGTGCCATGTGAGTCACACAGTTGAGACACACTGTTGTCATGGCGATATCATTGTTTACGTTCATAACCGTATGAGTCACACAGATGAAACACTGCTGTCATGGTGATTTGATTGTTTACTGTTGTAACCATGGTGATTGCAGGAAGCAGAGGGAGCCCATGAACTCCCAAAAGAATGCGGAGAGGGCCGCCATGAGGTCACACTTCCGCCGGAAGTACCAACTACCCAAGGTGAGCTAGGAGTGGGAGGTCTCTATGTTACCCCAGCCCTTTATCCCCAGCCCCTATGTTCCCACTTTGGTTTGTTAACATTCATTTCCTTTATCATCAATTTTACATTAGATTTTATCCCTATTTGTCCCAATCATGCAATTGACAGATACTATGTGGCTTTCATCTAGTTCAGAGAGAGAGAACATAGGACTGACCTATACCAAAATTAAACTCACCTTCATGAGAAAAGTTAAAAATACTCAAAATCATCCCTTTATAAAAATTAAAAAAATGACAGACAAACCAGAGTTCATAAAAAATAGAAATGTGGCTGCATAATGGCTAAATGCCATGTGCTTGTCAGACATTCAAGGTAATGAATTGCACCAGCCATCCCCATGCAACATGGCATAATGAGTAAGATAACACAGATTTGAACCCTATTTTGTTCATATAGCCTATAACGCCTTTGCAAGTTAACGCATGCTCCACAACACCCTGTGACAAGTTTCGTTTAGGGATGGTTTTGGTCTGGGCACAATTTCTCAACAAATTCGCCATTTCCCTGGCTTGTGTCGCTGTTTTTGGCAAAAGTAAAGCAGAAGAAACATTGCTTTACTGACAGGTTAGGGCTAGGCATGGTTTTGGTCAGAGCACAGCAGAGTGTTTTTCGCGTTTAGCAACAGGAATTCGCCATGGCAACAGAGCGTTGCTGACACGGCACGGTACAGAGCATGGCTTGACTTGAAAAGGGGGCGCACCACAATGCGGAACACACTAGCATGAGATATATACACCTTTGCATGATGCCAGTCTGCCCCACGTGTGGCTCTCTTGCAGCCCCCTCCTGGGGTAGTATTAACCTGGCTAATCTCACCTCTCTAGCATCGCTTAAGCAGAGCCAGACTGCCTGAGTCATCCACAGGCTGAAATAGCACTGAACTTTAACATGTCGTGCTCATGCACTAACACTGAAGCAATACATCAACCTGGTAGACCTGAATGCACGCGCATGCACGTTTGTGTTTACCTGCATGTGCTGTGTTGTGACCTCAGCAGGGGGGCTAAAGTGTGTGCGCATGTTGTGGTGGCCATATGGGGTCGCAGAGGGATTTACAGACTTACAGGTGCCTCCCTGAGAGAGAGAGAGAGAGAGAGAGAGAGAGAGAGAGAGAGAGAGAGAGAGAGAGAGAGAGAGAGAGAGAGAGAGAGAGAGAGAGAGAGAGACTGTCTTTACTGAGACATGATTTTTTTCAAATGTTAAAGGATTTGGCTGTTAATTAAAGTATCTGTTTAAAACGGTACTAAATCTACCCTTGTCTAAATGGTTCGATTGTAGGCTATATTCAGTAATGTTCTGGAATACCTAGGTATTCAGTACAGAGGAGCTTGTATATTCAGTACAAATGAACATGTGTAGCTGCTGAGATATCTACAGAATGTGGAGGTGATATCGTCTGTGTCTGTGCCTGTGTCTGACTTGAGAGAGGAACTCTGCTGGTGTGCTCTGCTTACAGCCCCTCTCTCTAGATAATTCCTCACGTCAGATGCATGGCCCAAAGGCTCCAAAGCCACAACATGCTGGATGCCATGACTTTCATATCTACAGTGTTGTTGTAAACAAGATGCATCACGCCTTGGCTACATTTTGTTTCTGCCATCTTTAAAGAATACTGTCATGTTTTTTCTCTTCTCGTCTCGTCTCGTCTCGTCTCTTCTCTTCTCTTCTCTTCTCTTCTCTTCTCTTCTCTTCTCTTCTCTTCTCTTCTCTTCTCTAGTCTAGTCTAGTCTAGTCTAGTCTTGTCTTGTCTTGTCTTGTCTTCTCTTCTCAGGGTCAGAGTTACAGGGGCAGGGTGGGTGTTGAGTAAGGAATTTACCCCTGCGCTCAGACCAAGGCCCTTCAGTATTGGCAGTGTTCTGCCAGTGCTCCATCCTTCTAGAATTCTCTCTAACTCTCGATCATCCTTCTTCCTGCTTTAATTAATAAGCGTCTGTTCTGTCTTCTCCTGTCCAGAACTCAAAAGACTCCAGCCATCTGCGGTCGTCAGGGCCTAAGGTGCGTCTCCCGCGTGACCTGGCAGCTATTGTAACGCCCGACAGCAAATCAAAAGGGGACGCCTACAGCCTGCTCAGCGCCTTCCAGGGCCTCAGCTTCAACGTGAGCAGCATCATCACGGGCGAGAAAAACACCAAGACCACCACGCCCACACCCACCCCCATCAACGGAGACTGCAAGGTCATGTGATCAAAAGGGTCTGCCTCATTGGCTAGAAACATACCAAGACCCCCACTTCTCAGGGGACTTCTCTCCCAGTCAGACTTCTGCATTTACACGCCAAGACCCACACCTTCGGCAGCACCAACTGGAAGATCATTTGACCCAAAATGGCCACCATTTTCTCTCTGGGGACTCATGCTCCCTCACCAGTCAGACTCCAATATTTTACAAAGTATATTAGACAGCAAATTCAGCATCCTCATGGACCCATGCGAAGACCACCCTCAACCCCATTCAACAACTGTAAGGACATGTGACCAACAAAGCTGCCCTTTCTGGGCCATTTTTTTCTCTCACCCAATCAGACTCCCATATTTTACATTTTTAAACTCTAAACCCCAAAGATGATTGAACCAGGGCTGTATTTTACTCATCTCTGAAGCACACATAATCTTTAGCCGACAGTGAGGCGCCCACATTCTATACCAAATGTCATTAGGACTCCTATGAAATGTTGATCTGTGGAAATTATACATTTTCAGCCTTTGAATTGTATAAGATGATCGAGGTACAGTACTATATGGACCTGTCCAGATTGAAGGCAGTAAAATCTCTGTGTTATTGTAACAGGTGTGAGAAGGTGTTTCTTGAGTGCAATGGACATGTTTCAAAAAATACACTGAATGGATGAGTGGGCAGCGTCAGTTAAGGCGCTAATATTGTACAGTACTTCCTGGACTTGAAATGATGTCAAATTTAGACAATATTGCCCAAAGGCCCACAAAACATGGATGAGTGGGGTAACGTGGTATGGTGATGTACAGTGAGATTTGGACAAGACCGCTCAATCAACCAGTCATTCACTGGCTAAGCAGGCCTAATAGTAGTCATTTCAAGCAAGGCAAATGTTAATGGATTTGGTTGGGCGTGGGCATGTCACATGCTATGTGTGCGTAGCGTTGAACCAGCCCATATGACCTCAGTCACTACTGACTGCAGGCGGCACATGACCTTTGAACCATGACATCTGACCCCTGAGGGGATGCCGATGGAACAGCACACAGCTGCTAAGGTCGCTGGGTCACTGGACACAGGGCTGTGCAGGGCAACATTTGAGCCTGATGTTTGACATGACTCGCTGACAGACTAGATGATTTCAGTCAGACTTTGTCCTGCACCTTTACCCGGTATGTGCTCAATCTCCACCCTCAACTAGCTGGCTGACTAGCCCTCCGCATTCTAGACATCTGGAAATAGTTCTGAGATGTCAGAAGATAATGTTTTGACTTACTCCCCAAAATGTTCCATGAAGACCTGAAGAATATGCTAGTTTTTGTAAGCGGCAGTCTATAAAGTCTGAGATTTTTTTGGAAACATTTTTTTTTTTTACAAACCTCACGGTACCACATCACACTCACCCACAGACATTTTCAAAAAGCAATTTTTCTATTTCCGTTCCAAAACAATGTCAGGCTGGGGAGTTGAAATAAGTGGGTAATTTTCACACTGTGCCCCACGAGTATGCAAAATTGTAAGACTTCATTCCTCAGTGAAATGAAGACTGTTGTGATTACATGAGTGTTCTCATATTTACTTCAATGTATTTATGTCTTTATAGAGACATATTTAGTTATGACACCACTACAGTGTTTTGTTTATCATTATGAAATGTGTATATATTTTAATGCCAATCTTTACGCTTGTATTTTATGTTTTTTTCATATGGTAATGAAAATTATTTACTGTATTTATTGTATTCATTGTATTTATTGAATTATTGTGGATATTGTGGTCCACATACTAAGGTGATGTACTGTTTTCTTTCTGTCTT
>NC_085861.1:34361499-34363999 GCF_034702125.1 Engraulis encrasicolus
GTGAAATAAATTCTTTAGTGAGTGTAATATTTCTTCTTTGATTCTACTGAATATTTTGCACATATACACGTAAATATCAACAGCTGTGGACTTGAAATTACACATGCCATCTGCAGAATTTTACAGTGACTCCACAGTGTTGTAAATACTAAAATACTCCTTGTGTTTACAGTGTAGTACAGTGGGAGTAAAGAGGGATTGGGACATGACCTAGAGCAGTGGTTCCCAACCTTTTTCTTAAGGGACCCATGTTTTTACTATTGTAAGCTTTGGTGACCCAACCACGCGAGCGCCCGCACGAGACGGAGTCACAAGATGCCCTCCGTTTCCTGTGAAAACTTAATTATTTTATTCCTCAATTCGTCTTTGGTCAAATATAGAATACATGTTTAATGTAGCACTTACAATTTGTTGCGTCTATGCATTTATTAGTTAAATGCTTTGTCTTTTATTCAACATGGGCTATATATATTTAAAACGAAACCTCTTAAAATCAAGAGGGCTCCGCCACCCCTGTGGATCTTTGGTGACCCATAAGGGGGGTCCCGACCCATAGGTTGGGAACCACTGACCTAGAGTAAAGAGTGATCAGGCCATGACCAAATGGTTATGGAATTTGTTTTAGGACTGGAAAGTTGCAGGTTTAAATCCCACCTCGTCCTTGATCAAGGCCCTTATGTCCACACCGCTGATGCACACCACGGAATGTAATTTGGATATCCCCCCACACACACCACGGAACGTCATTGGGAAACCCCAATGTGGTATGTGCGTCGAATGGGTTTTTCCGCACCTGAAAATAGTTTACAAATCAAAATGCCCTCCGTGTTGATTTGCACCTTCATTTGCACTCAATGTGAATGGACACTACACGGAAAGTAATTGGGAGGGAAATCCAATAAATTGATCCACTGTGGCCAAAATCTTTTGATGTTGACAGGCCGGCAGATTGCAATAGATTTGGGTTCACCAAGAAAATGCTTCCAACCACTTATGTAAGTCTGTGTACTGTGGGGAGACCGTCAATTTCACTTGGGGTGATGTCCCTTCAACTACTGTCCCTACCAAAATTGTAATGGCTACATCTTAGTATGTTATTTAAGGCTCTCTGTAATCAATGTCATAGCAATGTTGTTACGGTGTAGTTAAATATTTTCAGCAAGTAGTGAATAGGCTTGCCGGCGACCCCATCTGCAATAAGAGGCTATCGCGATACTGTCCCATTTTTGGAAATAAGCTCATTTTACACCTCTCGTTGAGTTAAACCAGGGGTGGAGCTATAGGGAGGGCGAGCAGGGCACTTGCCCCTGGACCCAGGGCCCTCCCGTAATGGTGGTGGGGGCCCTATTGTGAGCTTGGCAAGCTGTTTTTGGGGGCCCTATAAGTGTCTTGCCCTGGGGCCCCGTATGCAATTGTTCCGCCACTGAGTTAACTGACTGAGTTTTACCACTCTCTGTATCTGGCATGCAGTTGCATTGGTTATGCTGCTCTTGAATTGTCAGTAGCTGAATACACACCATTTTTTGTTCAGCCCTTTCTGAGGTCCTGGCCAGCTAACTGGCAGCATAGTTTCAATAGTGTTTGAAACATCTTAACAGCAAATATAATTCCAAATTTTATGCAACATGAGGAGACACCCTATAGCTCAGCAGTAGGCCTACCTGTTAGAGTTATAATTATGTTTAAGTAGCCTTTGTTATTAAGTGTGCTTGATGATGTCGTTTCCTGTTGCAGGGAGCACCTGGGCACTCTGAGCACGGTAAACATCCTGTTGCCAGGCGACATTGGAGAGCTGTTCCGAGCCGAGGGGTTCCATCCCCGTCGCATGACTCTGCAGCCCTGGGCAACGCACCGCGAGACGCGCAAACACTGCAAGGGGGTATTCCTCAAGTACGGCAGTGTGTGCGTGTGTGTGTGCGTGTGTGCGTGCGTACGTGCGTGCATGTGAGTGTGTGTGTGTGTGCGTGTGTGTGCGTGTGTGTGTTCAACCCTGGGCAATGCACCACCAAGGAACATGCCAGCACTGCAAAGAAGTATTCATCAAGTATGCTTGTGTGTGTGTGTCTGTGTGTGTGTGTGTGTGTCTGTGTGTGTGTGTGTGTGTGTGTGTGTGTGTGTGTGTGTGTGTGTGTGTGTGTGTGTGTGTGTGTGTGTGTGTGTGTGTGTGTGTGTGTGTGTGTGTGTGTGAGTGTGCGTGTGCGTGTGTGTGCACATGTGTGTAGCAACAGGTCTGGCCGCCTGTTATTAAGTCGTTAGGTGATGGTGAGTGTGTGTTGTGTGCGTGTGTGTGTGTGTCTGTGTGTGTGTTTGTGTGTGTGTGTGTGTGTGTGTGTGTGTGTGTGTGTGTGTGTGTGTGTGTGTGTGTGTGTGTGTGTGTGTGTGTGTGTGTGTGTGTGTGTACTGTAGGAATGGTCCAGAGTGGCGGTCAGATCGTCTCCTATTAAACCGTGAGGTGATGGTCAGCGGTGCGGTGCGGCGTTTCCTGCCTCTACTGGACGAG
>NC_085861.1:34373999-34381499 GCF_034702125.1 Engraulis encrasicolus
TATCAAACAGATGATCTGATTTTGTAACACCAACAAACACCTATGCACACAGGGCTGCTGACAGCTTTGCCCGGGCCTGGGATAAAGTAATTTTAAAGGTCCACCAACTCAATGCAATACATGCCTGGTCCTGGGACAACTGGCCCCTTTGTCCCCTCCAGTCAGCTTCCCTTCCTATGCATTTGACCCAGAAATATGTCTGTGTGCCAATGATCTGCTCACGACATGCACTACATACCCCCAACAAGTCTGAATAAATAAACTACATGAACTTAATTTTCATGCTTTGATTTCATTTAGCAGATTAAACTCTCTCTGTGTGTATGAAATGTAATATACTAATAAACTTGCCTTGTCTTCTGTGTATAATTTTAAAATCTGATCTGCATTTCCAAAAATAAAGGCTTTTACATGAACATAGTGTATTTCCTGCTAATCTTATCATCAAAACATGAAAGCCGGATTGCCCTTAGCGTCAAGAGTCAATAAAACTATTCACAGTTTATCAAGATCAATTCCCACCCCAATGTTTGTCCTTCCAATCCCATAATAATGTGTCCTTTATGGATCCTTCCCTAAGCGTCCAGCAGATGTCGCTAAACATTATAAAAACTTTATTTCTCTCCATTCTTTTCCTTTTTTTAAAATCTCACAAGTCTCTTTTTGAGACGTCTTCGCCATTCTGTGACTGTCTTCTGGACTTGTCAGGTACGTACAGTTGCCTATGTAGTCTCACTTCGGCGACCTCCTTTGGGGTTTAAGTTGAGATGCAATAACTTGTTGGAGCAGAAAATTGGATACCAACCAAATTGAGTCGTGGCCGGTGCCGATAAGAGAAAGTATGTCATTGTACATAATTCTGTGCTGTATCTGCTTCGGGCAATTATCAGTGTAGGGCTATGTCTTTAATATATAGACCTGGTGAAAGCAATCGTTTGATAATGTAGCCTACGACTTGTAACTACTTTGTTATTATTAATTTTGAAATACACTGTTGCCTTTACAGTGACGTAAACGAGAGTTGCATTTAGTGTGAGAGAAACACGTCTTAAAAACGGCACTGTTGATTCTGTTAATCAAATAATATCGTCAAACGTCACAACACACTTAATTAATTCCTTTATACGAAAAGAAACACACGGTAGGCTTCTGTACTCCGTGTTGCAGGAGAGGGCTGTGGTGTTGAATACAAAGTGGTCTACTGTAGGTTCGTCAGTGGCCGATGTTCCTAGACTACATGTCTTCAAGCCCGCTCCGCCCGGGCACAAAGGTTGCTTGTCTAGCTGATGATTTACAACCTGTGTTAATAACAGCGACTGCAACCAATGGAGTCAGTGACAGAAAAGAACAGAGAGAGAGAGAGAGAGAGAGAGAGAGAGAGAGAGAGAGAGAGAGAGAGAGAGAGAGAGAGAGAGAGAGAGAGATGTTCATTGCCACACAGAAATACTGCCATATATTTTGAGAGGTGGGGATATATTGTTATCTACTATTTTTGTCCATTCATGCTGTTCCTAGAAATCTAGGCCCAGATAGCTTAACTTCTGGCTAATTCAGACACACGCACGCTGCGTACGCACGCACGCAAATACGCGCACATCATGGTCTTTCACATAGGCCTACTATGGCCATACTGCTCAGCTTTTTTCCTCATTCTCAGTTATTTTCTGGGCAATGTGCAGCAGAGTTGGGTGTGTTGGAGTTATCCACTAACTGTACTAACAAACTAAACCTCTTTACATTCACACACAGGTCCTATGACCACCATCCCCACCCCCACCCAAAGCAAGCACTCACACACACACACACACACACAGACACACACACACACACACAGACACACACACACACACACACACACACACACACACACACACACACACACACACACACACACACACACACACACACACACACACACACACACACACACACACACACATGCTTCAATCAGACCATCAGGGACAATGTTTCTATTTTCTAACCTTTCTATCTGTCACTTTGAATGGCTGGTGCACTCTCTAACTACGTATATAGCCTAAGTCATGTTTTTCAAGACTTTTAACTTTTTTGGTATGCATTTTGTCCTTATGATGCTGTGTGTTGATGCAATTGCCTGTTGAGTAGTACTGTACACCGTGGTGAAAGATCTTTCGGATGACTGCGTACATCAAGAGTGGTATCTTGAGGAATTTAGGCGCAAGACAAGCTCCCTGGGGCGGTGGGGTGTGTGTGTGTGTGTGTGTGTGTGTGTGTGTGTGTGTGTGTGTGTGTGTGTGTGTGTGTGTGTGTGTGTGTGTGTGTGTGTGTGTGTGTGTGTGTGTGTGTATGTGGGGGGGTGGGGGGTTGTGAGATAACGGGTGTATGTAATGTCCAAACCTCTGAAAGGCTGGATCATTACAGTGATGGTCAACAAAGCTGCTGTTAACTTTAGCAGGTCCAAAGGTGGTGTCTGTTTTTAGGTGTGTGTGTGCTTGTGCGTGTGTGTGTGTGTGTGTGTGTGTGCGTGTGCGTGTGCGTGTGCGTGTGCGTGTGCGTGTGCGTGTGCGTGTGCTTGTGTGTGTGTGTGTGTGTGTGTGTGTGTGTGTGTGTGTGTGTGTGTGTGTGTGTGTGTGTGTGTGTGTGTGTGTGTGTGTGTGTGTGTGTGTGTGTGTGTGTGTGTGTGTGTGTGAGGGTGGAGAGAGTGTTTCTTTGGCTAGGTCAGAGGCAAGTTGCATCAACCGCAGGTCACCAGTGGTACGCAAGGTCAGGGGAAGTAGTGGATGACTAAGTCTCTCTCTCTCTCTCTCTCTCTCTCTCTCTCTCTCTCTCTCTCTCTCTCTCTCTCTCTCTCTCTCTCTCTCCCTCTCTCTCTCTCTCTCTCTCTCTCTCTCTCTGCCTCTCTGGAGGTGTGCCTCCGTCTTTCGTGGGTGTGTGTATGTGGAAAGGGGTGGCTGTGGAATTAATGTGATCTAACGTTGAGATCGACCTCAAAGGGGAGAGAGAGAGAGAGAGAGAGAGAGAGAGAGAGAGAGAAAGAGACAGAGGTGGATATAGTGATAGAGTAGAGGGAGATTGAGAGGAGTGGAGAGAGATCAATCCTCAGTTGGAGACACACAGCGCTCTACAAGTGGTCTCAACAGCACCAGTCAGCTCACATTAGCTTGCACAGATATCACGACAGCATGGATGGTGAGTCCAATACCACACACACGCACGCACGCACACACGCACGCACACACACACACGCGCGCGCGCGCACACACGCACACGCACACACATACACATTTCTTCAGAAAGTTTTAGATGTTTTGGGCTTTTTCTGTAAGTTAACTTTGCTATTTTGACCATCATACATATGTTTAAATGCCTACTCTTTTTTACATATTTGATGGGCTGATTGGCTGTAAACATACAGTATCCATATCAAAGAAGTCACCTAGTATCATACTATCTGGACTACCCAGACTATCTGGAATCTTGGAATCTTGTTCTATTCTATTCTATTCTATTCTATTCTGTAAAAGAGGCAACTGCCTCAATGTGACTGATGTGACTGTGAATTTGATGATATTTTGCAGCTGTTTTCGTGTTTAGATTATGGCAGATTAAAGGCAAAGTATTGGAAAGCTTTGTTGTGAAAAACCTACTGATATACCAGTATAAGTATTTTTTCTAGCTAGTGAATCTGTCATGAAAAGGGTGTGTGTGTGTGTGTGTGTGTGTGTGTGTGTGTGTGTGTGTGTGTGTGTGTGTGTGTGTGTGTGTGTGTGTGTGTGTGTGCGTGTGTGTGTGTGTGTGTGTGTGTGTGTGTGTGTGTGTGTGTGTGTGTGTGTGTGTGTGTGTGTGTGTGTGTTCATGTCACATGCCATGTCACAGAGTTTACGTAGATGTGGCAACCAGGTCACATGGGTTAAGTGGATGTACATACTATATCGGTAGCTCAGAGGGGATGCTAGAGAGAAATACAGAGATCATGTAGATCATCTTCTGGACGACACATCTGATGCACTATTTACTCTCAGTTTTTCAGGAATCGTTTCATTTAGTTTGACTCAAAAAACACTTAGTACTTCGTGTGCACTGATGAGAGTGGTTATCCTGTGGGATGTTAAAGTATTCTGTAGCTAGTAACAGACTATAGTAATGAGGCTCTATCAGCAGCTGTGACTGATTGTACTGTACCTCTCAAAGTGGCATCTAGCCTAAGTGGGCCTGTGTGTGTGTGTGTGTGTGTGTGTGTGTGTGTGTGTGTGTGTGTGTGTGTGTGTGTGTGTGTGTGTGTGTGTGTGTGTGTGTGTGTGTGTGTGTGTGTGTGTGTGTGTGTGTGTGTGTGTGTGTGTGTGTGTGTGTAATGAATGTGTATTTGTGACAAGGTGGCATCTATCTCCACTCAGTGTGTGGTGTATGCGTCCGTGCGTGTTTGCATGGTTGTGTGTGCACGTGTATGCATACGTGTCAAGTATTCATCCTAATTGGGGTAGTGATTGTGTGCGTGCCAAGGTGCCACCTATCCTAACTGTGGTAGTTTGGGTGTGCGTGTGCATGTCTGTGTGTGTGTGTGTGTGTGTGTGTGTGTGTGTGTGTGTGTGTGTGTGTGTGTGTGTGTGTGTGTGTGTGTGTGTGTGTGTGTGTGTGTGTGTGTGTGTGTGTGTGTGTGTGTGTGAGCGCACGCGTGCGTGCGTGCGTGCGTGCGTGCGTGCGTGCGTGTGCGTGCGTGCGTATGCCTGCGTACGTGTCAGGGTGCCATATCTTACTGTTAACATATTTCAGTCCATGGTAATCGAAGACAGATGTCATCTACTGTATCAAACATACCTGCTATCAGAAACAGCTTCTCTGCTATCTGTTACATCATGTCTGTGAGGAATACGAATTTAATTTGTCCCTATCTTTTCTTTCTGACTTTATTTCTGTTTCTCTCACTTTCTTTTCTCCTTCTTCCCTCTCTCTCTATCTCTCACTCATATACATGCAGTATACTACATACCTAAATGAACCTGATGCCCTCATACACAGTACTAGCCATATAAAATACACATGACCCAGGACAGACTGCCTATATCCACCTACTCACAGCCACATAGTATGAGAGAGTTATGCTCAAAGGTTAAATTCATATACACACATAGCATATCTAAACACACATTCCTGGCTCCTCGCCCTAGACACACACACACACAAACACGCGCGCACGCACGCACGCACACACACACACACACACACACACACACACACACACACACACACACACACACACACACACACACACGCACGCGACACACACACACACACACACACACACACGAACACACACACACACACGCACACCTGGCCACGTAGACACACACACACACAGACACACACACACACACACACACACACACACACACACACACACACACACACACACACACACACACACACACACACACACACACACACACACACACACACACACACACACACACGCACACATGCACACCTGGCCACGTAGACACACACACACCTGTCTCCAACCTTAGATACACACATGCTGATCTTTACCTAGACTCCTCATTCCTGCACACCTTACCACACCCTTAGATACTTAGATAAACTCTGCTCCATTGTCCGACCACACTACTTTTAGCTCTATGCACTTTATAGCAAGTAGGCTAAATAAAGGGGGATTTTCTCCATGTCCGCCATTTTGAATTTCCAGAAATAGAAATTTTTAGCTGCAAAATGCACTGTACTTTGGTGATAGTAGTAAATGTTAGTTTATTACTTAGTAAATATTCATGAAAATATCAAATTTGACAATAGGCAGCACAGTTTCAATGTGCAGCACAGTTGCAATAGGCTACCTACAGTCCTTTGGCCAACATCTTACACAGTGCACCTTTAAGACACGGCCTCTATTATAAACTAAGTTAGCCGTTACCAGAATGGCAATTACAACGTCGGTATGTATTACTAAAGGCCCTGTGCACTGTCATAGTAGTGTAGCACTATGATTGTAAGGTTTTTTTTCAGTGGTACAATGTTCCAGTGGTGGAAGGGTGTGTGTTAAAGGGGCTAACTGCTCTCATTCCCGCAAACCTGGCCACACCCTTCGATACGTAAAGGGACACTGTGCAGGAAATGGTCAAAAAAGGTACTGTAACTATGCTGCTCATTGAAACTGGGCTGCCTATTGCCAAATTTGATCTTAACATTAAAGTTTACTAAGTAATAAACAAATATTTTCTACTATGGTCCAATTACAGTCATTTTTTGCAGCTAAAAATGGCTATTGTTGGAAATTCAAAATGGCGGACCATGGAGAAGATCCCCGTTTTTATGTATGAAAAGTGCAATTTTTCCAGTCATAATGAATACTTAGAATGATGGTGTTAAGTATTCATGAAAAGGGTAACATTAGTGAATGGGCAGCATGAATTCTGGAAATAAACAACTAAAAATCTCACACAGTGTCCCTTTAAATTTAGATACACTACTATGTGCTGTACTACCCTCCCCCAATAGCTCTATGTACTTTTTGGAGCTCTCATATACACATTAAATCAGACACGTACTGTGTGCACCTTAACCTAAAGCCCTCATTCCCACACATCGGGCCCCGCCCTTAGACACACACTCTTGCTGACTCTGTGCTTTTCTGCCTTCTGATGTATACTTTATAGATCTCTCATACGCAAATCAGATACACGTACATGCATGCCTTTACCTTTACCTGAAGCCCTCTGCCCCTCATGCATGGCCACACCCTTAGACATACACCTGCTGACTTTGGGGCTGCCCCTCTGCCCTTCTACCGTATATGCACTTAATATATTAAGTTATAATAGGCCCTATATTATTATTAAGTATTAAGTTATGAACTATATGAAGTCTCATAGCCACATTAGATACACGTATGCACCTTTACCTAAAGCCCTCATTTTGAGACATCGACCCCACCCTTACATTCACCATCCACTTCTCTGCCCTGCCATATGCACTTTATGTTGCTCTCAATACCACATTAGATATGCACCTTAACCTACGTACTGTAGCCCTCATTTCTACACTCAGTACAGGGCATGACTCCTTTGCATGTGTAATATCATCTTACATGTGTAATATCACTATATATCACTATCATTTTTAACTATGCACAGTATACTAAATAGCTCCACCACTACTTACCAATACTGTGCGGGCCTACAGATTTTGTCCAGAAACACCTGCCTGTCAAAATGTTCGGGCTTCAAGCACGCCTGAAGGCAGGTCACTGTATTGCCCTCTGTTTGATCACGATTTCATTGGGATTTTCGTTTTTTATATATATTGTCACGGCCAGTCATAGTCATTTTGACTAATTGTGCAGTCCTAACCACACCTGTTGATTTTCACCACGCCTCTTGCATATGATGTACGCAATATAATGCCTCTACTGTACCTTAAATGTATCATGCTATACCTTCATTTCTCCATGTACACTATATACATACTCACCTACTGAGTTGTCTTTTGCCCTCCTCTCCATGTCTCGTTTCT
>NC_085861.1:34383999-34386499 GCF_034702125.1 Engraulis encrasicolus
GCGTTTGCGCCGCTACTCTGACGTCATGGCACTCCCCGACGCCTTCGTACAGGTGCGTACTGTGTGTGTGTGTGTGTGTGTGTGTGTGTGTGTGTGTGTGTGTGTGTGTGTGTGTGTGTGTGTGTGTGTGTGTGTGTGTGTGTGTGTGTGTGTGTGTGTGCGTGTGCGTGTGCACGCGTGTGTGTGTGTGTCCGTGTTTGTGTGTGCGTCTGTGTATGTGTGTGTGTGTGCGTCTGTGTGTGTGTGTGTGTGTGTGTGTGTGTGTGTGTGTGTGTGTGTGTGTGTGTGTGTGCGCGCGCGCATGTGTGCGTGCGTGCGTCTGTGTATGTGGGTGTGTGTGCATATGGTACCTCCCTCAGTCTGTGTCTCTCTGTCTTTCTCTCTGTCTGTCTGTTTCTCTCTCTCTCTCTCTCTCTCTCTCTCTCTCTCTCTCTCTCTCTCTCTCTCTCTCTCTCTCTCTCTCTCTCTCTGACATGATCTCTCTGCTCTCTCCATATCCAGAAGCTGCAGCTGGATGCCTCCATGGCCGACACCTTCCTGGAGCATCTCTGTCTGCTTGACATCGACCAGGAGCCAATCGTGGCCCGCAATACTAGCATCATCTGCACCATCGGTACGCCTGATTGGCTGGAAGCTAAAATGGGGCCAGTTTAAAAAAGTAGATTCCTTGAAGGATTTACTGATTACAGTAATTGTACCTGAAATACTGTAATGTACAGTATGTTGATGCGATTTGTTGATGACAAAACGCACTGTATAATCAATGTATATAGAAGCTACCTGAGGTCAATACAGTTAATCTAAACAAACCATCAGATACAACAACGACTTAACTACCTGGGGAAGTTAAGGGGCTATCACATCCCCAGACCGCTGCTGGTGAACTTTTATAACTGTGCAATCAGCAGCATTCTAATGTATGGGTCTTTGGTGTAGTAAGCCTGTCACGATATACGATAAGTCAATAAATCGGACGATAACTATTTACAAGAACGATCACTTTCCTGGCCCCGATAAGTAACGATAAGTTATTAGCGTGATGTTTTGTTTTCCCTCTCTCCCTTTCTCTACCGTAGCCGTAAGACTACTGATGGCGCGTTATAGGCTAACGCAGCGCAAGGACGCTTAAATGTTGGTGTAGTTTTAAGTTTCAGTGCAGTTCTGGTTGGAAAAAAAGTGCATTGATCTGGCTACTTGCGTCTTTGAAATAGAACGCTGGTGTTCCCGCGCGTCGCCTCGACAAAGAATCAGCGCTAGAGACTAGGAGCGCAATATTCTTCCAGACTCAGTCAGCGCATCTGCAACGTTCCTCAGAGGAATTAACAGCTCCAACACGGAGGCAAATGTTCATTTTGAAACATGCGCAGCCACCCAATATCCACGACGAAGACGTGTTTGTGCAAACATGAAATGCCAAACATGAAATGCCGTCGCGACAAACTTGCTCTGAGGCTGTTATTTTAAACCTCGCCGAGTTTCCACTATTATTTCAATGCGCCTCCTACCCCGACGTTCGTTGTCTGTTCTTTTTGTGATTTTCGCTATATTTCTTGTTTATTTAGACCTAACAATATGAGTAGGCAGTCCGCAAGCAAATCATGAAGATAAAATTTGTGGATTTAAATCTGTCACACCAGGAGAATGTGAACGGTTGAGCGCGCTACAGGGGAAAACAGAGGCATGGCGACTCATAACTCATAAGAATCAATGTATGGGCGTTCATAAAGGGCTTTAAAGTGCGCAGAAGAGAGAGAGAGAGAGAGAGAGAGAGAGAGAGAGAGAGAGAGAGAGAGAGAGAGAGAGAGAGAGAGAGAGCTGCACTTGTGCATCTGTTCATGCTCTTTTGCTTTTTGCTGATGTTGAAATGCCTTTAACAGGGCTGATTTGGGTTTTGATTGACAATTAGCTAGTAACGACGTGCATTTGTTTGAAATAAGCTGTCTAAGTAATAATTTGGGAATTAACAATACCCCACCAGTAGGTTATTTTACATCACACCATGGATAGGCCTATAAGCCATTCAGTGTGCTTGAGAAAGATAAATAACAGAAAATGTTAAAGAAAGACTATATAACTTACCTTAATAATAAATACAAAAAAAGCCTATTTAGAGCCTATTGTGCTCCATGAGGATGTATTTAAAAACATATATATATAGGCCTATACACCCCGCCGTGATGCTTTAAAAATGCGAAGGGGTGTAGTCACATTTTTATCGCATTTTTACGTCATTATATTGTTTGACACATTTCTTCTTGGAGCAGGCGTCAATCTTAATTATTTAAACCTCTGAGTCTGCTGGCCCAAATGTTACATTCAATGTTTCAAGAAGGAGGCCGCACCTTGCATAGCAGTGTTTTTTATTGCACATTATATTGTTTGAAAATGGCGAGAGAGACAATATTATCGATTATCGCAATAATTTCTTGTTATCGTTATCGTCTGGCAAAAATTGTTATCGTGACAGGCCTATGGTGTAGTACTCGAGCTCCACAAAAGC
>NC_085861.1:34391499-34396499 GCF_034702125.1 Engraulis encrasicolus
ATCCAGGGACATTGGCACTGGTTTAGGGTTGTATTGGAAGCAGTGGAATCGAATGACAGAGCATGGCTCAGCACTTTGTCGGAACCAATGCTCGAAGGCCCTAACGATGAATTCTTTGAGCCTCTCTGTTCTCTCTCTGGTAATGAGTGAGTTGAGACACACATGGAGGATGGCGGTATATCTCTCTGACAACTCTGTCTCTTCCTCTATCTCGATGGAGGGCGATGACTGAGTGAAGACCAGTGATTGGCTGCCTGGATTCTGTAGTTTACAATCCAGAGCCACACATTCCAAAAAAGTTTTCCCTGTACAATTCAAGGTGAGCTCTTAAAGGGTCAGTGCACTATTTTGAACAGTTAGCCCCTCTTCTGAATTGTCTTCAATAATGTGGAGTGGTCCTCATCATTTCTTTGATGTTTGTTGCTGTCTCCGTTATTTGTCTAATTTGGATTTTGTCTCAACTGCCTTTTTTGAAGAATTGAATTTTGAATTGAAGACAATTCAGAAAAGGGGCTAAATGTTCAAAATAGTGCACTTACCCTTTAAACAGCCATGTGGGCACTGGGCAGACAGATCCAAGTGATTAGAGAAATATGTGACATTGGATTGTAACTGATTAATCCAGGTTGCCCGTCAGTGGTGAAGATGCGGGTGTGAGGTTTTTCCTGAACTTTACCATAACAAGGCAATACATATATCAGTAGATTCCAGCCAAAGCCCCCCTTACATGGCTCATGACACATTTTTTCTGTGCACCATCCTTTCACAACCATAGACTAGGTCTATGACTGTGTGCCCCACAGGGATGTATAAAAAACAACGAAGTAGTGCAATAAATGCAATGCAGAGATGCAATTGTCTATGATGCAGTTATTTTCTAATGGAAACCCAACCATGACACCCCCAGCACTCCCTCGCAGCCCCGTGGGGGTCCCCGCCCCCCACTTTGAAAACTACTGGTATAGCATATGTAACGCATGACTCTTCTTTCACTCTCTCTCTCTCTCTGCTCTCCCCAGGTGATGACTGGATGGATAACGCTAGTGTCCTGATCAGCAGGAAGAGCATGACCCCGTCTGAGTCTGTTGTGTGTTGAGGGCTGGGGTTTTTAAGGTATAGACCTGACACATGACACTCTCTCTTCTGTGCTCTCCGCAGGTGACGACTGGGTGGAGACGGTGGTGGAGAATGGCGGCATCCTGGGCAGCAGGAAGGGCGTGAACCTGCCGGGCGCCGACCTCATCAACCTGCCGGCGGTGAGCGATCGCGACCGGGCCGACCTGCAGTTCGGCGTGGAGCAGGGCGTGGACATGGTCTTCGCCTCCTTCATCCGCTCCGCCAAGGACGTGAAAGCCGTGCGCGACGCCCTCGGACCCAAGGGCAAGGACATCAAGATCATCAGCAAGGTGGAGAGCCGGCAGGGGGTACGCAAGTGAGTGACAAACGGAGAGAGAGAGAGAGAGAGCAAGGAGGAAAGTCCATGGGGAGTGTGCAAGTAAAGGAAATGGAGAGGGGATAATAGGCAGAAAAAAAGAGTTTGCAAGTTAAAGGATAGCTCCGGCGTAAAATGAAAGTTTCACCATCAATTTCCCATGCTCCAAAATGTATCTAATGATGAGCCATTACGAGAAATACTGCGCCGTTATGGAGTTAGCTTATTTTAAGCTTTTTGGCGAATAACGCAGCCAATGCATCAAGGCGGGGCCAATTTGTAAATATTATTTTCTGATGTTTCCTCGCTATAAACAACCTCAAAAACGCTACACACTTCATCACAAGGGTCTCGTCAATCAAACCGAGGCACAGAGAGGATCATCGGACCACACAGTCTTTCACTGGCCAGTGTTTTCAGAGGTGTCTCACTGTTGCAACTCTTAAGTCTGACCCGGATGCAGGCTACTCCTAGCCTAGAAATCTAGACGCCCCTAGCGACCGCAAATTGAATTTGCTCCCGGGGGCAGTCTAGCGGACCCCGGTCGTTTTGCGAGGCTGAAAGTTATCCGATGACAGGGCCAATCAAATCGCGAGGGGGGCCGGGCTACCTAGTAAACAGGAAACTTTCTAAGAAGAAGCATGGTGTCCGTCCGTGCTACGTACAGCACGAAAGTATTTACTTAATTTAAAAAGCCTGGATGATAATACATTTCGTGGCATGGATTGATGTAATAATACACCATGAACTTATCGGACACAAATAGATCTCAACACATTACCATTTGATCTTTCGATGTTTTAAACTAGCTCGGTAAGCTAAGTTGAGCATTTTACAGAACCAGGTAGTCACACGCTATTATCAGACCACTACTGTAGGTGTAGAATGAAATTGCGGCCCCAATTTAATAAGACACATGCCATTAAAAACGAGACATTTGGGAGCTTTGAAAGTCTTTGAGTAGCTTACTAAATAGATGGGATCGATAGTCTGGCTAGTGGGAGCGAGCTGACCGGGGAGCGTCCTGCGTTGGGAGCGACAATCAGGGAAAGTTATGGGTAGCTAGCTAACACCGAACATGCCATGTTGACAACAATCATAAATATAACCATTTAACAAGCCTCAAATTGCTCGACATTTCGCTGATTGATCAAAGAGGGCCGTGTGGTTGAAAACGAGGCATTTTTGAACTGTATAAGTGAAAACACGATTTATTAGGAAACTTGTTTGTGGCTGTGGTCATCACACGCTTTCACTGCTACGACGGCTGGAAGTTGCCGCTTCACCTACAAAAAGGCCCTCGCTAGTGGCTAGCTAGCCTGTCGTCAATAACAGCTAGGTATCCAGCCTTGTATTATATGCCTGCCCCAAATTCTAATAAGATCCATGTCATTAAAAACGAGACATTTGGGAGCTTTGAAAGTCTGTAAGTCGCTTACTAAATAGATGGGAATGACACCTAGTCTACCGAGCTAGCGGCTAGCCATTTATTAGTTATGGGTATACACCTAGCTAGCTAACACCGAACATGCCATGTTGACAACAATCATAAATATAACCATTTAACAAGCCCCACATTGCTCGACATTTCGCTGATTGATCAAGGAGGGCCATGTGGTTGAAAACGATGCATTTTTGAACTGTATGAGTGAAAACACGATTTATTAGGAAACTTGTTTGTGGCTGTGGTCATCACACGAATTCACTGCTACGACGGCTCGAAGTTGCCGCTGCACCTACAAAGGGGCGTGTCGCGTGTACGTTGTGAAAGACATCTGTGACGTTACACAGAATTGTGTGGGGATTGGTTGTTCCACCATCCTATTGCGTGACGTTGAGTGCTGAAGCAACCGTTTATCCCGCCCACACTGCCGCCCAGCCCTCCTAGACCCTGGTACAGCTTTTTGCTGTACGGGTCTGGCTGCGCTAGGCTAGGCTACTCCATCAGGTGGCTAGGTAAACATGGTTGCGTGTGTTCTTATCCCAGCTGCGGCGGTAAAATGAAAAGCTGGAACCCCGACAGTTTTCACCGACTGCCACTGTCTAAACCAGCCATATTACGGGAATGGCTAATAGCATTAGAAGTGGACGAAACTGACATAAAAACCCTGAGGGATCGCGACTGAGAAAATAATATTTACAAATTGGCCCCACCGTGATGCATTGGCTGCGTTATTCGCCAAAAAGCTTAAAATAAGCTAACTCCATAACGGCGCGGCATTTCTTGGAATGGCTCATCATTAGATACATTTTGGGGCATGAGAAATCGATGGTGAAACTTTCATTTTACGCCGGAGCTATCCTTTAATGGCAAAGACAGAGGAATTAAGAGAACAGCGAGAAAGAAAGAAAACTGTGCAAATGAAAAGAAAGCGAGGAGTGTGAAAGTGAGTGGAAGAGAAAGGGGAGTGTGCCAGGGAGGGAGAGAGAGAGAGAGAGAGAGAGAGAGAGAGAGAGAGAGAGAGAGAGAGAGAGAATGGGCAAAGATGAGAACAAGGAACACTGTGAAAGAAAAAAGGAGTGAGTAAGAGAGAAATGACAGGAGAATGAATGGAGAAAAGGGCAGATAGAATGGAGTGAGACGGAAAGAGGTGGATAGAGAGAGACAGAAAGAGAAGTGCATTTACGTAAAATTCTTCCACACACTGCAGACGTTAAAGGCCATCTGCTGATTATTATCATGTGTGACTTTTTTCCTGCCAATTTGGGGCACAAAAAAGAAATGTAAAAATCATGAAATTTGCATAAAATCTTCCAATGCCAGCCAGCGTTGATGGGATGGCAATGCAGACAGACTGTAATTTTCCACAGCTAAGCCTAATGAGCGCACAAGCTCACACACACACACAGCTACGTTTTCTAATGAATGAGCATCAGCATGACTGACCAAATCAGGCAAAGGACAGAAAGAGTCAATAGCAGAGAGAGAGAGAGAGAGAGAGAGAGGGAGAGAGAGATACAGAAACAGAGACAGAGACAGAGACAGAAAGAGAGAAACCCTTGTACTAAATGGTATACTTTGTACTTGTTGACCAGCCAACCAGAGGGAGCAGAGGGAGTGTGTTTAGCAGCCAATCACAAACAAAGAACACCGGTATGCCAGGGCTGGCCGGCCAATCATGAAAGGGGAAAGCAGCCTCTTTAGCCACAGTGGTAAACATCTGTATTGTGCTGCTGTAAATACTATGGGAGAAGAGAGGGGGGCCTCAACTCCACCTGACTGCATTGCCAAAATAAGAAGGGGGAGTGACGCTCTGCAGGGCGCTGGACCAACGAGAACACAGCAAACAGGAAAGTCACAAAACCAGGGGAGAGAGAGAGAGAGAGAGAGAGAGAGAGAGAGAGAGAGAGAGAGAGAGAGAGAGAAGTGGGAAAGGGGAATAATGAGAGGGGCGAGTCCAGTAAATCTCTGCCTTATCCACTCACTAGCATGTTTGTGCTGCCGTAACCATGACAACATGTTGGTTCTTGTCCTCGTGCCTAAGACCGCCACAGACATGAGCTTCACCACCACCATGGAGAGAGGGAGGGAGGGGGAGGGAGAGAGAGAGAGAGAGAGAGAGAGAGA
>NC_085861.1:34408999-34433999 GCF_034702125.1 Engraulis encrasicolus
GTGACATCTCTAGACATTATGATGTCACAAGACTGACTGTGACCTCACTAGACTACTATGTATGCCATGACCAATTAATACTGCTGACACAATTCTGTCTTTGACCAAACTAACCCAGCTGTGACATCACTTAATTGTCTGACTGTGACATTTCTAACTTGATTGTGACAGTCTGACTGTGACCTCACTAACTTGTCTGTGACATCACTAGCCTGGCTGTGACCTCACTAACTTGTCTGTGACATCACTAGCCAGACGGCGACATCATTAGCCTGAATGTAACCTCATTAGACTACGACATTACCTAAAGGAGTGTGACCTCACAATTCTGCCTCTGACATTGCCAACCCCCAAAACACTCTCTAGTCTGACTGTGATGCCACCAAACTGGCTATGACATCACCAATTAGACTGTGACATAGCCTTCTTTAAAATTACTGGCTGGCTGAGAGCAATTTATTCTGGATGGGAAATAGTTCTCTAAATAACTATACTAGGTTACATGTATGCATGGCTCTGACTTGACACCTTTCATCAAAGAGAGTAGATTGGAGAAAGGGGATTCAAACTCCTCCTACCCAATGCAAAGGCGTCTGCTCAAGTTTGGTTTCCTTCTTCTTTTTTTGTGATGTTTGATGATGGTGGCTTGCACGAGATGTGCGCGACTGCCATCTACAGCACAAAGGGGACATTTATTCTCAACCGTAATAAATCCATCAATCACACTGATTGATACCCACTGCTCATTGACTGAGACGAAGGAGGGAACTAACTCTTTCTGGCAAATCAGAAGACACCAGTTGCTGTCTTACTGATACATTGACTTAACTGCCTTACTCACAGTACTATCTGCCTGTTCGCCTGTTGTTTACTGTCTTGTTCAACTCATTTCTTAAAAAATAAATATACTTTTCCAAATAAATACACTAATTTTGAATCTTCTGCAGCACATTATGCCTTTGTGAATTTTTAGGCTAGTGCTCTAAATTAATTTACTTTAATACTTGTGTGTGTGTCTGTGTGTGTGTGTGTGTGTGTGTGTGTGTGTGTGTGTGTGTGTGTGTGTGTGTGTGTGTGTGTGTGTGTGTGTGTGTGTGTGTGTGTACTGTCAAGCAAGTGCAGGGTTCATGACTGGCTGTATGGCAGATTAATTCTCTCTCTCTCTCTCTCTCTCTCTCTGTCTCTCTCTCTCTCTCTCTCTCTCTCTCTCTCTCTCTCTCTCTCTCTCTCTCTCTCTCTCACACACACACACACACACACACACACACACACACACACACTTGAGTGTAATTGTGCAAATGCTTCAGTGCAGTCATGCAAACACACACAGTCTCAGATATACACGGTTGTCTGTAGCCTAAATGTATAAATGCTTCAGTGCACTCATGCAAAGGCACATAGATATAAACACGAATCAGCACTCAAACGGCCTATCACACACACATTCCACACATACGCACAGACATGCAACACCCAATCTTGTGTACACATATGGCACCACACACACTAGGTTATATCTGGCCCCTGTCTTGTGTGTGTGTGTGTGTGTGTGTGTGTGTGTGTGTGTGTGTGTGAGAGAGAGAGAGAGAGAGAGAGAGAGAGAGAGAGAGAGAGTGTGTTAGAGAGAGAGATAGAGAGAGACTGCTGTCAAGATGATGTGTGAGCGCTTCACAACACGTCAGCGGGCACGTCCTCTCAGGTAACCTTGGTAACCGCTGGCTGGACAAGACCAAACAAAGATGCCAGAAGTCCAATAGCACATTAAGACCATAGCTCTCAGCAGTGCACAGCTCAGGGACAGGCAGTTCTCCATCTCACCTCAGAACAGCCCATCGTCTTAATACCGCTACATGCTGCTCTCAACACTTGGACAGCTTAATGCTTCCTTCACATTGTATGGGAAAGATGTTTGTGATGCATACAAACAAATTCAGATTTTGCAAGGAATAAGCTAAAATTTCTGTCCGCCATATTAAAAAGGTACAAAAGTTATCTCATCCTGGCAGCTCGGGTATCGAAATGATTAATGAGACGATGGACACACACAAGGGGTGTTCATGTACAATTTTCACACTGTCTTTTGGTATTTACCATAATTATCATACCCATAGGCATGCACAGATGCTGTTTTCAGGCCAACGTTTGGCAACGTTACGTTCGGCACTTAAGTGCTTACCTGCGAACCACCCGCATTTCATTTCATATTCCTGCATGTGACGGATGAACCTGCCAACTTCCACTTTTCTTCTCAGCTTGCGGAAAAAAACAAGTATTTTTCGGTTCACATTGCGAACCAACCTTCCCATTCACGAGCGCTAAGATATACAGCATGAACACACCGGCCGGTTCATGATGAGGTGCGGGAATGGGAACCGGCACAGTTCTCAGTAAGCCTAAATGCGCCAACTTAGGCACAAAGTGGTGTTAAGGCATCTGCCCCTTAGCCCTGCTTGACAAAAAAAAAACGTTTTGAAAGTTCCTTTTTTGGATTTTTTTTGTCAGAATGTACTGTGGTCCATGTTGGCATGATCATCTACAAATGCTTGGCAATCAAAAACATGTCACAATAATGCCCAGATATAATATATAGTTAGAGCCTAGTAAGGCATCTGGAAGTTCCACATGCCCACCACCCCCCCTTGAACACCTGCCCCTTAAAATGTCTGTGCACGCTACTGACCATATACTGACCAATGCAGCTTAACTCATTGGCTGCCAGCCATTTTCATAAAAGAGTACCTCGGAGTGCCAGAGATTTTTCAGCATTTTGGGCGTTTTTTGGAGGCTCACAGAAAATTGAGTTCTGTGTCTATGTCAACACCATACCTATCAAAACACAGATTAGACGCTCATCTGTCATCAGAAAAAAACGGTGTCTCTCTACCCCTTTCCGTTCTTTCATAATCATCTGTTGAAATTAAGTGGAATTCGCCAATATGCCGCTTTCTAGCCAAAAAGCTGAGAAAACGCCATTTGAAGTAGAGCTATAACAGCAAACATTTTTGCCCATAATGGCATCATCCTAACAACTCCAAACCTATCAGATGCTATTACAGAGTCTTCTGTCATCTATAGCCTGAACAAAAGATCATTTGTATTATCTTTTCAACCTAATATACTGAAATATAACGGGGGTNGACTCGAAAGCAAGGGTGTTTTGGTTTAGTTGCTGGCGCGCAGAATGGATCATGACAGTAGGTGCCCTTAACTCCGGGAACTCCCTCCCTCTCCCTCTCCCTCTCTCTCTCTCTCCAGTCGTTGGAGAACGAACCACAGCTGGTTTATTTCCTCCAGAAATAGGACCGTCTTGTAGGGGAGGGAGGCAGGTATGCAGGCAGCTCCGCTTATAGCTTACTGCAGCTTCTTTGGCAGAGCGGACAATTTGCAGATTGATGATTACTGTCATCATGGTTCTGCTATAGTGATCTTGTCATATATTGTTCAATGAATTTTCTTTTGATAAAGTACTGATCACATATCCAACATTTCACAAGCCGATTGGAGTGGTGAAGGCTAGCTGGTCTGAGGCTAAGTGCAATGCTTTCTCATGTGAGCTGACTGCATCTGACCAGACACAAAGGCTACTCTGTTCCAAGAATCTGCAACCCCCCCTGTCTTTTTTGATGATACAGTAAGCTGATCATACTATACAGATCCATAAAAAATACCTGAAGAATGCGTAAAAATGGTTGACTTACCAAGGCTCCTTTATTTAGGCTTAGTTGTAAGTTGTTAGCAATTTCGTGCTAGCTAGCGTAGGGAAATGTATAGCCAAGCATTCCCAACATCACCACTAGTCCCGTGCATTCTCCTGTTAGATGATATTTTGTAAGCATCATCCTGATGTTGTGTAGGCTGATCACATAATCCAAAATGAAAGGTTGCCACACAGATCATCTCATGGTGTATTTTGGGCAAGCTAGCTACAATGCCTTCTAGCTAGATAGCAACAGGGGGTTGTATTTTGGTCATGAGAGGAAGGGTTTTTTTTTACACTAAAATCAGTAGCCTACCTGTGTTAAAATCAGAGGGCAAGAAAGTAGACTACTGTCACAGGTGCTTTACTTTCAAAAATGATTTTTCTATGCTACTTTTGAGATTATAATAGTAAAAAAGGGGTGTTTTTGTCTTGACATTTCCTCCTGGTCTGAACTAAGCCCTGCCTTGACTGTTCCTATCCTAAGGACACTTCTGCCACCTACAGGAACAGTTAGAAAATGCATAGAGGCTTGGAATTTATACAGAAGATAGGTCAGACTGTCCTCGAGGTCTGGCTATAAAAAAACGCAATTATCGGCGAACGACGTCGAAGGCAGGGGGCGTCACTATTCGAAATGACGTCATTCGACGGCCAAGGCAGCCAATGAGTTAAGGTGCCACAACTACAGTAGAATTAACACATTCAAGCACACTCAGCAGCATCCTACAACCAAAGCAATGCACAGAGACGTATCACCCTCTTATATGCTCTATTTTCTACACCACCTCAGTGAAGCACACACAGGCAGCCCTACAACCTGCACAGCTGTGTGTGCTTCTCAGCACCACATAGCCAAGCCCAGCCCAAAGAAGGAAGACACATCCCACATTTCCCTCTGGATCAATAAAGTTACTCAACTACTCTATGTACTTTGTATGTCCCCTCTTTTACACTTTCACTTGTGTGTGGAATACAAAATGGTTTAATTTGTTAAATCTTCGCATGTGCTTAACAGAGAGTACATCTGTAAAGTATTTCATATGTAAGGGACTATCAGTCATTTCTTTTTGGGGTCTTTTGGGGCATTTGTTAGGATTATGTTACATCGAAACATATGTGTATATACAAACAAGGTAGCCTACTTTGGAATGGTTTTTAAAAAAATAAATGGTCCAAACATTTTTGAATTGCCCTCCCCTTTAGATCAAAGAATGGAATTGGTTCTCCATTATGCTGTATTGAGTAGGGGGGCTTTTCAGGTGACCTAGGCTCGAACAAAGCTGCCAGCGGCTCTGATGTGGAGCATACAATTGAGGTTCAGGACCTCATTCCAGCAAAGTCCAGCCCTCATATCAGCCTTTGTCTCTCACCTCACTGCAGCCCAGTACAGCCCACAGTCATGTCACCCTGCGTTACTAACTGCAGCACTAACTATGAAGCTCAAAGGCAATAATGTGTCTCGCATGACAAATAATATGAATACATTATACCAGAGGTTCTCAAACGTTTTCATCTGGGACCGCTGAAAACGTTTGTCTTAGCCTATCAATGTCATTTTTACATATAACCAGTGAATATGTGAATAACCAAATTATTGAATTATGTTAGCTGCTAGCTATTAACCAGTGGAGTTCCTGTTTTTATGCAAGGTCCCTTTTGTCCGCAACCCCTCCTTCAGTAGGCTACCTCTGCGACCCTTGCCCCCCTGGGGGTCCCGACCCCCAGTTTCAGAACCACTGCATTAAACAGAGGTGAATACATTGTACAAAGTATTTGTGTGTTCTGAATGGCTGAATCAGAAAGTGGGCCAACCTGGCTGCCTGCAGCATCTGCTACTCCCTGCACGCTAGTCTGTCCCCTGGAATCAGCCACACCACTGAAGGTCACGCTGACCTTGACAGCATGAAGAGTACCTGACACCCCCAACCCCTAGGCCCCCTACCCCAGCTCCATCTGCCAGCGTTAACCCTTCTTGTTGGCATGTAGCCAGCGTTAAAGACTTTTCCCAATTTATGCATGGGTTTGCCTCCATTTTTTAAGTGACACTTTGAAGGTAAGGCCCAATTTTGAACGTCGTTGGATAAGTTGGTAGAGTAGGAGAGAGTATATCATTCATTTATTCATCCGAGGGAAATGAACGTGTCCAGTAGCATACATACTTAAATGCAGAATACACAAAACATTACACACACCATTGCACACACATATATTAACCTTAAAGCAAATACTTAGTTACATTTGGCCAAAGCCAAATCTCTCTCTCACACACACACATTTACAAACACACATACAGCTGTGGATGCCATTATGAGTGGCACAGAGCAGCCATATTGTCAAAAGTGAAAAAGTGTCAAGGAGTGTCAAAAGTCACTGTGCATGGTCCACAGAAAAGTCAGGGTCAAGTATCATCAAGTATCAAGTATCCATTGCAATAGACGGGGGTTCACAAATTGCACACTATGTTGAGCTGTGAATAAGGCTGGGAGAGCCGCTGTGCCACTCAGCACTCCCTGTAGGTGCCCAACGCGTTCCGCCTGCCCGATGTGTTCCCTTATGACTTTCACGTTTTAAATGCTTATTTTTCAGCCGTCAGAACATTAACACAAAGAGAGATGTTACATATTTATATTATACATTTACTTTATATCGTTGTTTTACATCAAATGCAGTTTGTCGCTGTAAATAACGTGATAGCCTATTGTGCTCTGAATATTTAGTTGGTTAGCTGACTAGTTGGTGACCTTATTTAGCTTTTCTGTGACGGTTCTATATTATTATAAAACAGAGAGTTTAAAACGCAAACTTCCTCCTACAAAATAAACACTTAAAACGAGAAAGTAAAAAATTAACGGCACAGATCAGGCAATTTTTCTTCCGTATACGTCATACTGCGCATGTGCAGTGCAAAGAGAACACATCGGGCAGGCGGAACCCGTTGGGCACCAACACTAAACTATGAACAATGCTTGTAGTGAAGAATGTTAAGTCAATATTCCATAAGAATCTTTCACTTGGTGATACAAGCACCAAATCTGGTTCACAGGTGCTTCAGGAGCTACTTTCCCAGAAAAGGTCGCTATCCAGGTGGAAAAACAAGATGGCAGCCATTTTTCAAGATGGCCGCAATACAGATATAATACAGATACCGTTACGGAAGTGACAAAAGCACCAAACTTTGCATGGTGTTTCTTTAGGGTATATGCTGTAATTCTAGCCTCGGAGCCCTCGGAAAAAGAAAAACATTCTACCATGTCATATACAATATGTCATGCATTACCTTGTTATTACATGACATTTTACTTAGCTGACAATGTTAATATAGTCCCGAACTCAGCAGAGATGAAGCAAGGGCAGGGGTAGCCTGCTTGACCAGATTGCTGCAACTACAAAAATGTTCATAGTGTGAAAGTATGGGTGAGTCTGTGCTTACATGTTTGACAGCAAATGTAACATTGTGAAAATGTTGAGAAGATTCTTGGTCTGAATTAAAATGAGCATTTCCCACACTAAAACTATGGTGAGAATAGACTGCTGCTAATGCTCGCTCAGCTGCATCTAAATTGGGAAGTATCATTGCAAGGAGATGTCCAAGGTCAGGTTCTCCATCCTCTAATTTCCATAACAGATATTTTTTTATGTGTATGAGAGAGGGTAAAGGACAATACCTCTCCATGTGTATGAAGAACCCATAAGATCACCTAATTCAAAATTTTCACAAGTAGCATTATGTCTATAGTGACTGCATTTCAGTCTTTAAGAATGGCATTACAGATCACTCAATATACATGTAGGCTTTATCTTCAGTTCAAATCAAATGGGAATGATTTCTAAGTAGGTGTTGAGTAAGTAGGTAGAGGTGTGAGAAGTTTTTTTCCTCACCTAGTACTTGTGTCTCAACTTGCATTACAATAAACTCAGTAATGATTGAGTATTTCAATTGCTACTTCAAAAATGACAGCTGATGGACAACATGTTACCTACCGTAGGTCTTTGCCACCTTTAAGAGAAATATCTATGTTAAAAAACAATTCTCATATGGTATATACTATATATATATATATACACACAAAATGCCATATGACTTTTTTAACCTTCAAGATTTTGAGTGGTAACAGTAACATAACTCATTCCCACTAAATCTTTTTGCATCATATTGTACATGACCTCAGAATGCTCTAAATGTTTCAGTTCTGTGTAGTTGTACTGTACAGTACAGTACAGTAGAGTACAGTAGCATACAGTATGGTGCCGTATAGTAAAGTACAGTACAGTAGAGTATAATACAGTACAGTATAGAACACTGCAGCACAGTACAGTGGCATACAGTACGGTACAGTACAGTAGCATACAGTACAGTGCAGTACAGCACAGCAACATACAGTATGGTGCAGTACAGTAAAGTACAGTAGCATACAGTACAGTAGAGTGTAGTACAGTACATTGCAGTACAGTACAGTAGCATACAGTACGGAGCAGTATAGTAAAGTACATTACAGTACAGTAGAGTATAGTACAGTACAGTCCAGTACAGTACACTACAGTACAGCACAGTACAGTAGCATACAGTACGGTGCAGTACAGTACAGTACAGTAGCATACAACAGTACGGTGCAGTATAGTAAAGTGTAAGTACAGTAGCATATAGTACGGTGCAGTACAGTACAGTACAGTGTGGTATATCACATTACAGTACAGTACAGTACCATACAGTACAGTATAGTACAGTACAGTACAATACAGTACAGTACAGTACAGTACAGTACAGTACAGTACAGTACAGTATAGCAGAGTACACTACGCCACAGTACAGTACAGTATAGTCTTGATGACTTGTAGGCTACTTTGACAGCTGTATCCCTCCAAAGCCAATGGCATTTCCACATGTTGTTGTTTAAAGTTTTTGAAAGACTTGAGTGTGTGAGAGAGGGAAGGCAAGCAGATATGTTTTAAACAAAGGACCACACGCACAAATAAAAAATAACAAGCAATCAATAAATTAAGTGGTTAGGTAGCCAACATGTCATCTAAGTTTAAGCACAAAGTAGACCAGAAAACCATTTTGCTAATACATACAATACATAAAGTATTTGTCAATACTGTATGGTGTATTGCACATTGATTATTCATAATTTCCCAAGCATAAAGGCCCCTATCACTCCACAGTACACTTAGGACTTGAGATATACATATCTGAACACAAATCAATATATATTTTATTTTGTAATGACCTTATAGAGGTAAATAATCCAAGCTGACACATGATATGTTCATGTATTATTCACTTGATTGATATGAAAATTGAGCATTTCACTAGGGCTCCTAGGCTTAAATCATTGAGGGGGTCCTAAGGAAGCATCGTGCAAAGTTTCACGCTTTTGTCAGCTCCGTAACAGTAGTGCCCTTTTTGTCCCATAACCGATTCCAATAATATGTATTGTGGCCATCTAGGAAAATGGACGGCCATCTTGGATTTCAAGTGGCCTGCATGCCTTTTCAAAAGAAGTGTGTCTAAAGAGTATCTATGACAATTCCAGTGCTTGTATCACCATTTGAACAGTTGTTTCAGTTGCTAATTCATATCTGCATGGCGGCCATCTTGGAAAATGGCCGCCATTTGTTTTTTCACCTGGATAGCGACCTTTTCTAAAAGAGTAGGGTCTGAAGCACCTCTGAACCAAATTTGATGCTTGTATCACCAAGTGAAAGATTGTTTGAGGTATTTGCTGCACTATTGGTCCACAGCCGAAATACGCAGTTGTTCATTTGTTTTGCCCTATCTAGCATGCAGAGTGGAGGATTGAACACGTCACTAGGACACATCACTAGGCTCCAAAATTGTCTTAACAATGTAACCCAGCTTTTTGTCACTGCTATGATGTGATACTGTAATAATCATGGGCAGTGGGTGTCATTTTCCTCCAGTTTATGAGTGATTCTACGATTCAACTGCGCTTTTAAGTCCATGGATTTTATTTGCCAATTCCACTAACTACTAACTGCATCCAATGATGTTTTGGACATTAGCACACATTTATCTTTCATATAATACAGAAAGTGTAGACATGACATTATTTCCCTCAGCAAGAATTAATATTTAATACTGGTTTTGGGCGTTTTCATGCCGTCCTGTTTTCCAAATGTCAGATTCAGTCTTCATATTAGCGTGTAAAGAAATTTGTTTTGCCCAAGACGATTGCAAATGTTGATTCACAGTAATCATCACAATATGACAAAGCTGTCAGAAAGCCCACTTTCCTTTCCATTATACATGAAATTTGCCATTTTGTGTGTCCACGAAAACTGTGTTAACCGTGTCACGGTCTGAAACCCCCTCCATAAATCAGTAATGGTTTGGTCTTAGGCCATACGAATATCATCACGTGATGTCATAACCTCTTTGGCAGGATATGGGAAGACTTTTTGGTAAGTTTTGAGCTCCATCCTTCCATAATTTAATCCATTCTTTTTCATGTTCTCATAGCGGGAAAATTGCTTGTCAACTGTGTTATCAACATATTCATAAGAATCTGAATTAGAAATCACATGTAGAAAAACACAGATAAAGCATACAAATAGCCTACATGAATTGATTAAGGTGTTGTGGTGGAACTTCTGAGGTCCTCAGTTAGCACAACACCATAAAAATGGCTGAAATGTCAAGCCGTGTTAAGGGCTCTGCATACTTTACGTGCGTAACTTGGCGCATTTGGCGCGAAAACCATTAATGACGTCATCACTTGCGCCAGACTATTCATGCTTATAAACGCCAGTTACGCCACAAATGCAATTCTCTCCGGACCAGCGGGCGTCACTGTTGAGAAAAAGAGAAGAACTGAAGGCCGGCAAGAACCGCGCGAGGAACGAAGAAAGCATACACAATACCACCACCAGTGCTGTCACATGAGTGTGCCAGCTATGAAATGAAATCTTATTGAATATAGAACGGTATATGCAACGCAGAGCGAGGAGGAGGCAAAAACAGAAGAGACGGTGGAATGCCTGTCGGTCTTGTCGTCACACTCCCTCGTTCACACATCCTACCTGCCCAGTATTCATATTAAAACATATACATGAAGTCTAGAACAAAAAAAAATGGTGCGATGGCAGAAGCCTATATGGGCTATTGAAACTGTCGTACAGTGTCTCAAAACAACCCCACAAGAAATTAATGTCGGCTTATTTTCGCCTGGCACGTAGCCAATGTATTTTACATAGGCCTATAAGCGAGCTCACAGTGTCTCACAACAAACCCACGAGAAATTCATGTTGGCTTTTTTTCCTCAGGGACGTAGCTATTGTCTTGCCATAACATTTAACAAGTGAGCTCATAAACAGTGTCTCACAATAACATCACGAGAAATTAATATCGGCTTATTTTCGCCATATCACATTTCACATTTAACATTTTGACGGGTTGGTTTGCCGTCTGTGTCACAAAGGAATAGATAACCAAACACAGGTTGTAGTTCTGAGGAGGTTTATTGCCAATTTGAGGGAAATTGACGCACATGTTTCAAATAAGTGTAAGTTCCATATCTTTCTCACTAGATACTACGTTTTCCCAACGTGTCTGGCGATTTCACTCCAGGAATTGGCCGTAGCAATCTTGTCCCAGTGCTTTCTATTTGCCGTCACCGTGTCGTACAGGTGAGGATACTGCCTGACCCACTCGGTCACCTCTCTCTTCCTCGTTGATCCTGCTCATTCTTCCTGTTGTTTCTATCAGCTGTTTCCGCTTTGGCGCGCGCCAAGTTAGGAAAATCCTCTTGTGCACAACATTGCGCTGCGCGCGGAATTTTGAGCTTGCGCCGGGGGGCGTGGCGCCAATTTGGGTCACGTGACGGCGCGCGCCATCGGCGCGAGTGAGGTATGAAGGAGGTTAGCGCCAGTCACGCCAAGTATGAATCCGCCTTTACCATCAATGGTGTTACAATCAGCTATGACAGTTGAGGAGGAGTATGTTTTTCAAAAGAAAGTGAATAAAGAAGCTCTCATCAGATTTCTTTTTTCATTTTTAATCGCCTCATATCACAGACGTTTGAAATGGCTATTTCACACTGAAGAAGGGTGTAAGCCCGAAACGTCTGTGATGAAGGGCGATTAAAAATTAAAAAGGAAATTTGATGAGTGCTTCTTTATTCACTTTCTTTTGAGATTTGAGTTCATTCATTGACGAAGTTAAGCACCCAGTGTAAAATATAAGAAGACAAGGTGTTGAGCGCGCTTCCTGATCTTTCTACGAGGAGTATGTTTTTGCCAATTTATCTCCATATTGACAGCAGGCTTGTACGAAATTCCGAATGGAAAGAATTTCAATTCAAAATAATGCCATAATACGAACACTAGGTGGTGCCATTACCTTGAATTTCTTTGAATTTAATCTACACCACCCATTGAAAGTACATACAACACCACCACCTAGTGTTGGTATTATGGCATTACTTTGAATTGAAATTCTTTCAATTCGGAATTTCGTACAAGCCTGATTGACAGACAAACAAACAAAATAATTTGTGTTCTAGGGAGATGGGTTTGTCTTCTCTGTTTTTTCTCCTAAAAAAGTGCCGACTTGTTCCCCTGCACTGTTGACCGTAACACAGTTGAGTAACAAGGTTGACTGTTTTGAAAGTGTTTTTGTGCTATTGATCCCTTATGTGTTGGAAAAATCCTATGAACAGACACTAGGGATTATCTCTGGAGAAGGAAGTCTTGTGTAAGAAGGGTGACTAAATTCAAATCAGATGTTACAGGGATTTATAATGAAAAATGTGTCAGTCTGTATCACAGTGAATCATAAAATCCTACTTATGTAGCTCAACAATCACATGTTCTACATCAGTTGCACAGATTAATGACAACATTATTGCTAAGGGACATAAGCACTTTCAAACGTATGTTGTTTCAACTCTGTAGTATTTTTATATATGTTTGAAATTACATAATATTTGTCCATAACACTGTTGACAAAATAATCAAGCAAATGTTCGCTTTCATTAGAGTATTTATAAAATGATTTAAGATTAAGCTTGGCAATTTGTTTGTTTGGAAACTTAAATATATACACTATGTAAACATCTAGGTCATTTAGTTGAAAAAAAATACTGATAATTGACATTTTGCTTTTGCCAAAAGCGCAGGCGAATCGTAGAATCACTCATATACATCCTTTATCACAGGTATTACTGATTGGGTCTATGAGGCCCAAGCCATCCATAGGCTATGTGTAACCTGTATATGGCTTTGGTTTATCTTTCTGTGCATGATGATGATTCATAATGTTGAAACTCTCCAACTCCCATTGTCATTGTGACACAGCACTCCACAGCACACAAGTGAACACTGCACACAACGAAATTGCATTTATGCCTCACCCGTGCAAGGGGGCAGCCCTCAGTGGCGCCCCATGGGGAGCAGTGCGGTGGGACGGTACCATGCTCAGGGTACCTCAGTCATGGAGGAGGATGGGGGAGAGCACTGGTTGATTACTCCCCCCACCAACCTGGCGGGTCGGGAGTCGAACCGGCAACCTCTGGGATGCAAGTCTGACGCCCTAACCGCTCACCCATGACTGCCCTTAACCTGATTGACCCGATAATGTAGCTTTACACAACCTTAGTTTGATAGAGTATGGGGGTTTATACTGCCCTACAATATCAGAACGCAGTATCTTGAAAATGGTCGAAAATGGGTTTAGACCTGAAATTGGCTTTAAAATACCTTCTTTTTCTTGTGTTAAAATTTTTTGGCCCAACTTGGTCCCGTTTCGGAAAAAAACGCAAAAAACTGATTATACTGCGCTTTTTGGTTTTAGGAGGCTACGTGTTACTAGCCAAGAACGCAGTATAATGCGAATTATACTGCACTTCTCCATTGACACCGTGGTTTTGGTGTAGACAGTAATACCACAGCAGAGCGCAGTATAATGATTTTTCAGCTAAAAAGTAATGAGAATGTTGTTTTTTTTGCTTTTTTCTTGCGTGCATAAATTTTCACCATAAAAAAGTATTATATGGAAGTGTCATCACCACTTTACCTCCAACACAGTCGCGTGGACAGAAAGGAAACTTTAAAGCCTTTTTTCTCAGTTTGGCATTTTGAATTATACTGCGTTCTGAAATTGTAGGGCAGTATAGACCTACCGACTGGACTGGGCTCGTATATGGCATTTTCCCGGTGGCCCAGTCCTCAGGGCCAATGCTTTTGTTTTTGGGTTGGTATTTTTTTTTTTTTTCAATTATTCCCTTAGAGATGAGTCCACAATTTAGAAGGGCTGCATCCTATACAAACAGGACTGAGTCCAGCATACTTATAGTAGGCCTATAAGGGGTGGAGGAGGTGTGGAGGGCTGGTCAAAATTCCCAGGCCGATTTTGGTCTCAGACATTAAGCCCTGATGACGTTTATGTACCAGCGTCAGTAGATGACTCTATACATCCTGCTTTTGTGGGGTCAGGTGTGTTATACTACCACCATAGCGTATGAGAATAGAGTAACTAGTTTGATACTACTCTATGGGGGCTTGTACACATTTGTAAATATGCAGGAAGTTAACTACCTGCATGAGCAGGCTGTATACATCATGGGGTCAGATGAATGTGCTGTACTACCTTATGTTGGCGTACTGTAGATGCTCCCACGTGTCTAAAAATAACCCGCTCAGCCAGGGCAAGTGCTCAGTGACATCCCTGCTTGATCTCTGCCACTGTAGTCTGAGGATGATCACTGCTGAGTGTCAATTTTTTTATTCCAAACAGTGTCCACCCCAGGGACACTGTGTGTGTGTGTGTGTGTGTGTGTGTGTGTGTGTGTGTGTGTGTGTGTGTGTGTGTGTGTGTGTGTGTGTGTGTGTGTGTGTGTGTGTGAGAGAGAGAGAGAGAGAGAGAGAGAGAGAGAGAGAGAGAGAGAGAGAGAGAGATTAATTTTAAATTCTGGGAGCTTTCCTTCAGCATCAGTCCTTCTGTCCCCTAAATAGTCTCAAATAAAGTCATCTTAGTCCAAATATCGTTCAACTGTGTGTGTGTGTGTGTGTGTGTGTGTGTGTGTGTGTGTGTGTGTGTGTGTGTGTGTGTGTGTGTGTGTGTGTGTGTGTGTGTGTGTGTGTGTCTTAACACCCATTCGTCTTCATCTGCTCCTGACGCACTGGCCATTTCCTCCCTGACTCTCCGTAAACAACACGATTTGTTTGATCTTCCATCCAGCCCCACAGCCACTGCATGTCACCTGATATCTAAAAAAATATTACTGACCAGACACGCTTAGTTCACATGGGCTATTTGACTGGAAAATTATGTTGCTCGGAAGCACTCAAAATGTCATTACTAAAAACATCTGTCAGACAACCATGTAAATCAGTTTATGGCGGCTTTACCAGCCACGTGACGGGCAGGGCTTTTGTGATTTTTTTTTCTCTCGTTGTGACTAATTCGCTTCTCTCCACGTGCCAGCCAGGTGCAGCCATCATAGCAACGCAGACATTATTGTCTGGCTGTAGTGAGAAGGAGTGATAAGTGCCAACCAGCAGATACAGTAGTTGCTCTCTCTCTCTCTCTCTCTCTCTCTCTCTCTCTCTCTCTCTCTCTCTCTAAACTAATTTAGCGGCTCCCTGATTCTGTGTCTGTCTCTCTTCCAACGCCCTGACCGACGCTGGCTGTCACTGTCACTCTCAGGCACATGGAATTTCACTGGCTTTTCTTTTCTTCTCCTTGGCTTTCCGCTATCAACTCGTCCTCTTCAACCTCTACGGTACCCCCTCCGCGCGTCCGGTCGCCCGTTTCCACCTCCCCTGGTGCCGCGCTCGATTCCCCGGTTGCATTGGGTGAGAGTGTTGATGACGCGCGAGCCATACCTGTGCTGCTGCCGTAGCTCTCTTTACCGGGGCCGGGCGCGCGGCCTTGGGGACGGGTGATGTGATGGGGATGCGGCTACCATGGCAACAAGCCGTTTAGATTCAGACAGACCTTTGTGAATGTATTTATTTATTTATTTCATATTCCGTTTGCGTGTTTGCGCTCCCTCGCCGACCGGCACTAGAGCGACGAGTGGTGTTTCTGAAGTAGCGTGGCGTGGCTGGTTGGACTATTTTATCTTTTGCTGGGATATTTTCAGAATTCCGTAGAGAATTAGAGGCGTATTTTAAACCCGCGAGCAACAAGTTGGGGTCGCACGAGACAATCCAGGGCTGTGACTGTATCTTATTTCGGCAACAGTAGTTTGGAGCTCCGTTGTGTTCATATTTGACACAAGAAAACAGCACATGTGTCGGCACGGTAGTGAAACGAGGTTTTCAACTATGCCAAGCAAGAAGAGGGAAGACGTCACTTTAATATAACGCTGTTCAGCACGTGGACAGCATGGGGACAGCAGATTCCACTCGGTTACCTCACAGCGTGTCTTCCAAACGCTGTCATCTCATCGCCGGAGAGACCTGACACTTTATTTATTTATTCTTGGTGAGGTGAGCGAAGCCCTGTTGCGTCTGTGCTCCGGTCACGTCTCTGGGTTGTCACCCTGTACCTTAGAGTGACTAGACGGATGGATGGATACACACCTTTCTGGCGGTAACGAGTGGCTGAAATATATGGGAGCTTCACGTCTGTCTCGTCTGTCCTTTTTGTGAGCGCGTGTCTGTGTGAATCAGCGTGCGTGAGTCAGGGCGCGTGTGTTGTCAAGGCTGTGTACGTGTGTCTGTTGAAGACTACCCATCTTTTCCGACGCGACCAGAGCGTCCTTGTCATTCCTTTATTAATGTGCCCGTACTTTTCAAACTGAGCATTCCTCTAAAATACTCCAACCTCTTTCAAATCGTTAGATGTGATAACATGACATTAAAGTATTGTCGATCGAAGCAAGGTCAGTGGCAACAGCTATAATTGTCATTCAGGGAGATCCATATGCGCCTCTACGTGATCGAGCGTGGCGGCAGGACCAACATGCCAGGCGTCAGTGCGCTTTGCTCGGCAGGGATGGGGAGAGGGTGGGCCTACAGCAACGCGCACAGCTCCAAGGACAAACTAGAGGATGAATGATGAAAGGTGACCGGAGAGGACAAACGGCTTAAGGGGTTGCAAAAAAGAAACACTTCCGTTGTTGATGTATGTATTTATTTTAAACGAGGCGATTCCTCTGCAATTTTAATTGTCTGTCTCCAAGGGCGTACAGAGGTGTGGAGGACGGTAGAACATGGGCACGTGCGTTAAGGCAGGGCGGAGGTGCGAGGGCGCCG
The DNA here is from genome assembly GCF_034702125.1 of Engraulis encrasicolus. NCBI lineage: Eukaryota > Metazoa > Chordata > Actinopteri > Clupeiformes > Engraulidae > Engraulis > Engraulis encrasicolus. The sequence goes on from NC_085861.1 coordinate 34,425,921, forward strand.
TGTGCGCGCGCTTTTTTGGAAGCACAAAGGAGAACTCATTTGTCTCTGAAGAAGTTTAGTCTTTTACACCACATTGCAATACAGTTAGCAGAGGCATTTATTCAAAGCAACCCTCAAAACAGGACAACGATATTGACATAAGAGGACGTAATCAGCAACAAACAATGTGTGGGGAAAATATAATGCGGGAAAATAGACAGTTTGCAGGAGTGCCTGATCCACTAAAGCACTCAATGGGTCATCTGTGATACTCATTCACTCCCCTGCCCTCCCGGCATTTGTTTCTGCTCTTTCTACCACTAACTGCTACAGCCTGGGCAACACGTGCTGAGAGACGCCAGGAAAGTGAGAGAGGGAGGGAGTAAGGGAGGGACTGCGTGACCCCCTGCCCGTCACGGACATGGATGGGGTGGGGGGTGGAGTAGGGGGCCCTGCCGCTGGTTCCACAGCCGCCGGTTCCGGCTCTGACTCCCGGCCCATCACCCGCAGCGGAGACTCCAAGCGCCGCAGCAAGACCAGCCTCCCGTCGCCCGGCTACCGCCTATCGCAGGCCTCGCTGGAGGGCGAAAGGGCGGATCCTGGGGCTGGGCCCGTGCCCGGTCGTAGCGGTGGCCGTCGCCTGTCAATCATGTCGTCCTCGGCCCGCGACCGAGACGGCCTGCCCTTCCGCCCCGGCACTGCCGGGGGCACCCCCACCACGCCCATCCCGCTGCCCCCTCCCCCAGCCCCCTCCGGGTCGACCCCGGCCGCGGCGCCTACCCCGTCCTCGGCCCCCGGCACCGTGCAACGCTCCGTGGGCTTCGCCTCGCGGGCCGCCCTGGCATCCACCTCCTCTGCGGGCACGGCCACTGGGATCATGGTGGTAGCCGCGGGGCCCGACACCACCACCACCACCGCGGCCGGGACCCCTGATGCCGTCCTGGGGGGCCTGGGGGGCATCATGGGGGGGCTGGACGGGGAGGACTACTCCTACTCCAACCAGTCCACCTTCATCCAGAGGCAGTTCGGGGCCATGCTGCAGCCCGGGGTCAACAAGTTCTCGCTGCGCATGTTCGGCAGCCACAAGGCCGTGGCTCTGGAGCAGGAGAGGCTCAAGTCGGCCGGAGCCTGGATTATACATCCATACAGTGACTTCAGGTAGGGGAGAGATCACACACACACACACACACACACACACACACACACACACACACACACACACACACACACACAAACACACACACCTGGATTGTAATATCCTCAAATTCAGGTAGGAAACAGCCAATGAGAAAAGAAGGGGAGTGGGAGGAGGCAGTCAATGAGAAAGAGGTCTGGTGGCGAGAAGAGACAAAGAGAGGGAGGTCTGGAAGATGACAGAGGGGATGGAGAGGAGGAACGGAGATCAAGGCGGAGGACTGAACGAGAAGGACAGAGACGTGCGTGAGAAAGAGGGAGAAACGTGTTCTATTGCTCTGTCCTGTGGAAATGCCGTTGGAATAGCAATTAGGTTCTGAGAAACACTTAATAAGGGGTGACGGCACAGATAAATGGCATCTGCGGATGAGATCACAGGAGTCAGACAGACAGACAGATGGACAGACATACGTTTCAGAGTCTGACAGATAGACAGATGGACAGAAATACATAGAGAGTGAGCCAGACAGACACAGAGAGACAGACACACAAACAGACAGACAGAGGATTCAGACAGACAGAATAGAGACAGAAAGACAAACAAAGGTAGACAGACATACAGACAGATAAAGAGAGAGACAGATGCATAGAGCGACATGCTGATGGTACGATAGATACAGTGGACACATATATGGTTACATTGTTTGTTATTTGACACGGGATAAGAGGGTGACAGGACGATAGGTGTGTGTGTGTGTGTGTGTGTGTGAGTGTGTGTGCGTGTGTGCGCGTGTGTGTGTGCGTGTGTGTGTGTGTGTGTGTGTGCGTGTGTGTGTGTGTGTGCGTGCGTGCATGTGGTGCCTGAGAGACGTGAGCTGGACGCGAGGTTAATAGAGGTCGCATAGGATCATGGATAATGATGAGGAGGTGAAACACGTAGAGAATGGAGACGACTCAGCTCAGGGACAGAGCTCAGGAGTTCAAACCGGAAGAGAGGAGAGGAGAGGAGAAGAGAAGAGAGGAGAGGAGAGGAGAGGAGAGGAGAGGAGAGGAGGAAGAGGAGAGGACAGGAGAGGAGAGGAGAGGAGAAGAGAGGAGAGGAGAGGAGAGGAGGAGCAGAGAGGAGAAGGCAAAGGAGAGGAGAGGAGAGGAGAGGAGAGGAGAGGAGAGGAGAGGAGAGGAGAGGAGAGGAGATGAGATGAGATGAGATGAGATGAGATGAGATGAGATGAGATGAGAGGAGAGCAGAGAGGAGAAGGCAAAGGAGAGGAGAGGAGATGAGGAGGAGGAGAAGGAGAGGAGAGGAGAGGAGAGGATGGGGAGAGGGGAGAGTGAGGAGGACAGGAGGAGAAGATGGACAGAGCTCAGGAGTTCAGATCGGAAGAGAGGTGGAGGAGTGGAAAAGAGAGAGGAGGAGGAAGAAGGAGAGAGAGGATCAGATGAGGAGAGCAGTTTAGACAATAAGAGAGGTGAAAGGGATTAAAGGAGGAGATGAGGGCAGAGGAGGAGAGAGTAAGACTGATGGTGAGAAAGAAGGAGGAGTTGAAGAGAGGAGAGAGGAGATGAAGATTTCAGACCCTCAAGAGGAGGAAATGAAGGAGGAGAGGAGAGAGGGGGAGAGGCGGAGGAGGAAAAGAGTTCAGGCTTCCAGAGAGGAGACGAGGACAAGAACATGAGCATAGAAGAGGTAAAGAGGAGAATGAAAGGAGGTGAGAGGAGAAGAGAGGAGAAGAGGCGGGAATGGAATGAGAAAGGAGGGAGACTGACAGAGAGAGAGAGAAAGACAGGAGTGATGAAGAGAGGAAATTACATAAAAGAGAAAGAGAGAGTGGTAGACAGAGAGAGTGATAGAGAGTAGAGAGTGAAGGATTATAGAATGAGAGGAGAAGTGAGTGATGAAGAGGAGAAATGAAAGTGATGAAGAGAGGGAGAGAGATAGAGAGTGGCAGAGAATAAAGAAGGTGACAGAGTTGTACATGTCATGTTTTGGCCTCTCCATGGACATGCTGGTCTCCCTAAGAAGTGGGAGGGATGGAGACAATATTGATAGATAGACAGCTACTGTATGAGAGTCAATGGTGATGAGTTGATCAGCTATAACAATCAATGCTGATAGATAGACACAGCTATGAGGGTCAGTGGTGATTGATGGACTGCCATATGAGGCAGTGCTGATGAGTTGATCAGCTATGACAGGCAGAAGGGCTGGGCGATGTGACAATATATCTCGCTATTGTGATAGGAAAGTGTTTATCGTGCCCTTTCTCCTTTATCGTTTCTATCGTGATGAACTCATTTTATCCATTATTACAGCTAATCAATTCAGTATTTATTTATTTTTTAAATGTGTCTTCACTTTGCACGCTCAAAGTTCATATCGCTGTAAAAAGAAGAATACATTTCTTTTTTAAATGTGGTTTTACGATACAACACAATAGTGAGAAAATAAAGAGAATAACTGAAAACATACGTAAGTGTGGTATATCGTGATATATAGTTATCGTGACAGAAAGTACTCCATATCGTGATTATATAGTTGTATCTCCATATTTCCCAGCATTAACAGGCAGTACTGATATACAATAATGAGAGTTGATAGATAGGCCAGATATGTGTCTCAATAATTATGCTATTGAGGAGACCGCTATGAGACTCTGAAAATGTTGATTTCTGGGCGTGGCTTCATAGTATTAGCTGCTCTATATGTTTTGGCCTAACTACTCTCGAAGATAGAGAAATAACAAATAATAATGTAATAACAAGTAATATTTTGCTATAAGGGTGTATTAAGTCTATCCGAAGAACAAGCGAAATACATCAAAGGCAGGGATAAAGAAAAACGTCAGAAGGGAAGAAATGTCGTGTTCATAGAAAATGGAAAGTAAAACGGTTCCAGGAGGTAAGAAAGAAATGATGATGAAGGGATCATACATTTGGAGAGGGCTTAACGAAAAGAGGGAAATCGAGAGATGAAACAGAGAAAGAGGGGACGGAAGCTGAAAATACAGAGAGAAGGAGGATTAAAGAACTTCAGAGGATTCTTGGAAGACACTGTGAGTGTTTTTAGAACTCACTTATCCTCTGGGGCTGAGGTGGAGCTCTGGAAAATATGATGTGTGTGTGTGTGTGTGTGTGTGTGTGTGTGTGTGTGTGTGTGTGTGTGTGTGTGTGTGTGTGTGTGTGTGTGTGTGTGTGTGTGTGTACACCAGAGAGAAATAGAAGGGAGGGGGGGCTCATTATCTGCTTCATGAAATGTGCATATGTTTGCTTAGTTGATTTCTCACAGGGCTTTATTTAAACTAAGGGCAGAGACTCAGAGTTTTATACCTGAATATATCTCAAACTAATGCAATGACGTTTATTATTAGTCCTAATTTGACCTAATGTGATTCAGTAGGCTATGTGAGGCAGGTGGGCAGGTACTGCACAGCTAGGTTTTATTGAGCACTTTGAACATCTTTTTAGACGACTTCATAGAATATCTGTGTTCTGTATTTCTTTTTAATATTGGAAAGCATCTAAATTCATAAACATGTGTCATTTCTGTTCATATGGTGTTGGTGTGATCAACAAATTATTTGCTAATCATGAATAACCCCAGAATGAAAGGAATGTTGGTGCAAATAGAACTGCCTGCAACAGTGACCCTAATTACATTACGACAATGATCAGGAATAAACAGAGAAAACATTGGAGAAAACCAGTTTATTGTCGTTTACAAGAAATCTGTCGGTTGCATGTGTTCCACTCAAGTGTGTGACACTAACCAGGAATTAAAAGCTTGTGCTTGGCTACGTACTAGAATGTCAAGAGCCCAATAATAACCTGTTTAAGGTGTTTACATGTCTCGAGAAATCCATTTATTAGCCAAAAACCTACCTGTGAGAATCGGATTTCTCATAAACCGATTACTGCAATAAACCGATTATAATAAACTGTTTATTCAGTTTATATGAGCACTTCAATAAACTGGTTACTCCAAAAACCTGCTTATAAAAATGGTTTATTGATGTGCATAACAACGCGCTCATTGTTGCTTGAAAAATAGGAAGTGGTACCCTGTAGCACCAGAATGAAGCCCATGGTTAATCTACTTTCTCATGAAGCGGTTAGAGCAACGCTAAACAGCTGTTTTGTATACTGCTGCCTAAAGAAAATAGTAATAAATCATAAAATAAATAAATAATGAAATGATCATTTTCATGTAAAACCCATACAGACAGGAAATGTGGCAACTGGGTGATAAGCGGGATAGCAGCCTTCGAGGTGTCCCAATATCAAGGTAAAATGGACTTTGCGGAAGCGAGCAGCGTAGCCTTCGCGGCCTGTTCTACGCCTACGCCTCGGCCATAATTCCCTTGATATCGGGACACCTCGTGGGCCGCAGTCCCTAATGTGTGGAGGTTCAGGCACTGGTCTGTGATATCCATATCTCATCCCTGACTAGGTGTGGGTTTTCCAGGGCTGATGTATGATATCCGTATGTGTGGAGTTGCAGTTGGTGATGTGTGATAGCTGTATCTCATCCCTGTACATGTCTCCACACAGGGTGCCTCAGAGCAGCTCTGTCTACATCCATCATTTCACATGATCAATGGCCTTCATGATTGGGCTGACACATGGCATGATGGATAGGGGGGCAGAGAGAGAGAGAGAGAGAGAGAGAGAGAGAGAGAGAGAGAGAGAGAGAGAGAGAGAGAGAGAGAGAGAGAGAGATGGAAGAGACTGTAGGAGAACTGGAGCAAATGGGTAGATAAAGAGAGGGCCAGAAAGAAGAAAGGGGGGAGAGAGGAGGAGAAAGGGTGGAAGGAGAATAGGGCACCGTGACAGAGGAGAGAGTGATAGAGTGACAGAGAGAGAAAGTGATGGAGAGTGTTCTCGAGAGATGGGGGGGGGGGGGGGGTATGGCGACAGACAGAGACAGAGAGAGATGGTGTCACCAATGGAGAAATACAAAGAGAGTGGGGCGGGGGGGAGAAAGGGGGGAGGGAGTGCTGGACAGAAAGAGCAAGGGAGAGAGAGATGGTGACAGAGAGATGGTGTTGGACACAGAAATAGAGAGAAAGAGATACAGAGAGAGAGAGAGTGAAATGGTATTGGACAGAGAGAAAGAGAGAGAGTGAGAGAGAAGAGAGACAGAGATGGAGAGCGATCTTGGACAGAGAGGGTGGGAGACTGAGAGAGTGGCGGGGAGGGAGAGACACCAGTGCAACCTCTGCTGGCCCCTGTGAGCTATATATAAGTATGTCTTGAGCAGCGTGAACCTTATTTTTAACAGCACAGCAGCGTGAGAGTCACTCTCCTTTCTCCTCTCTCCTCTCCCCGCTGCTCACTGAGGAAACGTGTCACCTACAGTGCAGTGCAGCATCCTCTCTCTGGACTCTCTCTTCATTACTGTAATATGGAGGCATTTTATCAGCTTATGCTTTTCATATTTGAAGAGCTCTTTTCCAAAATGAGATATATCCATTTTATAGAATGTTGAGAAATGGACATTTTTGTATTGGGCATTCCATTGAATTGCATTGTAAAATTAATTTTATAGAGGTTTTAAAATTATGTTCTCAAAACATTTGAATGGCAAGAATTCACACAGAGATGATAGGACTTCTTAACAGTCAATTCCAATATTAAAATGCAAAAAGTCAAAAATGGTGTATATAGCGTTTTGGAAAAGATCTCTTCATTTAGTAGGCTAGGTCTTGATGCTATGAAATTAGGCTATGTTGTGATCTTTTCCAACGTACATTTTTTAAGAGATTTTACTATTGTCTTTGGTTGTGTATGTGCATGTGTGCACTTTCTCATGTGAACCCCGGAAAATTGGCGCCGTGCGGCGGCCTCCAGAGCTGGTGTGTGAATGTGGGAATGTGTATGTGCATATGTGTATTTTGAAAGCGCTTTGAATTCAACATTTGTGAGGCTGCGCTATATAAATAGACCTACATGTTGTATTGTATTGTGTTGTATTGTATATGTGTGTGTGTGTGTGTCAATCATGACACTCTTGTATTGAGTTAAGTAAAATTGTGCTGTACCATATGTGCATCTCTGCTAGTGCCGTTCATAATATCTTTATGCCCCATTGTTCTTGTGTGCATGTGTGCACGCGTACTTGCATGTGTGTGTTCAAAGTTATTTTGCTGTGGTGACCTTGAAAGAGTTAAAGCATCTTCTGTCCAACAGAACAAAGCATGATCTGATTCCCCAAGCACTTGGCCTACTTCTCTGACGAGCTTCCATCACACACACACACACACACACACACACACACACACACACACACACACACACACACACACACACACACACACACACACACACACACACACAGGACCACAATCACACACACTGGACCACACACACACACACACACACACACACACACACACACACACACACACACACACACACACACACACACACACACACACACAGGCATGGATGTGTACACGCAGACACAAAGGCATGCACACACACACGCGCGCACACACACACACACACACACACACAAACACATGCACACAAGCACGCACACACATACGCACACACAAACGCGCGCACGCACACACACACACACACACACACACACACACACACACACACACACACACACACACACACACAGTCACACACACACACACAAACATACACACACACACACACACAGTCACACACACACACACACACACACACACACAGTCACACACACACACACAAACATACACACACACACACACACACACACACACACACACACAGTCACACACACACACACAAACATACACACACACACACAGTCACACACACACAAACACGCACGGACACACACACACACACACACACACACACACTCACAAGCACAATCCAATACAAAACCAATATTACAGTAATATGTAATCACAGACTTCCATCCCAGGCCGTGTATTCAGACATAACACCTGATAATTACATTTCTGTTCATAA
>NC_085861.1:34438999-34441499 GCF_034702125.1 Engraulis encrasicolus
AAAAAAGGAAGTTAAATGGCAAGCTCAGTGACAGGCAGGAAGCACCATGCTGCTAAACTCTCAGGGGAAGGCGCAGAATAGCGAGACACAACCTGTGGGCAGTGTGTGTATGTGTGTGTGTGTGTGTGTGTGTGTGTGTGTGTGTGTGTGTGTGTGTGTGTGTGTGTGTGTGTGTGTGTGTGTGTGTGTGTGTGTGTGTGTGTGTGTGTGTGTGTGTGTGCGTGCGTGTGTGTGTGTGTGTGTCTGTGTGAATGTGAGACATCGGTGAAGAAGGTACAGAATATAGCAGACCAGGTATCAACGCCTGTCAAAGGCATCCCTGTGACACACACAACCTGTAGCATTTGGTGTGTGTGTGTGTGTGTGTGTGTGTGTGTGTGTGTGTGTGTGTGTGTGTGTGTGTGTGTGTGTGTGTGTGTGTCTGTGTCTGTGTCTGTGTCTGTGTCTGTGAGTGTGTGTGCATGTGCGTGTGCGTGCGCGCGCGTGTGTGTGTGTGTGTGTGTGTGTGTGTGATATTTTATTCCTACTGAGCTCAGTGTGTATGTTTTGTCAAGAGGGGGTTGCTGTACAGCTGGGGTGTGTGTGTGTGTGTGTGTGTGTGTGTGTGTGTGTGTGTGTGTGTGTGTGTGTGTGTGTGTGTGTGTGTGTGTGTGTGTGTGTGTGTGTGTGTGTGTGTGTGTGTGTGCGCATGTGTGTGTGTTCTGTACAGATGTGCCCTTTCATTCCCACCACCCCAGGTGCTAGACAGTACAAGGTCACGCCACAGGGCACTTTCCCTATTAGAAGAGATTAAACACCTTGTCTCTGAGAGCTGTTTAAATACTATGTCTCTCAGGGCAGTTTGACCACCATGTTTCTCTTTCCCTATCAGATGAATTTAAGCACCATGTCTATTAGAGGAGTTTAAACTCCATGTCTCTCAGAGCAGTTTCCCTGTTAGAGCAGTTTAAACCCATGTCTCCTAGATCAGTTTAAACGTCCATGGGTCTCAGAGAAAACTTTCTCTATATTCGAGGAATCTTGTCTCTCAATGTCAATATTAGAGCATTTTAAACACAACATCTCTATAGTTCCTTAATAGGGATTAAAATCAGGGCGGTTTCAATGGTTGAGATGTTTAAAACACCCTTACTCTCTATGATAATTTTCTCTACTATGTAGATAAAACTGTCAGCTATTTAGAAAAGGAGGGAACTTCTCACACGATGACATTAGTCTACATATGAAGAAGATGTGCAGAATTTCTCTTATTTTGACAACTTCAACAGGGACATAATGTCTCAGGCATTTGTAACTGAGGGCTTACAGTCTAGACCCAGTCTATTACCTTTTTTAGGTGTATCTCTGTGCATATCACCAATAGAGAACTCACAAAGGCATTTGAAGGAACATCTAGATGGAGCTTCTGAACACCATAGATGACATAGTGTATCTACAGTAAATAGAGTGTAAAATTGGAATTCAAGACCAAAATGACGTTTCAGCCCAGGAAATCATTTCGGGTTACTGTGAGTGTTACTGACAATCTATTGTATGCCAAGCTACAGTACCTGACCTATATTGCACTGTGTAGTAGCACAAACAGAGTAGTCTATACTAGCATCTGCTCTCAGACATTTAAAGCAGGGTAGGCACGTATACATCACAGAATCAATCATTTAACACACTCACATCACATACAATATTTAATCTCGCATCACATCTGTAAAAAGATTTTACGCAGTGGAGATGAAGACTGTTATAAGTGACTGTAGAACTTTTGTAATGTTTTTCCTTTATAAAGGGGGCTCTGGCCATGGCCTAACGGTGGCGCTATATGCTGGCGACCCGTCTTCGATTCTGACCTGGGTAATTTGCCTATCCTTCCCCATACCCCCCCCCCCACCCCCCCCCCCCCCCCCCCCCCCCCCCCCCCCCCCCCCCCCCCCCTCACTTTCTGTCATAATCTCCACTTTCCTATCAATAAAGGCACAAAAGCCCCTAAAATATATATTCTTAAAAGGTGCGCTGTGCATGTGATATTTAATGACCTTCAGTGTGGCATGCAACATGACATCAGTTATTACTAAATGAGCAAGCTCATGTTTGAAACCTGACATTTTCAGGCTATGTAGTACTGTATGTGTGTGGTATATGTGGGTCGTGACTTGCAGGTGATTTTACCACACAATCGAGGAAGTAAATGTCAAACAATGACAGCCACTGTCCAAATTCATATTTCATGGCAGAGTTTAAATGTAGCCTATAATAACATGGCTCAGAGAGAGAGAGAGAGAGAGAGAGAGAGAGAGAGAGAGAGAGAGAGAGAGAGAGAGAGAGAGAGAGCTGCTTTTGTCTGGTGCCTATCCCTGTCTCAAGGTCATCCTAATATCTCTAATGTGAAGCCTCAAGGTCGTCTGGAGCTGTTCCCAATTCCAATGAGCAGCAGCAGTTAGTGTCAACATAGAATGACAAGATTCTCTCTCTCTCTCTCTCTCTCTCTCTCTCTCTCTCTCTCTCT
>NC_085861.1:34458999-34461499 GCF_034702125.1 Engraulis encrasicolus
CAAGTGGTGCTGCACAATACAACAGCTCTCTGTGTTGTGTTCTGTAAACAGGACTTAAATTTTAACTATTTAAAAAAATATGCGAAAGACCCACTAATAGTAGGCTATGTTATTATTGCAACAGTATGGTAACAATGTGGGAATTACACCTTTTAAACAATGTGTTTATATGTTTATAGCTATTTTAACAATTAAGATTTTCAGTCATTGTTGGGGGCAGGGTTTCATGATGATGCTGCTCCCTCTCAGTTGCTGCCCTGGGAAATTGCCCGGTCGACCTGCCCCTGGTATGAGAGCAGGTTTGTAATGCGTTGGCTGTGTGTGTGTCTGTGTTGTATGTACAGCACGAGAGCAGGATTGTGATGCGTTGGCTGTGTGTGTGTTTGTGTTGTATGTACAGCACGAGAGCAGGTTTGTGATGCGTTGGCTGTGTGTGTGTCTGTGTTGTGCAGTATAAGCAGGTGGAGCAGTACATGTCGTTCCATAAGCTGCCAGCTGACATGCGGCAGAAGATCCACGAGTACTACGAGCATCGCTTCCAGGGCAAGATGTTTGACGAGGAGAACATCCTGGGGGAGCTCAGCGAACCACTCAAGGAGGTGCAGTATGGTTCTCTCCTCCTCCTTCTCTCCCTCTCTCCTCTCTTCCACCTTGGCCATCTCCTCTCCCTTTATCCTCTCCTGCTTTTCCCATGAAAACAGCTACTGCGGGAGGTCAGTCAAACCACTCTCTTAAGGAGGTACAGTATTATTCTTCCCCCGTCCCCCTCTTCTCCTCTCTTTCTTCTTTCTTCTACTCCTCTCCATTTCTTTCTCCCTACTTTCTCCCTTGATCCTCTTGATCCTCTCCTTCTTCTCCCTCCTCCTCCTCCTCTACTTTCTCTATCCTCTCTCCTTTTCAATGGGAGCGTCCTAAGGAGCTCAGCTCAACTCTCCACTCAAGTAGGTGCTCTGCTCTCCTCCCTCTCTTCCTGCTCTCCTCCTCTCTCTTCCTACTTTCCTCCTCTCTCTTCCACTTCTCCTCCACTTTCTCTATTCCACCGCCTCTGTCGTCTATCTCGTATTCATGAGGAGAACATCATGGGGGAGCTCACCGGTTCACTCAAGGAGGTAGGCCTACAGTATGACTCTCTCCTCCTCTCCCTCTTGTCTTCTCTTGTCTTCTCCCTCTGTCTCCTCCCTTATTTCCTCTTCTTTCCTCTCCTCCTCCTTTTCTCATTCTCTTACTCATGAGGAGAAGATCCTGGGAGAGCTCCGCGAGGAGGTACAGTATTGCTCTTCTCTCCTGTCCACTCCTGTGCTCTTGTCTCTCTTTCTCCCCTATCTTCTCCTCTTCTCCTCCTGTCTTTTTCCTGTCCCTCTGTCTATCTCATATCCCATGAAGAGAACATCCTCAGCGAACCACTCAAGGAGATACAACCCTCTCCTCCTCTCCTCTCCTCTCCTCTCCTCTCCTCTCCTCTCCTCTCCTCTCCTCTCCTCTCCTCTCCTCTCCTCTCCTCTCCTCTCCTCTCCTCTCCTCTCCTCCCCTCCCCTCCCCTCCTCTCCTCCTCTCCTCTCCTCTCCTCTCCTCTCCTCTCCTCTGCACTCCTCTCCTCCCCTCCCCTCCTCTCCCCTCCTCTCCTCTCCCCTCCTCTCCTCCTCTCCCCTCCTCTTTTTCTCTCCTCTCTTCTCCTCTTCTCCTCTCCTTCCCTCTTCACCGCTCTCGCTCTCGCTCTACCCTCTGTCCTATTCCATGGGGAGAGCATACTAGGGAAGCTCGAAACACTGAAAGAGGCACAGCTGCCTGCTCGTGTACTCCTCTCTCCAGCGCCCATTCTCCTTCTCCTCCTCCTCTCCTTTCCCAGATTATGCTAATGAATTGTCATTACATTAAACCCAATGGTATTGAACCGAATTGAAATCATAAAATTGAGTTGAACTTAGGTTAATCTAATTGTATCTAATCAAATTCAAATTCCTCTGTCGCCCCATTGTCTCCTTGTTATGGCTGTCTGAGTTTTACTTGTTCTGTTTCTGACTGCTGTGCTGATGCTGGATAAACTGTAGGTGGCACCAACTCACTCTGCACTGCTCTCAATCACCTGCCATGGTGATGCAGCAGTTATTTTTTTCTCCTTTGAGTGATACTGAGTAGCCCCTCTTCTATTCCCATGTTATTATTTAACATGACCTATGCCCTTCCGGAGAAAGCAGAATAGATGAGAAAGCTCACTCTGATTGGTGCCCATTGTAGCCAATAAGCTTGCAGTTCCACCTAGTTGGCGAACACAGTTACTGTAAGTGAAAAATGAATGGAATAGGTCTAAATCCTAAAATATATTCTACTCCAATTTCCAGTCATAAATCTCATAAATGTAAAAAAAAAAAAAATCCTGTTAAGAGCTGTGGTTAGTATTATTTAAGAAGCTGTATTGTAAAGTTTTTTTGGATGTTTAGTTTTTTAGTTTTGCACCAGGGCAGAAGATTTCAGGGCAAAATTAATTTTAATATTTCAGGGC
>NC_085861.1:34466499-34473999 GCF_034702125.1 Engraulis encrasicolus
CCGTCGCCATGACGCCCTCTCCGTCATCGGTCGGACCTCCGTCAGCGTCCGCCATGGGCGTGACAGGGGCCTTGGCAGGAAGCAATGTGGCTAAGACGCCTACCACACCTGCCTCGTCCGTTTCAACTCCTTTGCAAAGTGGGCGGACCCTTCACTACAGTCTCCGCCTACACGGTGGCGATCACCCTTACGCCTCAGCCAGTGGCGCCTTAGGAGCGACGACCCCGCCCTTCCACAAACTCTCCCAGCCCCCTCCTCCTGCCCCTTCCTCCTCCTCCTCCTCCTCCTCGACATCAGCAGCAGTGGGTGTTGGCGGGCTACCTGTAGCGGTTGCTGTGGCGACCCTCCCGCCCGACATGCGCAATCTGGTGGCTGTCCAGCAGGGGGCAGCCAAGGAGGCGCTGTTGCGGCACAGCACCCAGGGGCTGCCCCAGTTCGCCCTAGGTCGCCTCACCCAGGAGGCTCGCCTACTGTCGGCCTCCCAGCCCACGCTGCTCCTACCCCACCGGGCCTGGGCCTCCAGCACCCCCAGTGGCTCCGGCTCCTCCACCAGTGGCCCCCAGCACTCCTGCCCCCCACCCCTGCATCGCAAGGCCTCTGGAGGAAACCTGCTAGCCGCCCCTTTCCTGGCAGGGCAGCTGGCCAGGGGGGCCAGTGCTGGGGTGCTCAGTTCTAACACCCCATTGGTGGTGGGTGGCCAGATCTTGCCCCCGCCTCTACAGATGCAGGCACAGATGCCGCCACTGCCCATGCAGGTTCACTTGGTGCAGGCGCCCATGTCTGCCCCTGTGTCACCTGGCAACAAGCAGACGGTCTTGTCCTCGTGCTCCTCGTCCCCTACCTCCACAATAGCGCGCCCCAAACCCTCCCACACGCCCCCGTCTGGCTCAGCCTCCCCCACACACTCATTAACCCCTCCTCCCAGTGCTGGTCCCCCCCCTCTTCCCCCCCCCCATGCTAAGCCTGCTTCTGCTTCTGCTTCTGCCTCTGCTTCTGCCTCTGCCTCAGCATCCTCCTCCCCGTCTGCCTCTCCCTCCCCCTCCTGCTCCTCTCCCTCCGCCATCCCCACCCTCATCCAGAGCTCTCGTTTCAAGCTGTCCCCCACCCCGCTCTCCTTTGCCAGTCCTCCTCCCACCTCCCCCCTGGCCCAGGCCTCCACCCCCTCCCAAACACCCGCCGTCCCCACTCGCACCTCCAGCCAGACCACCAGCGGCCTGTCCTCCTCTCCTCCCTGCCACTCCCCCTCCCCTCGGCCCCCCAGTACTCCCCAGTCTCCCCACACCCCTAGTGCCACTCCAGCCTATGCATCCATGCCCCCACACTCCCCTGCCATGAATGTGACCCCCACTAAAGCCTTCACCCCTGCTGCCTCTGTCTCTACCACTGCTGCGTTTGCCAATGCTGCTACTCCCACTGGCCCGGCAACCATTCCCTCCGCTGTGACAGCTGCTCCCTCTGCCTTGACAACTGCTACATCAGTCAAGACAACTACTCCCTCCACCCTAGCAACCACTGCTGCCACCCTAGCAACCTCTCGCTTTATTGTGACCACCACTCCCTCAACCCTGGCAACCAGCCCGTCAGCCAAGGCACCCAGTCCATCTACCAAGGCAGCCACTCAATCTACCCTAGCAACCACTGTTTCTACCGTAGCAACCTCTCGCTTCATTGTGACAACCACTCCCACAACCCCGGCAACCAGCCCATCTGCCAAGGCAACTGGTTCATCTACCCAAGCAGCCACTTCCTCTGCTGTAGCCACCTCTCGTTTCACTGTAACAACCACCCCCGCAACCCCAGAAACCAGTCCCTCTGCCAGCGCAATCAGTCCGTCTGTGAAGGTAACCACTCCCTCCACCTTAGCGACCACTCCCTCTTCCCTCGCAACTCCTTCCTCCGCTGTAACAACCATACCTTCTGTTGTAGCAACCTCTCCCTGTACCCCAGCAACCAGTCACTCCACCACATCAACCACTTCCTCAACCCTAGCAACTTCTTCTTCATCAGTAACAACCACTTCTTCTATAGCAAATGCTCCCTCTACCCTGACAACCACTCCCTCCACCTTAGCAACCACTGCCACTGCTGTAGCAACCATTCCTTCCACCAGTGCAACTTCTCGCTCTGCTTTAGGCACCAGTCCCTCTACCAAGACAACCAGTCCCTCCACCTTAGCAACCCCACCTTCAACTAAAGCAACCAGTCCTTCCTCCACTGCCACCACACCCACTCCCAAGACAATCACCCCCTCTACCAAGGCAAGCACTCCATCCTCAAAGGCCACCAGTCCTGTTAGTGCGGCAACTAGTCCCTCCACCCCATCAACCAGCCCCTCTACCAAAGCAGCCACCTCCTCCACTCTGGTAACCTCTCCCTCTCCCCTATCAACTAGTCCTTCAGCCAAGTCAACCACCTCCTCTATCAAGCAAGTCACTCTCCCTATCCCAACAACCACCAAGGCAACGATGAAGTCTAGTCCCTCTAGTAAGAGTCCCTCTAGTAAAAGTCCCATGACCCCAGCAACCAGCCCCTCTACCAAGGAAATCAGTCCAACTACCAAGCAAACTAGTCAATCGACCTTAGCAACCAGCCCTTCTACCAAGCAAACTAGTCAATCTACCCTAGCAACCAGTCCCTCTACCAAGCAAACTAGTCAATCGACCTTAGCAACCAGTCCCTCTACCAAGCAAACTAGTCAATCTACCCTAGCAACCAGTCCCTCTACCAAGCAAACTAGTCAATCGACCTTAGCAACCAGCCCCTCTACCAAGCAAACTAGTCAATCTACCCTAGCAACCAGTCCCTCTACCAAGCAAACTAGTCAATCGACCTTAGCAACCAGCCCCTCTACCAAACAAACTAGTCAATCGACCTTAGCAACTAGTCCCTCTACCAAGCAAACTAGTCAATCTACCTTATCAACCAGCCCCTCTACCAAGCAAACTAGTCAACCTACCTTAGCAACCAGTCCCTCTACAAAGGCCTCCAGTTCTACTACCAAGGCACCCATTCCTCAAGCAATCACACCCTCTACCAAGGCAACCAGTCCTGTTACTACAGCAACCACCACACCCATCCCCAAGGCAACCAGTCAATCTACCAAGGCGACAAGTCCATCTACTAAGGCGGCCTCTCCTATTTCCAAGGCAACTAGCCCCTCTGCCAAGGCAACCACTCCCACTGCCCAAGCAACCAGTCCATCCACCTTAGTGACTACACTTTCTACCAAAGCAAGCGCTCCCTCTGCAAAGGCAACGAGTCCCCCTACCTTAGCAACAGCACCCACTGCCAAGTCCACTACTCCCTCTTCCTTAGCAACCAGTCCCTCTGCCTTGACAAAAAGTCCCTCTACCAAGGGAATGAGTCCCCCTACCTTAGCAACGGCACCCTCTACCAAGTCCACTACTCCCTCTACCTTAGCAACAAGTCCCTCCCCCCGTAGCCCAGCTGCCTCCACTGCCACTTCTGCCGCCCCAGTGTCCCCCAGACTGGGCCGCAAGGAGCCAGAGCTGCCCCATAGCAAGGCAGACGCCAAGAGCCCCAGAGACAAACTGCCTCATCAGATGTGAGCCAGTGTGTGTGTGTGTGTGTGTGTGTGTGTGTGTGTGTGTGTGTGTGTGTGTGTGTGTGTGTGTGTGTGTGTGTGTGTGTGTGTGTGTGTGTGTGTGTGTGTGTGTGTGTAAGGGATGGAAATAAGCACCCGTCCACCTGCCACCTACCAATTTGGCCTTTGGCGGATGAAATATGTCAACCCACCTGTCACGTTGACGGGTGAAATTTTTCTACAGGCGCCCGGGTTAATGCTGAAATGTGCTGAATTATATGCAGTATTCAACATCAAAGGTTTAAGCCAATTGGTAATGAAAAGAGTTATTGGCATCACAATAACTGAATTTAATGACCTCTGAAACTAAAGTGTTCATCAGAAAATGATCTTAGTTGGCATTACAATGTTTGCAACGTTTGAATATGAACTGGTAAAAATGGTGACTGGTAAAAATTGTGAGTGACTGGTAGATTTTAGAATCTTCCCGCCACAGTGATTGGTGGGGAAAATGTTTAAGTTCCACCCCTGTGTGTGTGTGTGTGTGTGTGTGTGTGTGTGTGTGTGTGTGTGTGTGTGTGTGTGTGTGTGTGTGTGTGTGTGTGTGTGTGTGTGTGTGTGTGAGTGTGTGGGTGTGGGTGTATGTGGGTGTGGAAGGGGGTTGTATATCCAGCACCATGTCTTGCTCGGAGTGTGTGCAGGGATGGCAGCGGCATGAGAATCCAAGCCTGTGAGAGTGAGTGTGTGTGCATATGTTCGAATGGGTGTGTATGTGTGGTTTGTCAGTGGTTGTGTCAGGAGGCGAGGGAGGGAGCTGAGGTGGCCAGGCCAACAGATGGACAAATAACCGGTTCTAGAACCCTGAGACATAAAGCCCAGCCCTGACCCATCAGGCCCACTGACCTATCAGGTTGCATCCCTGTAGGCTGGAGTGTACATCCAATGGGGTTTGCATCCCTCGGACCCCCTTGACTGCAGTGCAGCCAAGGGGGATTGCAGCCCTGTGGGCTGGTGTTTGCAGCCAGGGGGGTTCACAGCCCTGTAGCTTGGAGTTTGACACCATCCCTGCCACATACCTGGAAGCTAGTATTTGCATACAGGGTGGTTTGGACCCTGAAGACTCCTCAAGGCTGGTTGGCTCTTTCCATCCAGTAGGGAATTAGTTCGGATCTCTGCAAGCTCCTGGACTGCATCAGCCGGGACTGCTGGTCATCTGCAGATGCTGCAAGAGAAAGGGATGTGTTAGGCTGTGCTAATTGGACCAGCAAAGTCTAAGGATCCCCTTGGGTCCACTTCCCTGAAGGCTGGTGTCTGCAACCATTCGGTTTCAAATCCCTGAAAGCTGGGGTTTACAGCAGCCGGGACTGCTGTTCATCGTCAGATACTGATGGAGAATGGGGAGCGCTGGGGGACAGTGTGCTTGAGCCAGCAAGGACTTAAAAGGAACTGGTGTCTGCAACCATGGAAGTTTGTATCCCGGGAGTTTGGCCTTTGCAACAGACAGGCCATTGTCCGTTATCTATATATGCAGATGTGTGTAGGGGTGTATTGCAGAATGGTGTTCCGGAGTCTATTGTTTAATGGTCTGCTGGGGTTTAACAGCTCAGTAGAATTCTACACAGGGGAAAGAAAGGTGGAGTTGTCCATTCCAGCAGCCCAGCCAACTGACATCCTTGGACTGGACATTCTTGGCTTGGCTTTGGATGGGATGTTTAAATCTCCTCTAGTGGATCTAGAGTGAAACAGCATAGACTCTAGAACAGGACTGGATGTCAAACCGTACCCAACATCATCAGCACACTGGGGGCTGAAATGTCTTAATGCAACAAAACAGGAACAAATGGGGGTGGGGGAGGAACTACACTGTGTTCTTCATCAGAACCAGTGTGTGTTGTGCTTTGAGATTTCTACAAAATGGCAACAGTGTTAAAAGGCAGTTGCTGTGTTTTTGTGCATAAACCGTACTGTACACACAATGTTGGTACATAGTATGTGATGTAAGAAAGGGAACAATCGTAACCATCAAGCAATTTAGGATTTGTGTGCACAAAGCCATGTTTGAATTTGTGAGTTCGGCAGAAATGGGGTTTCCTTTCTATTTCAAGGTATTTATTTGCGAATGTGGATGGATCAGGATCATGACTAGCCACCAAGGGAGCGAGTATACATGTGAGGGCACTGTTCTGTAATATAATATAATATAATATAATATAATATAATATAATATAATATAATATAATATAATATAATATAATATAATATAATGTAGCTCAAACGTGTGTACTGGCGCCCCCACTGGAAACTCTTGATCCTACACCTATATCACACCCTGGGCCCAGAAACCGCCAGAAACCACCTTACACTGTCACATGGACAATGGAGTAAAACACAAACCAATGAAAGCTTCAACTTGAAACCGATAACCGATTTTTTTCAACAACCTAAAGGAATACAGGGTTCCACTGGTGGATTGGCGTGCATAAATCTAGAGACTTATAAGACTTAGGCTACTGTGCATATAAGTCAGTGCTGTCCTACAAAGGCAAAGTGCAATTAGTACTCCAACATTGAAACTGAGAAAAAATACCTATAAAATTGCCATTAGGTTGGATATTGTTGTTACTGCAAATTTTACATATCAATATTTTTAATACTAGACACACGAGGCTTTGTCACGAGATAAAACAGGTGTCATGAAGACCACTTTCAGTCTAAACTCAGAGACTGCATGTTGCCTTTATACACAGAATAGCACAGGAAGTAATTGTTCATGCCTCTTTTACACCACCATGTCACACTGCACATATAAACAATGGGTCACCTCATGGAACAAAACAAAAACCCTCAGAAAATGTACACATTGGTGTGTGCCTCAGGAAAACACACTTAATGAGGTCATCATAATACTGTTGACGCCCCCCTCCCCACTACACTCCAATGATGGTCAATTTGTTCAGTCTGCAGTCGGGGCTCGAACTCACAACCTTCCAGTCACAGCTACAGTTTAGCATGGGAGCACAGGTGTGATCCCACTGAGCTTAAGGCTTACTCTAGGCCAATAGCTCAGTGCCTCTGCATTTCCATGAGGCTACGTGAGGGAGGTTTACTAATGTTTTACTGCCGAACTCACGCATCCGTCACAAACGCATGTCCTATCCCCCCTCCAGAGTTACTGGAAAGGCCGACATCAGAAGGGTACCTCCCAGCTCCAGTCCAACTCGCATTCACCAAAGTGTAACATTTTTCTCATAAGAAAAAGAAGAAGAAAAATATAATGTTGACATTTAAAAAAGGGTAATAACTGTAAAGATGACTATCAGTAATTCCTGTTGATCAGAGTATTTAGATCATGAGTAATTCTCTTGTAGTTTCCTGTGAGTCTCGGGTGTTTGGTGTTAGTTTTGGACACATCGCAGCTCTCACCCCATCTCTCCATCACACGCAACACTGTAGCTCAGTTGTGTTTTATTGTGTCGCACTTAAATTGCTCCCTGTGCCACAGTGGCCGTACAGTGCTTTAGTTCCACCCTAGGTGCCCCTGTAAATATGTCCCTCTCTCTTTCTCTTTGGTGGGTCTTTGTATGTCTCCTTCTTGAACACATGTGTACCCTGCAGCACTCCCAACGGGAGTGTTATTTAGACACACACACACTTACACGCACACACACGCACGCGCGCACACACACACGCGCACACACGCACAGAAACACACACACACACACACACACACACACACACACACACACACACACGCGCACACACGCACAGAAACACACACACACACACACACACACACACACACATAGACAAATGCTGATGCGCGCATACACACACACACACACACACACACACACACACACACACACACACACACACACACACACACACACACACACACACACACACACACACACACACACACACCTGGGTACATAGGCTTTTATCTCTGTCACCTT
>NC_085861.1:34478999-34481499 GCF_034702125.1 Engraulis encrasicolus
GTGTGTGAGAGAGAGAGAGAGAGAGAGAGAGACAGAGAGAGAGAGAGAGAGAGAGAGAGAGAGAGAGAGAGAGAGAGAGAGAGAGAAAGAGAAAGAAAGAATGAATGGGGAGATCTAGAGTGAGACAGACAGATGGAGAGAGTGAGCAAGTGCGTAAGAAGAGAAACAGGGAAGGATAGAGAAACAGAAAAAGGAGAAGTGTGCTGTTGAGGGGAGTAGTCTAACTACGGCTACCAGGCCATTTTACTGTAAATTTCGCAGCTGCTTACGCGGTATCCTCTCAGCGCAACCCTCCCTCTTCACTCCTCTCCACTCCTCCCTCACACAGTTCATTTGTAGTGTTGATTCATCATTTACAGTGCAGGATCAAATGTTACTATCTATGTTATTATCAGCAACTCTCTAGTTGTTAAAACACTTTAGAGAGTTGAATATAACAACTCACCACATGTCAACTCAATATGAGTGTATTTTGTTCTCTGGGTGTTGAATTAATAGGCTGCTGCACAATGTGCACTTCACCTCAGATAACCTGCCCACCCCTACTGTCCATAGGAATCACATTTGACACACCTAAGGAACACTCCCCACCTGTGATGATAAGCAGTGCCCCCTCCTTCCCCGTTTGCCACACACACACACACACACACACACACTGCCACTCACACACTCTACTCGGGTTGACAGACAGACAGACATGGGTGCTGGCCTATCGCACCGTGACCGACCCCCCCAGTGCCCTCCCCACCCTACCAGCTCCCTCTAGCCCGCCAGACAGAGCCAATCCGCGGCGCGGTGTAAGTAGGGCAAGCCGCTTCCTGGTTCTCGGTGTAAGGAGGAGCTGGGAGTGGAGAGTGGGCAAGCGGCTTCAGTGCGGGGGGGGCAGAGTAACCAATCCGACTGGCGGTCTCTGCAAGCAGAGGAGAGCGGAGAGGGGGGATCAGAGACGCCGGCAGCAGAGCACAGAGAGTGGGCAGCGGCGGCTGACAGATCCCCGCTCTAATGATATCACCGCCCAGCTAGGAGAGTGTGCCGGTGCAGCGACGCGGGGAGAAGGTATTCCCCCGGGAGAGACAGGAGGGGGGCGAACGGGGGTGGTACAGCCAGAATCTGAATCCAGGAAGTAACGAACCGGTCAGGTGGGACAAGCCAAGACAACGCAGGTGACACACCGGCACAGGTAACTCTTTCTCAGCCAAACGACCGTTAAAATAAGTGAGCTATTTACAAACTTTTAATGTTCAAGAGCAAGAATTCAAGTCTAAATGCCCTGCTGTATAGCGCCTGCCTTCTCCTCACTTCAGCCCGGGGTCACGGGAGGACTAACCACGTCACTGGTATTCGGTAACTCCCGTGTGACGTGTCTGCTATCATTTCTAACCATCGTTTTTGAACAGCTTTTCGCCGTTTAGTTTTTAACTCTATTGCCTGTCGTCTCGAGAGAAAGATGTTTTCGGTGTCAGTACGAGTGTTCATTTGCTCTGGGCGCGCGGGTGTCGAGTGCGTTACCTGCGCGCGCCGTGGACAGGTGAGCAGCAAGCTCGAGGAGATCTCGGTATAGCCTGTCTGCTAATTATAGCGCACGAGGCACCCGGCGACATCCAAAACCAAAACTGCTGTCACGCTCATCAAACGACCTCCAACTGGACAATGACTCTAACCAAATGCTTCATTCTTTCTCGTTTGCCAGAACCAGTTTCATGCATTGGCCTGTGTGGAGCTGCTGGGCTGGTAGCATTGTTTCAGTTTATGTATGGGCCCTAAATAATTAAGCTGGTAACTTTTGGAGATGTTGGATAGATGTCCCGTTAGTGATCGGTGATCAGAACAGGCAAAGTGTATGTTATTGGAGTCGGTGCAGTGTCAGTGTAATGCTATGGGTAAATGATGTGGGTTCAGGAGCTTGTTTCCCGGAGTGTTGCTTTGCTGACTCGGCCTGGAGGTGCTTTGGCGGACCGGCTGAACCCGTCGGGCCGGCTGGGGCTGGGGACGGGGTTGGCCTCTCCACCTGACTCCCCTGTCGCGTCACCAGCTGTAGTTACACGAGAAGCGACAGTAATACGGCCCCTTTATTTCCTCTGATCGGTGGCGTCAAACGCAGACCTGTAGCTCGCCTGCTCGCCCTCCTAATACCTGCCGCTGACAGGCACTTCTTATGAAGTCAGATTTTCCTTTCCGTGTGTGTGTGTGTGTGTGTGTGTGTGTGTGTGTGTGTGTGTGTGTGTGTGTGTGTGTGTGTGTGTGTGTGTGTGTGCCCACCGTTCTTCTAGTTCCAAGGGGATATAATCCTGCCTTCCCCTCTCTGCCCACCCAAAGTCCATCTGAATCGAGCAGTGACACTTTGGTGACGTCTCAAGTCTTTTCCATTCCAGTTTGCACTTTCTGTGTCTGTGGCCCCCACCCAGAAATGGCTTTGCAGTCTGTAGGGCTCATGTCTCTCTGTCTGTGTGTTCATCTCTTGCTGACCCTTGACACTCACGTTTCTTCAAGCCCTCCCCTC
>NC_085861.1:34488999-34498999 GCF_034702125.1 Engraulis encrasicolus
TAGAAAGATAACACACACACACACACACACACACACACACACACACACACACACACACACACACACACACACACACACACACACACACACACACACACACACACACACACACACATACACACACACACACTCCGTGACACACAGGCCTCTCTCAGAGTGGGTGTGAAACCAAGCTGTCAGCACCCCTTTTAACCAACTTGTGTATACCATAATTTACTCATTTATCACTATGCCTTTCTTTTTCTGTCTGTCTGTCTCTGTCTCTGTCTCTGTCTCTGTCTCTGTCTCTCTCTCTCTCTCTCTCTCTCTGTCTCTCTCTCTCTCTCTCTCTCTGCTCTGCTCACCGCATTCTCTCATTCTCTCTTTCTCCCTGTCTCTCATTCTGTCTGTCTGTCTGTGTATGTTTGTCTGTGTCTGGCTTTCTCTCTCTCTCTCTCTCTCTCTCTCTCTCTCTCTCTCTCTCTCTCTCTCTCTCTCTCTCCTTCTCTCTCTCTCTCCCTTTCTTCTTCTCCTTATCTCTCTCTCTCTCTATTTCTCTCTCTCTCTCTCTCTCTCTCTCTCTCTCTCTCCTGTGCACATTCACTGCCCTGCTTCTCTACTGCACCTCTGTGGTGGTGGGCTATAGATGTTTGGCATCGTGGTCCATGGCCATGCTTTTGTAGTGAGGAAAAATAAATAAGTAAATAAGTAAATAAATAAATACGTCATCTCGTGGGACAGATATAATTGATGGCAGGCCAGTATAGCCCCCCGGGTCGCTAAATTGCCTACCCCTGTTCCATTCTGATTTATATTAGGTTCTATTCTATTCTATTCTATTCTATTATATTATCCCACCTTATTCTGCTCTATTTCTATTACTATATTCTGTTATTCTAATTCTGTTTATTTTTGTTCTAGTTGATTTCAATCTATTATATTGAGAAATCCTGCTGGTTAAAGTGGCATTAACTCTCTGCTTCACACTTCCTCTTTCACTATCCCATAGAGTCTGACTGATCATCATGCCAATTACTGGAAACCTTTGGGGTCACACACACACACACACACACACACACACACACACACACACACACACACACACACACACACACACACACACACACACACACACACACACACACACACACACACACACACACACACACACACACACAGGAATGCATACCACTGGAATGTGGAGAGAACCATGCTATCTCTGAAGCCATGAAAAATGTAATCATTTAACCCCTTAATGCACGCCGTACTTCAGGTGGCACACTGTAGTTATTGAAAAGTTAAGTACCATAGTACTACAATACTATGACATGTATTAGTCATGCACTACGGTTATTGTTCTAGTAACAGCAAATTTATAATGCTTAACGATTTTAGAAGATTTAAACAAAAAAAAACATGCAAACCATTTTTGCAGGTTGAGTCTGTGTTTGTAGTGTCACTCTAAAGGTTTCCAGCGTGTGTTTTTGTGTATCAAGTCAAGTCAAGTCAAGTCAAGTCAAGTGTATACGTATTATATAGGGGTGATTTCATGTTGTTATCATATTTCACCAAGCCTCAATGAAAAAAACAGAGTAGGTGTAAGAGTAAACAAGAGTATTTTTTTTTCATTGATGCTTGGTGAAATATGAAAACCAACATGAAATCACCCCTATATAATACGTATACACTAGCCTGAACTAATTATTGAACTCGCACGCAGGCGTACATGAATGTTCAAACACACATGCGCATGCGCACGCACACACACGCACGCACACACACACGCGCACGCACACACACGCGCACGCACACACGTGCATACAAATGCACACATACACCTGCGACATCCTGTAACATCCTGTGCATCCCCCCACCCCCCACCTCCCAACCACCACCCACTTTCTCAACATGCTTCCCCTCTTCAGGTTTTAAACCTCAACCCTTTTCCTCTCTCTCTCTCTCCCTCTCTCTGTCTCTCTCTCTCTCTCTCTCTCTCCACCCGTCTTTCATCTTTTCCTCAAATCTCGCTCTTTCGTCTTGATTTTCAGATTTCCAGGGTGGTAGCTTCCTCCTGATCTGTGTCTTCCTGCCTCTCTCTCTATCTCTCAACCGATCTAGTTGCCACCCACCTGACACACACTCTCACACAGCTACATAGAAAGACACACACGAACACACGCAACCCCCACATACACTTAGAGAATATACACACCTGCGCACTGCACGCTCTGGCGACGTGTCTCCCACTCTTTCCTCTTGTGATTTCGAAGAACAGAGCTGTTTTTACACACAGACACACACACACACACACACACACACACACTCGCGCGCACACACACACACACACACACACACACACACACACACACACACACACACACACACACACACACACACACACACACACACACACACACACACACACACACACACACACACACACACACACACGGCTGTTTTTAGAAAAGTGCTTCATCCGCACACTATGGAAAGATGCCCTGAAAATCTCAGGCCCCTTTTTCCCTGCACTTTTCTCTCTCTCTCTCTCTCCCCCTCTCCCTCTCTCTCTCTCTCTCTCTCTCTCTCTCTCTCTCTCTCTCTCTCTTCTCTTCTCTTCTCTTCTCTCTCCTCTTTCTCCCTCCACCCTCCACCCCTCCATTTTGTCATCTCCTTTTTTCTCTCTCTGTCTTCTTTTCTTCTCTCTGATTTTAAGCTTGGTCTTTTATCCCCTCCTCATTTGTAAGACAGAGGAGAGTCTCTTCTACTCTATCAAAGAGTTTGTCAGTTTCTTCATATGTACAGGTCACAAAAAGAAATTACGTTTCTCTCTCCACACCAGGGATGTCAAACGAGAGACTTTCAAATGTGTATTACAGTTGGCCCACACACATCAATAATATATAATGTAACAAGACTTGAACAAGAAATGTTATGTGTCACAGGATGTGCAGATACGTTTGAACTACCATATATGATCGGAACGAGTGTGTGTGAAATTTAACTATGAGTAGGAAGTGCATGTACGCATAATTTCAGTCCAATTTTTCAAATAAATATTGAGCTTGGCCCGTGTCTTTGTTCCAGATTTTGATTTTGGCCCTCAGTCAATTTAAGTTTGACACCCCTGCTCTACACCATGAAAGGGCATAGACACAGGATTGACATTTATAGACATCAAAGTGTAAGCCAGGAGAAGTAACATGGATGGACCAATAACAGTAAAGTGATGGAGTATTAAATAACCACTGAGTATTTAACATTGGTGAGTGACAGTGATGGACCAGTGATGGACCAGTAACAATTGTGATGAAGTAGGCCTAATAAATAACAACTAATCATTTAATATTGAACATTTAGCGTATAGGGGAAAAATGGAATGGAAGACATACATTGTAATAATAATAGTAATATACGTAACAAACTGTATGGCATTATACTATATTACACACATATGTATGTACCACACACACACGCACACACAAACATACGCACAAATGCACGCACACACACACGCGCACACACACCTCAAGCAGTGAGGATGCACCTTGTCAGTACTGTAAGCTGTGACAAAATCCACTCTAAACCTCTCAGTAGACATACGCACACCTGCAACACTGTCTCTCTTTCTCTTACACATGCACAAACACTTGCACACACGGACACAACCACAAACTAAACCACTCAGTACACGCACACACACACCTGCATCATACAACAATGAACAACTTCGTACATGCACAGAGAGAGAGAGAGAGAAACGACGTTTGTCTGTTTTGAATGAGACGAGACGTGATGAGTTTTTACGTACCATACACATAGTTTTGTAAAATATTTTTGGTTGTAATTATTATACGATATGTTCAAATGTTGCCCATGGTTGCCCATTTTGTCATTGATGTTTTTTTCTCGCAGACGTCAGGTGGCACAATCACAGCTAATGCCACCCTTCAATAAATTGAGATGAACTAATTCATAAATGAATAATTGGTAATTCATGTAAAAGAAATGAATATACTTCTCAGATAATCTACTGAAAAAAAGCATTTAATTTATACAAAAGTGGAATTAGCTGCTGTACCACCCTGACATTTTCTATTGTAAAAAAAACCCTCCTCAATGGCCCACTTACTATTGTACATGAGCGTAATGCACAGTACAATGCACACATTTTGTTTTCCAAAACAGTGGCACTCTGTCTGTTTGTGCTACTCGCAGTATGTCAGAACTGGAAAGTTTGTGTGAGGTGTATTTCTGGTTATAACAAGTTTCTGTTGTTTTCTAAAAGAACTCTCTGATGGAACACAATAACCTGCATGTTTTGTCACGAGCCCATGTGTGAAATAACTGTAGGCCTATAGAGAGAGGATGAAGTGGTTGCTTCAATGGGTGAAAGCATAAAACTTCAGGTGCTCATTTTTGTCCAGAGGAGCAAGTCCTGAGTAGAAGCACTTCTGAGGGGAAGTTAACAGTCCTGTTTAATAATTAACTTCAATTTCAGACTCATTTGGATCTTCTCTTCTCTACTCCGGTTATGCAGCTACTGTACAAAAGTGAAAGTCAAAATGTATCTCATTGTCATAAAAAAATCTGTGTAATAGGTGTTAGCACAGAAGATGGAAACTGCACTTGACTAGACTCCAGTGTGCGGTTAAATGTAACATAACAAGACATTGACAACACACGCACGCACGCACGCACGCACACGCACACGCACACACACACACACACAATGTGCAGTAAAAGCCAACATGCTGTGTGCTGTATTAAGTTAATGGAGGGGGCTGTGAAAATACACCCATATGGATATTAAATAATAGTAATAGTAAAAATAAATTATTTAAAAAAATAATACATCTTACTTATGTTGCTCTTTGCATCGGTAATCTCAAAGTTGAGTAGTCACAAGTCGAGGACCGGACTTTGGATACTGGAGTGGACCCAGAGAGAGAGAGAGAGACATAATGAAGTAGTGATTGAGAGAAAAAGAGAGGGAGGTATATATTGAGCTAATGATGGTGTGATTGTTATCTCTCTCCCGGGGGGAGGTTGAGAGGGAGGAAGAGATCTCTAAGGGAGGTGTCGGTATCTTTAAGCAGCGGCCTCTCGAATCACTGGTACAAACTGATCTCTGGCGCTGAGCGCTGATCTAGAGTTCGCTTTACACTCCCTTTACACACTTTACAGGCAAATGCGTGCGTGCGTACTTGAGGGAGAGGGAGAGAGAGAGGGAGAGAGAGGGAGAGGGAGAGGGAGAGGGAGAGGGAGAGAGAGATTGACCGTGTGTGTGTGTGTGAGTATTGCACCCGTTGACCCCATGTGCCCATCCCCGCCGCTCTCACTACAGCTATCCTGCCACTGACCCCAACTAACATGGGTGTGGGTGTGTGTGTGTGCAGATGCGTGTGCCTTTGTGAGTGTGTGTGTGCATGCAAGACTACATGTATTACAAATAATTAAGGATGAATATGGCCCTACACTTCTATTCTATTTACTGGATGTGTGTGTGTGTGTGTGTGTTGTGGAGAGGACATGGCTGGCTGTGTCATCAGGGTGAGCTGATTCTGCATCCCCCCCCTCTCACCCTCTATCTATCTACCGCCTCTCCCCCTCTTTCTCTCCCTCTCTCTGAAATAAATAATGTACTGCTGCTGGAACTGGAGGCTGTGTGTGTGTGTGCGTGTGTGCGTGTGTGCGTGTGTGTGTGTGTGCGTGTGTGTGTGTGTGCGTGCACAGCTGCCCTACTTTTACAGCAGTCCCACTTCATGACTGGCAGCCCCGAATTCACACGCACACACACACACACACACACTCATGTGCTCACTGCATATATACAGTACACGCTCTCTCTCTCTGTCTCTGTCTCTGTCTCTGTCTCTGTCTTTCTCTCTGTCTCTGTCTCTGTCTCTGTCTCTGTCTCTCTCTGTCTCTCTCACACACACTCACGCACACACACACACTCTCACACACACACACACACACACACACACACACACACACACACACACACACACACACACACACACTTCTGTAGGATTCTCATTCCATCTCATTCTCATTCCCTTCACGACAACTCGGTCAGGCTGACCTGCCTCGGACACTGTGTTAGAGAAGGGTGTGTGCGTGTGCATGCGCGCACATGTGCATGCCCAAGTGTGTGCACACAGACTCACAGATGCATTCAACAGCTCGTTCCTCAGTAAACCACGTTGACTCAGAGTAAAGTTTCTCTCCTGAAAGTAGCTGAATAAATGCAAACCTGTGGTCTACGAAAGTGACAAGTCTCAAGTGCAGTTTCAGCGTTACACCTTTTGAGTTCCAGTGAACATCTTTTAAAGGTCATTTAGGATGACAAACAGAACAATGAAATAAAGAATAACTCACACAAAACTTATGGAAGTACACATCGTCATGACATCGCAGACACCGTTATATGCGATGTTCATTTTACATTGTTCAGCCATTTCCTCTCTAAACACCCTGTTTCAGTCTAGAGCCCTGACTAGATTTGCAGCCAACCTCAAGTCGGTCTAGGAAAGACACTGGACTGAAAACGGTTTACTTGCCTTGTAACTGTGTAGTACAACAATGGACGCCATTTGATACGGGCAATTTTGCGGCTTGCAATTATGAAGCTTTAAAATTTATCTGTTATTAATTAGGAACAGCGGTAAGTGGCTATTGTCAGTGTGAGAAATCTGAAGATGTACTTTGTCACGATGCCTCAAACAAATTCTCAGGGAAACACCTCATTCAATAATTCAGTTTCTTACAGCACATGTACACTTGGATTTCTTGAAAAACTCCAGTTCTGAGCTTAGCTCGAGAGAGAAAGCTAACTATGCAGTCAGCCCTACCATAGCGCTAATGGTAGGGCACTCGTCTGCTACGCGGCTGATCCTGATTTAATTCCAGCCCGGGTCCTTTGCCGACCCTTCCCCATCTCTCTCTCCCAACTCGCTTCCTGTCATTTCTTCACTGTCCTATCGAAAATATAGGCAAAAAGCCCTAAAAATATATTTTTAAGAAACCCCAAAAAACTATGCAGTCATATGCATATGGACGGCCATCAAAGGCCCCCCTGGGAGTGCTGGGTCCAAGTGTCCTAATCCCCCCCCGCCTCCCTTGCCCACAGGCCTGAAGTCAGTCTAAGTAGTTGTGTACTTGAAAGCCGCGTTACTCAGACCAGGTGACAAATGTTGTTTTTTCAATTCTCTTTTTAACTTTTAAGCCTTAAAATGTGAAGGGTTATGATGGTTATCTTGGTGTCTAAGCACCACCTGGATGGATGCAGGTGGCTGTAGCAGTGCTTCTGCATGCTAGAGGGTTAACATAATAGAGTGTAGAACTTGGTGATCTTCCCTCTGTGGTGCGTCTGCATACGTTAGCTAAGTGATGTGTAGATTTGCCTAGGTAGACTGTTTCTGCGTTATCTAGGTGATGTATGTAGTGCATCTGCATGTGCATGTGGGTGGGAGACGTGACACCTTGTTTTTTTTGTAACATTGGTTAAAAACCTACAAAACTGTTATTTTCCTTTAAAAAACAAATGTCAATGAAAGAAGGTGTGGTACATTATGTTTCATATTAGTCTTAGATGAGAAGAAACATTTTTGTTAAGATTTATGTAAAGGTTTATATGTCAAATTTCCTGCGGTGTGACTGTAACATTAATGAAACAATATATAATAATATATATATAAATTACCCACAACATTTTGAATAATGTATGAAGCATTTGGCATGATTGCATAAATCTTAACTTTAGATTAAGATATGTGAATGTGGAAAAAACTCAAGACAGTAATATTAACTACAAGTTCAATTTCGTAACACAAATTGCGTCCTGTGGGGTGACATGTATGTCAATGTTTGTGAATGGGCAGCTGCAAGGCCAACTACAAGGGTCTTAAAGACTGGCTCCTAACCAGTCAGTACCTCAGTTATTGGAGAGAGCTGTGGAAGTTTAAGGTGACTCTTAACCTCTTAATATGTCTTCATATTGCAATCTTTCTGTCACGCAATGCTTAGTTTCATTTTATGGTGTCCTGTGGTGTGACTGCTCTTATAGGAGGAAAAAAAAGTTTTTTTTATTAATGAAAACACATATTAAGATTAAACACAATATCATTATCAAGTTAGCATGAGCTCAGATGTCAGTCATGTATACAAAAGGACTAAAATGGCCATAATGCAGTGAATTCCCTGTGGTGTGACTCCATTTTCCTGCGGTGTGACATGCCTATGCTATGTGTTGATGCAGGACACATTTTCCCAAAAATGGCAAAAATAAGGTGAAATTCCTCAGACCACTAAGTGCTTTATTTTTTTCTATTTTTTTCCAATTTTTATCCATCATTTTTTTCAGGAATTTGAAAAACTTTTTTTTTTTTTTGCGTTACGCCCTTAAACGTCAACCACCCATGTACTGTGTGTCTGTTGTCATGTCATGATGACTGTGTATCATGCATGTCTGCTAGGTGATACGCCTATGTTGTGCATCTGCATGCAGTGTGTTTGCTAAGGGGTTTGCGGATTTGTAGATACAGGAAGAGTGCTCATTGGTGATATGACTGATATGCATGTATGTTAGCTAAGTGAATTGTCTATCAGTCTGTCTGTGCAATGGAGGGATACTGCCATCAAAAGAGATCCAGGTGTGGTGGAGAGTTGGGTGGAATTAAGGAAAGAGTTAAGTGGTCCTGTCTGGGACTTATGTAAATTAGGCTAACTCTGGTACAAGGCATGGCATGGTAAAATGTATGTTGAAATTGTACATGGTCCCTAATAAACTGAAATTTAATTGAAATGAGGATACATGTTCTGTAGGGCAATGACTAGAGTGGCGTTTTGGCCTTGCTGAAGGCTAGGCTATAGTGTAATCTGTGAAGAGTGGTGTTGGAAGTGCACAGTGTGATGGTGTAAACGGCACTAGGGTTGTTTGTGAGTGCGCACTGACCGGCTCCCCAATGAGCCTGGCCCTTTGGTGTAGCGGTTAGAGCCTCTGTGTGGTACCCC
Source organism: Engraulis encrasicolus (assembly GCF_034702125.1). Classification (NCBI taxonomy): domain Eukaryota; kingdom Metazoa; phylum Chordata; class Actinopteri; order Clupeiformes; family Engraulidae; genus Engraulis; species Engraulis encrasicolus. The sequence goes on from NC_085861.1 coordinate 34,497,994, forward strand.
AGGATGTGTGGGTTTGAATCCCGCCAGGGCAACTCTACTCCCCTTCGCTACACATGGCTAGAAACAAGGTGAGATGTTGACATAAAGATTAAGGTGTTGACATATGGTACACTTAATACTGTAAAAGTGAGGGACTGACATGCAGTATTTAAAACGTGAGGTGCTGACATGACTGAAGAGTTAGACAGCTCTGGCTCAGCCATAGGCTATGCTGCTGGTGAGTGTCAGGAGGTGACATTTGAGTGACTCTGAGTGATATTTGAGGGGTGAGTGACTGTGTATGATCTGCAGTAATGAGAGTGTAAGTCTGTCCAAGTATTACACAGCCTGATCTGACATGTAGGTCCCTGTGTGTCTGTGAGTGTGCATGCAGCTGTGACTGTGCGTGTGTGTGTGTGTGTGTGTGTGTGTGTGTGTGTGTGTGTGTGTGTGTGTGTGTGTGTGTGTGTGTGTGTGTGTGTGTGTGTGTGTGTGTGTGTGTGTGTGTGTGTGTGTGTGTGTGTGTGTGTGTGTGTGTGTGTGTGTGTGTGTGTGTGTGTGTGTGTGTGTGTATCTGTCAATCTGTCTGTAACGCTGTAGATTGCAATCCTATCAGTGACCTCACCTGCCCCAGTGCTCGTTGGTGCTTGCCATTAAGGTGTGTGTGTTTGTGTGAGTCTGTGCTTGAGTGTGTGTGTGTGTGTGTGTGTGCGTGTTGCCTCCTCTAGGAAACAGGAGGGACAGGTTAGGTTGGCCTACTAGTCCTTACAGTAAAGCCAAATACCAGGCCCAACCTCTAATCCAGGAGAGCGGGCGTTGCTGCTCACACTTATTAAACTCTCTAGAGTGCAATATAATCCACCACTACTTCAGCCGTACTGCCCAAAATACTTGTACGCCTTATCACTAGGATAAGCACTCATACACATTCCTTGTAGGTTAAAGTGTTTATATGTTGCAGTGTATGGAATGGGTATATGTTTATTGCCACTTTTACATTAGCCGTCAGCTGTACCATTAGCAGTTG
>NC_085861.1:34503999-34506499 GCF_034702125.1 Engraulis encrasicolus
GAGGTGAAGTGAGCTGTCACTCATGGTGTGGGAGTTCTAGAATCCGTTTTGAGGGAGAGAGAGGCTGCTGGTTACTAAGAACAATAAAATACTTGCACACATTTAGAAACAACTCTGTGATACAGAAACCAAAAAAGGCGAAAAGGTTCTTTACTTCCTTCAGAGGGGAAGAAATCGTCGATTTTGTTATTTCTTTTTTTCTTCAACCCTCGGGGTGATGTCTTATGTGTCATCGCTTGTGTGCCATTTTTAACTCTGGGCCACACTCTCGTTCTATGTCTGTCTGTCTGTCAAGGGTAATGTTTTTAACTCTTGGCCACACTCTCATTCTGTGCCATTCGGGGTAATGTTTTCCCCATTCCTGAGGGAGGGACAAAAACATATTTTGTTTCATTGTCTGCAGTTGGGACGATGTTGCCCACCCCCACCCTCCCCCTTTCTTAAAAAGAAAAAAGTGCACTTTTAAAAGTTTTCCCAGATTTGCTCCCATTATGTCTAGATTAATGTTTAGGTAGGGAAGAGAAGGCGCGTATGTGTGTGTGTGTGTGTGTGTGTGTGTGCGTGTGCGTGTGTGTGTGAAATGGTGACCAACTGTCTACTTCTATTTTTCGCCAGTGCTTTGAAAGCAGTTTGAGCCGCACTTAGGCAATATTTAAGGCGTGCAGGGAACAAACGTGTAAGACCAGAAACACAGTGACTAATAGATATATCGAGAAAACGGCTGATCCAACGAAAGAACAGAAAGAGAGCAAGAGAAGGAGGGAGGGAGAGAGAGAATAGAGAAAGAGAAGTGGGTGTGGAGGTGTTTTAGTCCTGTGTCTGTGTGTGTGTGTGTGTGTGTGTGTGTGTGTGTGTGTGTGTGTGTGTGTGTGTGTGTGTGTGTGTGTGTGTGTGTGTGTGTGTGTGTGTGTGTGGGTGGGTGCTTCTCATCATCATGAGACCACTTACTGTCATTAGTGTTGAGTGAGTACTGTTTCAGCTGGAGATGTGGCCTTTTGTATGTGTACATGTATGTGTGTGTGAAACCCTGTTAAGTTAAGCTCTGAAAAGTCCTCATAACGAACAATCTGCTTCAGGAATATGCTTTGTCATGTGGAGACAAAACGCCACTTTGTGTTTCCCTCTTACAGACACTATAACTGAGGGTGTGCATGCGTACGTGTGTTACAGGCCCATTAACAAGAATCCCTCCCTTTCCAAAACCCCTTTCCACAAATGCGTACGTATACACGCATACATTGACCTTGACTTCTGTCGTGTGTGTCTGTGTGTGTGTGTGTCTGTGTGTGTGTGTGTGTGTGTGTGTGTGTGTGTGTGTGTGTGTGTGTGTGTGTGTGTGTGTGTGTGTGTGTGTTTGACTATCAGACCTAGATCTGCGTCATGGCTTTGTCTGAATATCTAGACGCTCATACGAATGCTGCTGTATGTGTGTGCCAGTAGTGTGAACTTGTGGCCATGCTGTTAATATGCCCCCTAAAACAACACCCTAAAAAAGAATGGTTTGTAAAAACTCAACTGCTTTGTTTTTTTTAACATTGATGCAAGGACCATATGTAATTTCTGTAATGTCTATATAAATATAATCTATCTATTATTGTCACATTTTTTTATTTGTTAAAGGACTTTCCCAATAATGACCGTAAATGTTAAGCATTTTGAAAAATTAAAGTTAAACTCTGTGGACTGTGTCGCTGTGCCAAGTTGCAGGATCACAGTTGAGGCGTTATTTAGTTAGAGTGACAGTCACAGCCAGAGCCACCACATCGCTTTCACTTTTTTTCCCTTACAGTGAGTTTTGAGTTTGGGGTTTTGTGCTTCTGCTTTCCGACACTCCAGCGTGGAGGATTGAAGCAGCGACGGCCTGCTGGTGGCACATTATGGCTCATTCTTTTGAAACTCGGTTGCCGGTGGTCCCGAGTTTGTACCGTTGCGAATGCATCCTATTGCAACAGCTGGGGGCAATGCAAACGTCTGAAAATACTAATGTTAAACAAACTCGGCGTTCACCGAAGTGCTCCGAGTTTGTGTTTCGGAACCCCGAGTTGAACACCCGTTCTATAGCACTTTCCCATGGCAGAGGTTGGGTTTTCCGACTACCGAGTTTCAAAAGAATGAGCCATTAGACTATGTTGGCTACATTATATTATATCACATGTATGAAGCTCTAGAAAGTAATGCTGCTTTCGGATTGGTTGCTGGGCGTGCATTGAAATCGTTTGTCATGCACGGCTCAAAAGTAGTTCTGGCAAAAAACATTGAAAACCTTAGCAATGCTCCCTATCCATACCATGAGCTGTAGCAACTGTCAACTACAGCGATGCACGATACCACTTTATTTGAAAACCGTTACATTAACTTGTTTTTTCCACCTGTGATATTTGTTTTATTGTCCATTTCAATGTAGATTTAATTGTTAATAAAAGTATAAGGCAGCGCTTTTTTCCCCATGCGTGACGACATGTTTCGTTGTATCATGTAATAGCAGTATCGTGCCTGGTAT